>NC_054054.1:77045971-77356932 GCF_017639655.2 Falco naumanni | reverse complement strand
TACTAGATTTGTCAGTTCAAGCAACCATTTGCAACTTTGGTACATGTGTCTGGCTAGTTCAAGTTTTAAGGTATCTTTAAATCTGAAAAAGCCTGGAAGATTACTAGACTTCAGGCAACCACACATTTTCTCAGCCTTGGAGCAGCCAGTTGTCAATATTACACATTAGCGCATGAGAAACTAAGGAATAATCTAGTATCTGTTATTTCTTTCCTGTCCCTTTCTCATCTGCAGTATTTAGAATTCTTAATGGATTTCAAGTTACTACATATTTACAAACTGTGCATAGTTGTAGCTCTATTTTCTGGTAGAAGTGCTTACCCCCCAAAAGCAACTTACAGTATCTTCACGTCCAATTTTTGATTTCTCAATGCTTTTTATTAAAGCCTCTTTCTTCTGACTGCTTTCAGCAAACTGATAAAGGAGACAAAGAACAAAATCAACTTATTTCAGTAACATATAATAGACATACCTATAAAATGTGTATACGTAAAAATATAGTTAAATAAACAGGTGGATGTACACTTTTAAGTATGTATTTTTTTATATATTTATAACTTGTGCAATAAAAATAAATACAAAAGCACCCAGATGTAAGTCTGAGGCTCTGAACCACAGAAAAGAATTACAGTAAGCATCTTAAAGTATAAGAAATTTTCATCCCTCTGGGACACAATCTTGTTACGTACTGCATGTTCAGCATGGGACCAAAATCCTATTTCATACCATAACCTGGCATCTCTACGCAAAGGACTCCGTGACATGGAGGCTTCGGATTAGATGATTTCCTTTGGTCCTTTTCCAGCTCTCCTTATTCATAGGAAGCAGTGACAAAAGCTGTAGCAGATGCACCTGCTCAGCGGCTGATACATCTTCCCAAAGTCTGGTATGCCATTGGCACGGCCCCAATCCCTTTTGCATACTGATGAATAGAAGCCTCTATAGCTCAAAGGCATGTAAAGCCATGGCCCCCTTTTTCTGTGCAGCGCTCACACCACTAGACTTCAGAGCTCCCCTCCTCCAGGCCTGAGGCAGAGGAATCTCAGACAAATTGCATCTCACTAGGGCTGGTGCCTCATTTCCCTGCAATCCAGGAGGAATCATTCATAAAGAGGTGTATCTCTCTGCATTAACCTGCCACCCATCTTGAACCAGGCCCTTCCAGTTCAGCTGCAAGTTTTCCAGAGGCACTTCAGAAACTGTTAAGCTGAGCAGGATGTATGACTCGCCCCTCAGGGACACAACATTCAGCATTAGCCAAAGCACCTTGAAACGTTAAGCGAGATCAATAAGACTGAAAAAAAAAAAACCAAAAACAAAAAAAAAAAAACCAAACCAAAAAAAAAGCAGCTAATAAAATATAGCTTGGGAACTGGTTACTGCATTTGAAACCAACACAAAAAGGGGGGGAAAACAAAAGGAATTAAAAGTAGCATGCTTTGTAAGTACTCACTTTCTGATTTAGCTTTAAGATGTTCTGAGCACCAGTAAGGTTGAAAACTAGCATATGAGACTAACTGTGAAGATGGTGAAGGTGGCTGTCAGAGCACAGGTTTTATTTTGCCTTCCCCTCAATACCCTCATGTGAAGTCTCCACTTCTACATTCCTTTTCTCACTGAGGATCCTGCTTGGTGGAAAAGCACTCCTAGACATTTCTTGCAGTCCCTAGCCTTGATAATTTAATCATATCATTTATATTCTTGTGCAGCTGAAACACCAAGACCACAGTCACACAAAGCAAACAGAACTACTTTGGAGCTATAATCACTTCTCAATTTCTATTTAAACTCACGTTCAGTCTGTATTTTCAGAAATAACATGTTAAATGTAAATGCATGATAAACATCAGGCAGAGCTTACTTCCAAGTCCTAGAGATCAGCCATAACGGTAAAAAGAAACTCTGTACTGGTGGTCCGTATAGATTAGGACCCAGCCCAACTGCAGATCACTGGGTTCCTTTTATAGCTCAATATTTAAAAATTAATTACTCTTTCTGGAGAAGTATGTGTTCATACACATATAAGCATACATACAGACAAGAAGGTCTCCTTTCAAAAATAATGTTTCAATTTTTCTTCAATTTACGTCAGAATCACACTAATGGTAAGGCATATATAATTTCAGGAAAAACATGTCCAGCTGTCTACTCATTGCTATCAGTGCAAGCAACCACAGAGGCAGTGCGGGTTTCACTAGGTGGCTTGAAGTACACCAACATCTTCGTCTTGGTGGCTAGTTAAACAGTACTTTCTGGGCCTTCCACAAAATTCTTAAAAAATTAAGTGTGTTAGTCCCACACTATACCGTACTAAACAGAAGTCTACAGTTCAGAAGAGGACAATCTTAGGTGCATATCGCAGTTCATGAAATCCAGGGAAGACACACCAGAGCACACATCATTCAGTATCTCTGAATAATGAATTTTTCTGGAACAAAACTCCCAGGGGAAGCAGAGAAGGCAAGGAGCTTATCTAGGCACATACACCACAAGTGCAAAGAGTAAGCCAATGCCTTCTGCAAGACAAGTCAGGAAGGTGTTGCTTTCTCCATTTTTTTTCATATTCATTAAGTTCTTGAGAATGCAGAAACATTTCTATAAAATGGAAGTACAGCAAGAGCTGTCAGGGAACTGCAATGAAATTGTAAAAACTAGTTTCCAGCTTGGAATTATGTTTCCCAGTATGGCATCTGATTACATCTTCTTGGTCCTCTATATTCCGCAGCATTTAATTGTGAAAGAGACAGTAATAACAAACACTGAGAACTAAGAAATTTCTTAGACTCTGATCGACATAACATGCAAGGTTGCCATGTCACAAGGTTAGAAGAATTCTATCTAAAAGCAATGATGATTTTTGAACAATTTTAGTCAAGATTTTGCTTTCTTCTCTCACAATTTTAATTTATTGGAGGGGTTTTTTTTTGATTCTGTCTTCACAATCAAGACTTTACAAAATAAAAAAACACCCCACAGCTCTTTATGTATTATTTAGAATTCACAGTGGGTATTCCCATGACAACAAATAAAAGATGAGGATATGGAACGAAATGGCAGGAGGCAGTGAGATATTGAAAAAAAACCCAAACACAGGATGCAAAGGGTAAGGAACAGATGGCCAGGGTCTGTGCAAGGAATCTATGACGATGGCAGAAGCAGCAAGGCTTAGATACCGAGGTGGGAACACAGCTGAAAGTAACTACATGAAAGAAGGAAAGGCAGTCAGCAAGGACAAAGGAGTTGGAGGAAAGCTGAATACAGGGGATACGATACTTAATTGAGAGGTAAGGGCAAATGGCAGATGACAGGTTATAGGGCATTAAGAGGGAAAAAAAAAAAAAAGGCAGAATTTGCAAGCGTTGTGTATGCAGACAGCAGAAGATCACATCTGGCCAAATACAGTGACTTACTTTCCCACTCACCAGGCTGTAGAAAAGCTTGACTGCAAAGGAGCACAGTAGCAGCTAGAAGACTTGAATCCTTGGAGCAATCTTGGGACATTTTTTCAAAGGAATTGGCAAACAATTTCTCAAGAAACATTAACCACCCTGAGCAAAATCTGACTCCTGCCAATAGCAGTGAGTTTGATCTGGAGAAAAAGCTACTTATCGTCTCCCCTCTACACTGTCTGACACAAGTATAACTGACCAGGTGTGGAAAACAAGTACAGAAAGAGACACTCCGCTGTATTAGAAAGTTTCATGTCTCTGGTCTGACTGCTCTGAATCAGCATATAGTTAAGCAAGATGCAAGAAAGCTGAAAAAATGTCATTAGGGGAAAGCTGTTTAAAGAAGGAGGGGAGACTAAATACCTCAAAAAGTAAAAAAAATAATCCTCCACAAGAGCATCTTCAGTGTTTGCAAAACATGGTAGGAGCCTGCAAGAAAAGTTTAATGAAGTAACTAACTAGAATCTACAAAACGGGAGAGTTGGGAAACAGTTCCTTTACTTTTACAGACCACTGCAGTCAATTAACTGACCACTGGCCTAGCTTCAACACTAATTCTCAACCCAAAATCCACAAAAGGATGTTCTTCCTTACCCTGCAAAGGTCCTTCAGTGTTTAGCTACACATTCGTGCAGCAGTTTGCGTGTGCTAAGTGCTCCATGCTGATGATAACCATCAGTTCCACCACAGGCCGTGGGGTCTGGTTTGTATCAAACGATACAGATTAGACATACACAGGTAATTTATAATATACTATGCATGCATTACTGTTAGGGTTCCACTTTGGCAAGTCAGTGATGTAGAGTAGGAGGAGGAACATTCCTTCCCAAAACCTGCCTTATGCTGTCCTAGCTCTACACAACAGGATTTTTATTTCCCAGCAAAAGTTTTTGTTGGTCGTATTCCTTCTGGTTTCTCGTTCTTAACCACTCTAACCACCAATCTCCCACCAAACATGTAGCTTGTCTCCCTAGCATACATTAAAATATCTACAGACATGGTGTAAGCCATGCAAACACAGACCCCAGAGTATGCATGCTGGACAAGAATCAAACCAAGGTCTCATATGCTAACCACCAAGAGCATTCACAGCTGTTAGGCCACTGTCATTATGGTCTTAAAGAGAAATATCATATGCTCAGTATTCTTTCTGCCAAAACATTCATCCAAAAATGGTATTCAGAACTACCGCTATTGTGAGCACTACTCTCTGTGGCACTACAGAAGAATTCAAGACATTCATTTTTTAATTGTTTATAACTTTGCAAAGTTATTTACTTTGGGTTTGAAGCTCACTATGCTCTGTTTCAGGCCAGAGGCAAGGGCTTGTTTGCTTTTAGCTTAAACAAAAGCAGTTCAAGAATTTTAGGGTGACATTTGCAGTAGATGGGTGTTATTTCTTTCCTATGTTAAACCTAACCCACCACCGAAAAACTTAAATGGAATTGACAGAAGGCATGGAGAGAAAGTACTTCAAAGCATTCCTCTAGATTTTAAAGAAAGATTAAAAAAAAAGTGAACCCAGAAAGCAGACTAATAATATAGAGAGAGTAAAAATGCAAAAGATTAACAGCCAAAGAACAATCTGAAAATATTGAAAACAGACCTGTTGTCTTAAAAGAAAGGCACAGAACATTACTAAAAGAAACCACTTAACAATCACTGTTGACTAAACGAATAAAACTTAAGAGCAGGGGGGGGACACAAACCACAAAGACCTCCATGCAATGATGTGTGGAATTGCTTCCTGAAGTACTACACAAAGTAATCACACAAGTACTTCTTTGACACATACAGTCACAAATACATACTTGCCAGGGCCTCCAAAGACACAGAAGTGAACTTTTAAGTTAGCTGATTATGCTCACAGTGGAGTAGAGAGCACCGCCATGAACGGCAGCATTGTCACTTCTGCTCTGCTCTCAGGACACCTGTGCACCACTTGTGAAATATCAGTACTGCAGATAACCCAGCGAACTGAACTGCAGGAGGAACAGGCGCCAGGTTCACCGTGACTTTAGTCAGGGATGGGATGTACTCATGGTGAAGTACTGACAGCAAACATACACGCATTATGTAAATACAATTAAAAATATTTTTTTTTCTTTTGTGAAAAGTAAGAGAAAAGAAGCATGCAACATCTTACCCCAGGTCACTGTAAGTCATTCAGCAATACGAAGCAGGGAATCGTGTTTGCTGGGACTTGGAAGGAACATGAGAGAAGCAACCAGGAGACAGCAGTGGTTCAAGATATACAGGCAAAAGTAGAGATTAACACAATATAGAAAAATAATTTTTAATTCAGAAATTGAAGAATTGACAAGACACTTTAGCAAAAGAACACCATAAAATGGATAGTAAGCAAACTGTAGAAAAAGAGAAGAGAGTCAGGGCCCACTATATTTCCGTACTCACAAGATTATTCTTTTCTTAATTACGTCATTATAGGTATACTGGAAAAATGTTCAATACAAGCACTCTTTCTTCTATGCATGCTACATATTTTACCATAAAAAGATTACGTTATTTTTAATGCAATCTTTGAAAGAGTCAGTTCAAAAACTTGGGAGAAGGTAGGGAGTAAGTATAGCTTTCTGGATAAAAAGGGGACCCAAACCAAACTGCATTCGCTATTCAAAATGAAGGGCTGGTGCGCCGATTCTTTTAAGTGAATAATGATTCTTTTAAGTGAATAATACTTCTTCCAACATATCATGCTATTAATTCTGCCAGCGTGTAAGTGTTGTCTTTTTAAAGTACTATTTTTTACTTTTGGATTGTTACTTATGTCAGTGAGGGGGGAAAAAAAAAAAAGAAAGTATCAGACACTCAAGCTAAATAAGTGAAGGTTTTTTCAGGTAAATAACTGAACAAATATCTGACTTTCCATAAAATTGTCCAACAAAGCACTATAAAGATTCTCAAAAAGTAAGAATTCTGAAGTTAGATCTCTGCATTCATAAGTAGTATTTATATGTTTTGCTGGAGTATCCATGTTGGTAACACCGATTTACTTGCCTCTCCCACAAACACAATCCATTTTGTGTTTCAAGATTAAATTTAGGCCTATAATCCTGGTTTATTTAGCATGTTAAAACATGAGAGTGAGACTAAAATATCACATGGTAAATTAGGCATGGCTCTATTCTCAGTTCATGCTGAGTATGAGACAAGTTCTTCTTCCTGCAATTGGTTTTGGATAAAGAAAACAGAACACGTGGGTTATCCAGAAGAAACAATGAGGAATTTCCCCTCCATTACAACCTTCACCAATCCATGCACAAGCCTTATATTGCTAGCTGCAATTATTTTAAAGATTATTACTGTAGTAAACCCTCTACATTAAAAGTAGCTTTTAATTCAATTATTTTCTGATTTTTTAGATTTGCCATAGTTGTTAGGTTAAAGTTTATGTAGAGAAGATGTGTTGCCATGAGCTTTTGGTTTTGCTTCATTCATTTGCAACACCATTGGTAAGTACTAGTTACGCCACAGAAAATAACCACTCCAGGCCGATCTCCTTAATAGACTGAAGGTGAAAGAAACAGCTGTGCAGCCTGAATGAAAGAACTGAATTTCTCTGGCTGCTTTCAGAATTGGCATAATTGGCACAACCTGAGGGACAGATGGCCGTCTACTCAGATACAAAGTATGCCTGATCAACCTTAAAAAAAAAAAAAGGGGGGGTGGGAGAGAAGCTGAAACTCCTCATTCTTCAACACTGTTTCATAAATGCAGTCTAATAGGGAAAGCTGAAAGAGCCAAAAAGCACCCACATGACTGACAGAACTATAGAAAATTTTAATACCTGGACACGAAGGGTGCTTGTTACTGCTTATTAGTGTATTTACTAAACCTATGAAGTCCAAGGTCATAATTAACAGGTCTGTTCAAGGCAGAAAGAACACTGAAAAATATCTTCCCTTGGAAAGAAAGGAAGAGGAAAAAGAAAAATTCTCACCTTCCTCTAAAGGGCTTTTAAAGATTGCTGTCCTAAGCAGCTTGACCATACGCTGACATGGCCTTCAGGGACTAAGCACAGACAGTCCCAACTTAAAAAACAATATTCATCTGATATTCCCTGAGCTGAAGCCGTGCCTAAAGACTACAAAAAACAAATCAAAAATTTATTCCACAGACTTTTTAAAAAGCCCAAATTCTACACTGAGATGTTATCAGTAAAATAAAAAGCCTCAGTAAAATACACGTATCGAATTTCAGAGTTTTGGCAGCACTCTTACATATTCACTCTTTGTGCCAATTTCATTGTTTTTAAGTAATGCTCAGACAGATAACCAAGTCATCTCAAACTCCTGATAGGAAGAATAGTCTTTAATGGAACTACCATGTGTTTATTAATGAGCTGTTTGACTGTGATGAGAAAGGCCTTTCCTCTAAAGTCTTCCTGCTTCAAACTAACTCCACACATTTTAGTTTTATACTACGGGGTTTTGTATTTTTAAATTTCATTCCTTTCAGAAGGGGAAACTGCTATGAAGTGAGATATAAAATTGCATGCTCGTATTTTATTTCTGCATGCATGCTAATTTTCTAAAATAAAATATGCTATATTAATTGAATGACAAGATTTTAAGATGAAAGTCAAAGTTAAAATTAAATAAGATTACAACTCACTGTCACCAACAAATCCAGCTTTGAAAATTACTGTTGCCTCCACCCTACCCCCAAGGCTGGAAGCTCCTGGCCTTACAGCAGAGGCAAACTTCCAGGTTCGCCCGACAGTGCAGAACTTCTAAGTCTTTAAACTTTCTCAGGACGCTGGGTTTCTGCCGATATGCTGAACTGTCAGTCACATATCGCATGCCAATGCTGGGGCAGGGGAGATGTGCAGGGCACAGGGCTGCATCTGTGCCAGATTTGACTGGGCTTCTGGAATGACAGCCCCATGTTTATTCCCAATGTCTTTGCGTTTCAGAGTAACAATTTTCATTGCAATGTCAGGAGCGGAGCCAGCAGTGTGCAAGCCTCTTCGAAAAGGAAAAATAAACTATGTGATATTACCTAAAAAATTCACACTTTCATAGAAAACACTGTTAGAAAAACCTAGTACTTCCTCATGCATATCAGAATGAATATATAAAATACACTACCAGGGCATCGTAACAATATATCCTTTTTAATATAGTAGGATTCTTCCTTCAAGCCTCTTTATAATCTTTACAGCTACTACAGAGCCAGTTGTTGTTGTTTTTTTTTTGTAAAAAACATAATTGCTATTAAATCATGCCAATTTTAGCTGATGCTCATCAAGAAGGCAGGAAAGGAAAAGCTACACTTCACAGTTGCCATCAATCTAGTTATATATTAGCAGCTAGTGAAAGGAAAAGCATGAAATTCAACTAATGAACACCAAATTATTAGGTTGCTTAATTCTAACAGAAGGCTCCAGAGCACTGTATTTTTAGAAGTCTGCCATGACAGCAGTAACTAAGCATACCCTCCAGGGCTTGTAGCATGCCATTAAACATAATTCCACAAGGCTCTAATAAGTTACAGCATTAGAAGAGTATTCTCTGCTGGACATTTTAGGACTTACTAAATTCAGAATCATTTCAAAACATCAACATTTTTACAGTGCAAGATGCAAAGAGGTAACAAAACCCCTGGATGCTTCAAATAAAAAAATATTAGCATCTTCCAGGAGACTGATCGAGGGAATAAGCTTTACAGGATCAACAAACAAACAAGCATAGATATAATCAACACATTCTCAATATTTAAATGATGCAAATTCTCAGCCTCTTGCTTTTAGGACACTTCCTACTGCTACAGCTCTCACTGGACGGTATGAAGTTAGCTGGTCATAGCATACCAGCTTCACAGCTGGCCATTTCTTTACGTGTCTAGTCCTTTATTTCAAAGAAAACATACAGGTTAGTGAAAGCATGCAGGCTGAAAATAGGGAGGAGTCACTAATTGCATCTGTTGGGAGAGTTATTACTATGCAAGAGAGGGAGAGGGGGGAAAGTGAGCCATAAAGGAATAGAACCACCCAGCAGACTGGGGCTGCAATTATCAAGCTGGCCAGGTCAATCCAAGTAATAATAAATAAATAAATAAAGTAGAAAGCTAAATGAGATACCCTCAAATACGAGCAAAAAAGGGAGGCCCAGCATGGATACGGGAAAACTGCTGTAAATGCTTAGGCAACACATTGGGATCCTGCCTGTATAGTATAGCGAGCATTAAAAGAGACCTCTTCAGCAATTAGACTTTTTATTTTTCATGGAAATGGACAATTCATTACGTTTTCTGCAACCTAATAAAATTAAATTGTAAGCATACATATTAGAGAAAAATGTCTAAATAAATAATCCCTAACACAAATCACACACATTAGTTGCAGAAGTACTGATGTGCTTCTCTGGTTTTAGAGGACAATTCTTTAACAACTCTAACTTTGCTATTCTCCAACATCAATAAAATTCATACTAAAAAGATAGCTCTAAGCTTTTCTAAAAGGTATTTCAGCTAAGCTTAAGGTCATGATAAACCTTAAGACACTATATGCATGCAAGTCCTTTCTGTTCACTACAGGAAAAAAAAGTCTTTTTAAAAATGTACTGAATTACTACAGGTATTCAACTGATCATAAAGTGAAAATCTTGCACCTCCAAAAAAAATTGTTTTATAAAAAGCATTAAGCTGTGGATTCCAAAGATGTTGCACTCAGGGACATATTTTAGTGGTGGACTTGGCAGTGCTAAATTAATGGCTGGACTATCTTAAAGGTCTTTTCCAACCTAAGCAATTCTGTAATTCTATGACCTCTAGGGATAGACCATCACTGCCACGAGGAGAAAGAAAAACAACCAACTAAAACAAAACAGTGAGAGACCCTGCATTCAAAACCATCTACAGAGGCTGAAAACTGGAAGAGATCCAAGGTCTGTAAGGAGCTCTGTTAAAAGACCGATACAACATCTACTGAAGACACTTCTGCAGAGCCGTGCAGAAAGCTTGCTTCACAGCAGGAGGTCCCCCAAGCACACTGGCTGACTCAAAGCACCAGCCAGCGCACACATCCTGCCTGACACTCAGCAGCAGCATGCGACTCCAAGCGCCATCAGGCTTGTTACCCCTCACTGAACATCTGACTTCTCCACCTCAGTTCAGGATGGATTTCTTTAACCCAGCCACCTCTGAGCACTTGTACCTATTAGCAGTCCAGAACCAATCTCCAAACTCTGTAGAAATACACTGACAGCTGAGCGAGTCCACAGGATCGAGGAGGCTGCTCAGACTCAAACAGCATGGACAGCAAAAGTTTCTCATGCTTCGGTCAGTGGTCTCGAGCAGTCTCTATTCAGCAACTTCCCACACAGTAATCCAGTCACAGTATTTGAGGATGAAAAATACATCTGTCTAAAAGAATAAAATAAACCAAGCTGCATCTTGAAAGGACTTTCTGATGGTTAAAACTCAAAATTTCCTGTGTCAATTCTGAACAAATCAGGTTCTCTCCTTTTAGTTATGTTGTCAAACATCTCCAGGAGGCCTTCAAGCCACGTTACACACCAATATGATTATTTTTTCCCATTAACTATTTCAAACTGCATGCATTCCTAACAAAAGCACACATTCCTAATATAGGATTCCCCAAGTCTTTTTTTTTTTTTTTTAAAGAAAATAAATCCTTTCTCTTTTCATATTTAAATAATTGTAAGTACAAACAATTTGGTACATGTGAAATCACTATTTAAACAAGTTAATTCCTGGGTTGTTTTTTGGTGTTTTTTTCTGGTTTGGGCTGTTTTTTTTTTTTAAACTAGCTGCCAAAGGAGAGTTAGGATGTACCAACTTCAAGTTCTTCCCCTGGCTCAATACATGAGTCATGGGAAGTGAAAATCCCTGCTTTTACAAACCCTGAGGCTGGGATTTAAGGAACGAAACATCAGCTAATCCCTTCCCTCTCAACTAACACTGGCCCAATGCAATGCTTAGTGGGAGAAAAAAAATTGCCAGAAACTCTCCTCAAGTCTCTGATGCTCAAGCGTGTCTCGAAGTCAGCACAGGGAACAGCATAAAAAGCCCGTCTTGTGTCCTGCTCTAAAAAGACTGTTTACTCTCTGTTGTGGTACAAGGTGACATCATCCTGCTATCAGTCTCAGAAGGAAAAGCAGCTATAATACATTTGCTGTTATTGCAAAGCCTGAGAATACAAAAGAATAACCCAAAAGAAAGCAACGTCACGAGAAATAAGGTAGGTGTGACAACAATAAAACGGTGAAATGAACAGTTTTGCACTGAACAGTGAAATGAGCTGTCACAAAACCAGACTGGGGAAAGGAAGTAAAGTGGTTGTTTCCCCAAGCTACTGAAGTACAGTGCTCACAGTACTGTCAGTAATGACATTAAAACCTGCAAGATCTTTGAAGAATTTGGTACTTCAGGTCCCTACGTTAAGATTAAAAATATTCTGTTATGCTGTGGCAATCCTCTGTGACCTTATTGTTCAAGCATATATCCCTGTCACACAATGACAGACACCCTTGGATGTCACCAAAGATCACCAGAATTGCTCCTGCCTCCCTTACGCCCTGTAGTGTCAGTACTCAGCCTGCCCTGTGCAGCTCCAGCCTAGATCCCCCCAGTCACGCTGGCTATGGCGGGCAATGCGCAGAGAGATGGGACATCCCTTATGGCTTCTAAGGGTTGGGTGAAAAAGGCCTCACTGCTACTACTTACCTTAACTAATACTTAATTCAAGGCACTATAAACCAAAATGCAAACAAGCATTAATCCACCTTATTTAAAACAGACTGCACAGTTCCAAGCGTTCTACCAAAGATGTAGATGAAGAAAAGAAAGAAAAGCTTAGCAGAATCTGTTTATACTAAGGTTACACCAGAAAGGTTTCTCTTTCTCACTCACTGATATGCCATTCCCTACCTGATAAACCTTGACAACAGCTGTTGGCTGCATACGTGCCTTTTCTTCTTCAGCAGGTAACATATCCTTCACATTCACATCCCTTCTGTAGCAATACCTACATCGGAACAATACAAACCCCAAACACGCAAGGGGGCCGGTTGTACAAAACACATCAGCAGCTCTTGCCTGAGATTGAATGTGACTGTGATTAACATGCTGGAGTTGCTCATCTCCATTCTCCTCATTTTATGCATGCTATGAAATCAATCAACAACAGGCAGAGGAATCATCAATAAATGATGACCCTTCTGTTTACACAAATTAGCTCAAATGCTTTGTTAGTTTAATAAAACCCCTAAGCTTCCAGTATTGTTATGCCAAGAATAAACATCTCATTTTTTCAAAATATAATTGATCATAGGTAATTCAAAGCTTCAGAACCTGACTGCCAGGAAAATACTGATAAAGAATACAACCGCATCCTTTCAGCTTTTCTTACAAAAGGCAAAAAACACCCCACCCTCTCAGTGAAGCTTCCACAGTTCTCTCAACAAAGGTGAAATTCCATTAAAAATTTCTCCACTTATAAACCTTGTTAAAACAAAACTCAATCCACACCCTCGCTCTAGTTTCACCACCTCACAGCTGTACTGAAACAACTATAAACCCACCTAACCAAAATGCAACCTCCAACATCTTTTATTTTTTCAGTGGTCTAATTCACAGCTGCATAAGCATAGCCAAGAGGTGAAGAATAAGCACACGGCAGAAGGCATAAATCTTAAAGAGCAACCATGCCACTGCAAAACAAATCAATACAAAAATTCATAGGAATCTACTTAGTAATTCTTAATCTGTGAGCTATCAGAGAAAAAAAAATGCAGTAGATGCTACACAAACTTAAGATATTTGTTGTCCTAGCTTTTCAGAAAAACAGGAAGAAATCCAAACAGTAACCCTGGGTTAGAGCAGCACCAAGATCCCAACCCTAAGCAGATCAGCACAAGATTTGCTATATGTCAGTTCAGGGATTAGCATCCCTCTCTGAACACCTGCCCACACAAAAGCAACTTGAAAGATGGGGGTGGGGAGGGAAGCTGTGCGTAAAGAAAATATATTTCAAGCATTGTTTATAATTGCCACATCTCTGCACAAGGGGATCACACTGACCACGTAATAGATCCTTCCCAAAAATAATTCTAGGGTATACACAACAACTGTAGAGTTGTAACTTTAAACATCCAGATAAAACTGCCTTGCTCTTCATTATGAATGCTGAGCCAAACTTCTTTGCTACCAAGTCGCTACATTGGGGTGTGGCTTGATTATCACTAAAAATACCTGAAACAAAAAATAAAAAATTTAGTTCCTAAACCAACCTCCCCACAGTCACAAGCTCGGCAAGATGCAGAGAGCTACAAGCAACTTGGCTAAAACATTACGAAGTACCAACATACTCAGGCCAAAGGTCCTGTAGCAGGCCCAACTCGTCAAACATAAGCCTCAGCACTAGGAATTAATAAGAGAATTTGCATCGTGGTGAAGCTTGTTCGATATTCCTCCATGTTATTTCCCAGTGTCCCAAGTTCAGCATTTGGCATCACTCCTTTCCCTTCACTGCTTAACTATACCCTCAACGAAAAAAGGTAACTGCCTCCTGGTGAAAAGCCCTTAATTGCAGTATCAACTGAACTGCTTGATTTTTAAACTTGTGCCTTAAGTAAGGCAGCTTGGTTCTGGCTTTTAATTGCTGAAGAAAGAGACCAGCTCATGTAGTTAACAAGCAATCTGGACAAGACACTGAAAGAAAACACATCTCTCTCAGCATGCCACAAGCTGTATCCAGGAATGATCAAAGACAGGCAACATGCAACAGAAATGGTACAATCGCTTACTTTTTTCCTCTGCTTTGCATACTCTGCCAAGAAGTTTTGTGATACTCGGTGACAGGATTTAGAAACCCTTAAGAAAATCTGTATGTGTTCCCATCAAGAAGAATACAAATACTAAAATAGCTAACTTGAACTCACAGACAGAATCTGTTATCTTGTAAAAATGTTCAGAGTGGTAATTCATTGAAAATGCCACCTTTCCACAGTGTCAACAGAGAAGCTATTTTCAGCAGTGAAAATGTTTCTCCCTGCAATACTGAAACATTTCCATTCTCATCAGAAAAGCAAGGTAATGAATATAAGTACTTTTAAGGACTCATAACATGGCCTAAAGAGAGCTCTTCTATCAATAAGCCCATATGCAGGACTTGGTTTGCAAATAAGGGTCTGGTAACAAAACTATTTCATTCAACTGGAACAGGTTTATACTGCAAAACTGTTTATGTCAGCATAGTTTATTTCCTACACAGAAATAGCCATAAAATAACATCACAATACAATAAGTACATGCCTATTATAATTCCATAATAATAGATGGGATTATGTTTAATAATGTAACAGTACATTTCAAGCAGTACAGCATATGTTTATAGGTAACGCCTGGATACTTCTGGTGGAGCGCGTTAAGCAGATTCTGCAAGACGTTTCAAGGAAGTTATTCATCAGGGTATGCCAGAGACCTGCGTGATCAATTACCTTTAAATTTCATGATGGGACTGGGCCCAAGGGCAAAGACAATAAATATCAACTTCTTCATTCAACTACTTAGCTATAATATGGAGCACAAGCAAAACCAGAAAGTATCCAAGAGCAAACCATTCGCATTCAACAAGACAGTGGCACCAGGGTGTTTAGTGAACAAAGCAGGCATTTTGGCATGTATTTGTTCAATTGCTCAGCTGACATTTACATTCTGCAGAGTAAGTAGCCTGGTCTAAAACTGGTGTGACTATACTAATAAGGAGAGTAACTTTACCAGGAAACTGTTCCAAGTTCAGTGCAGAGTTAAACTGATCTGTTTCAGATAAACAAAACTTCACTGGTGTAGGAATGAGCACATTATTACTATCAGTCAATATAAGTGAACTTAAGCCCAGTCATGCCAGACTAGGTCCATGCCTGGAAATAGTACAAGCATATCCAGTTGAATCGAGGAAGTTTTTAACATCTGGACTCCTTTTGAGTTCTGAAAACAAGGCAGTAAAGGAGCAGACAAAACTGTCAGTGGGACAACTTCATATTAGCCAAGTCTCAGTACACACAAGGTACAGTTTATATCCAAGACACTAACAGGTCATCTGAGGCGTTGTTAAAGTTACTCAAAACACAGAGCAAGTCAGTGGCAGAAACTGTAATTAAAGGGTTGATAATTTTGATGACCCATACACTACCACAACAGCTAACTCAGGTGGCACTTTCCAATTCATCCAAAGCACCTGCCTGGAAAATTGTCAATAGGCAGTTCCAGTCAATGATGGGAAGGACTGCAGCATTTCCTCCTTACTGCTACAGACCCCTGACTGTATCACTGGATCATAAAGATGACATGAATTAGTGAATAAGGAGAAAGGAAGTGAAAGTTATAGCAAGTCTTAATTCTTGCTCTTGAAAACTGCTGCAAAGGAATCGGGTATGCAACACAGTACCAGTAGCCTCCTCCCTCTGCCAGATCCACACAAGCAGACACATAAAATACCTTCAGATAGCCATCTAGAGCATCCAGGCCAGTAACAAAAATGCTCAGGGCAAAGGGAAATAATCTTACGTTGGTTAGAACAGAACAGTGGACTGGCCTCTTTCAGTTTATTAATGACAGAGATTCACAAGCAATGACAGCATAGCAAGGGATAACTGACAAGGTTACTTCTCTGATGGTCACAGAGCACTCTATGCATAAACAAGCAATTTCAACTGCACTGATCACACCATTTAATCTGCTTTGAACAGTCTTCAGATTGACAAACTGCTTTTTCAATTGAAGCTGGGGAAAAAGCATGTTTTAATAGAATTAATTTGGAGCTTTAAAAAGCAGGTGAAGTTGACAATGCCGTGCAGAAGATGGCAATGATGATACCAAAGCTACGCCTGAAGAAAATAATGTCTGAAAATGTTCAGATGCTACCAGTAATTTGCATTAATTCAAATGATTCTTTGATGAATGGACATAATGCTAAACAAGCACTGGAGAAGTTGACACTGTTGTGGTGAAATCAGACCATAAAGATAGTTTATTGATCTTGTTATCATGTACTCCAGTTGCAAATAAACTCATGAATAGATGATTTCCCACCCCAATTAAAAGAAGCAAGACAAACAGTTCCTAAAAAGTAGGAAAGAACCAGATCAGTAAAACAGCAATGTTGCAAGGTTGCAAGAAAAGATGCCTTGCTCTTCTGCAGAAGATCATGACCAATTTGCTCTTCTCTCCTAATAAAAGTGCAATATGGGATTACAAAAGCACTCACAGATTAAGCTACTGCTAAAAACAGAGAGGAAAAGCACAATGGCCACAAGCAGAAACTATCGCTACGTTTAGTTCGGTTATGCATTTCAGTCCTTTCATAGCTTTTAGATCATTACCACTTGATGGTCTACACTATATAAAGACACATAAAAGCATATGTTGCCTAAGCATTCAGTGGAACCCTTTAAATGATGTTTTGCATCACGTTTTGCACATGCTTTCAGCAGCAAGTAGACAAAAAGTCTTCTCAAGCTCCAACAAGAACAACCTCCAAAACTTTTCTGACATGATAGCAAGAT
Source organism: Falco naumanni (assembly GCF_017639655.2). Classification (NCBI taxonomy): domain Eukaryota; kingdom Metazoa; phylum Chordata; class Aves; order Falconiformes; family Falconidae; genus Falco; species Falco naumanni. The sequence goes on along the minus strand of NC_054054.1, from coordinate 77,339,933 downwards.
AATGAGAATGTTGTACCATGCATGCCACACAATTCCTATAGCAAAAATCTGTGTGCACACATACATATGCACACATGAAGAGAGTGTGATATGAACAAGAATGACAAGGGGTATACGAAAAAGCAAACCCATTCAGGTAAATAAGTACTTTCCTTAAAATAGATTTACCTGAGACTTCAATTCTTCCAATTTACACTTCCTGGCATGAAGAGCCTTACTGGGAAAAGCCCAGAAATAATTAGAAGTTCCAATTCTATCGGTGTCCACCATGCCATCATCAACTAAGCTTTGCAGAATCTCTTTCACTGACATCGAGGCTAATAAAAAAAAAAAATCAAATTAGAACTGCATAGCATCTAAACTATGGAGAATTACGAATACCATAAGCCATCATCTACAAGCACCTGTATGCATATTTCACTACAGTGTCAGCAACCTGGAAGATTTTAAGAGGACACCATGCCTGATGCTTCACTTCAAGGGATGAATCTCTTTCAAGTCAGCAGTTTATAAACATAAAGGCTGCTATTCTGTACCACCTGCTACCAGATGTTTGTAAAACACTGCTCGTGAGTATCATAAAACATACATGCCTATTATAGCACAATACAATAACAAACTCATGAGAGGGTACTTGAGAAGTTGTCTTGCAATCTTAAGTCTAACATGGATCAATTTATAATTTCTAGATTAGAAGTGTCATTGCATTTCACTTTGTAATGTTTATCGAAGCATTTAACAGCAGCAGAGGCAACAAGATCACCTGGCTACAGACTCAGGAGGGGCAGATTTTACTTTTGTTATATTCAGTTCCGATACAGAAAGTCATCTGCATTCAGAAAGACCCAAAACATTTCTGAACATAATTGTTCCTTTTCTAGCAAATATGTGGTATAATTCACCATTTCAAAAAAATTATACCTGTTCAGCAAAGCAAAGTAATTATTATTATCCTCCAGTGTTGCAGATAAAGTCTTCTGAGCAAATTCAAGGTTTTCAGGGACTGACTTTCCATTTCAAGTCTAAAGGGAATCACAGATCAGGAACATCCAATCTTTTGCAAGCTATAGGCTGGGTGCCAGTACAGGGGCATTTCCACAGGCTAGTTTTTCTTTTCAGGTTAACTGGGGTTTGGATTGTGTGGCCAACTGCCTTCGTATGCAGAGGCAGGATGAATTTGAACCATTCAAAGGTGTTAACTGTTTTAGAAACTCTACGCTCCAGATTTTGAAATGTGAAATTTCATTGCTTGTATTCACTGTTTTGCATCGTCTTCCTCAAAATTACAATTAAACATATGGCTTGAAAAACCAATCAAGACAGCACCACACCTCTCCAGAAACCTATGAGCGTGTCTGTCAGCTGCTGACATAACCAAGAAACACTGCTTTGCAATATTCACATATGCCTGCAGCTCTTTCAACAAGTTCATTTACTCTTGAAGTACCACAAAGATATGCTAGTCAAGGACGGTGTCAACTACACAAACAGTATGCCTCGCCCAGCTTTTGCTGATGAACATAGAAAGAAACAGAACGGGGTATATACAGAACTGAACAGCATAAAATAAATCCTCTTAGACCTAATCCTAAACCAATGGATCTCATCAGGAAGGCTTCCATTGAAAAGACAAACCCATTTACAGCTGTCCAGCCATTTTTTTTTCTAGAAAAGCCTAACAGAACATGGATCATGTACATCTGGACTGGCATTTTATATTTTTGACATTACAGACAGCTATTTAAATCTTCTGTTCACTACCTGAGTGCACATAATCATTTCATTCACTGAAAGTCACTGTAAGTCAGGCATCTCAGACTCCAGGAAAAACCCCATCCCATGTTCTAGTGGTTAACCTGGAGTTAACTGTGACATTTTAATCATCTCCCATTCTGGCCCTAACATCTTATTGCAAGTGACAAACATTAGCAAACCAAGGGAGGAGCATGCTGTTGATGTCACTTTTAATGCTACAGCCCTGCCATTGACCAGTCTCCCTTTCCAGCTATTTTTTCCATTATTACAATCACAAACCCAAAACTGTAGCCAGGAAAATTTACACTGTATGACCCGTCCCAAAAACAATGAATGCCTCAAGAGAAATAACTTCTGTAAACACTTACTAATCCCTTTTTCTTTTGGAGCAATCTTCTCTATATCCTTCAGCTGGAACACATCTTTCTGTGCAAAAACATAAAAGACACTTCAGCTCCAAATGACAGAGTCATCTAAGCGTGATGTTTTTTACACTAAATTAATGCCAACAAAAGCAAGTAGGAAATACACTGCATGTTTATGTTTTGCTATAGGAAACAGGCTGCATAGCTCTCAATAGAATTATAATATTATGAGAATTAAAGGGGAAAAAAAAGACTATTATTGTAACAAGCCTGTTGTTTTGTTTGGTGCTCTGAAGTTACCCTATTTTTTTCTCAAGTTAGACTGTAAACCCCTTAGGACAGACAGAGTCCAGGTTACAGATTGTCAGCACCAGGTGTACCACATTGCTCAAGTACTCAAATGTCACAGCGATTTTTTTAATAGGTGAAACATTGTGAATTACTTATGTCACCAATATAATTGTAGCTCTGCTTCTGGATCGCCAGGTTTTTCCTCCCCAGTGACCTCTCTCAGGTCAACTCTCATCTTTTCTAACACTCAGATTTCTTCCTCCTCCCATAAACTGCAGCAAGATGCTGTCTTATCTCTTGCTATCTTTCTTACAGTAACAGAGTCAGGGATATTTGAATAGGGAGCACATGAAGCATTTAACACCACCTGTGCATCTTTATGGGTTGGCTCCACCTGGGGATGAGCCACCTGATCAAAAGTTACATGACTCAAGCTCTCTCCCTGTAATTTATACATTAACAACACAGGGCATCAGTGAAATGCATAGCAGGATATACAGAGTTCATCTACATCTACAGTTAAGCTCCTTTTAGGACCTATTTTCCCAGAGATGTAAATACAGGTCAGTTACAAGTCACTTACTGTTTCAAAAAAGATCTCCATCATGCGAACTCTCTTCTCCTCATAGCTCAGACCTTTTTTCTTGGACTAGAACAGGAAAACAAACAAAAAACCCAAGAAAATCCCCCAATTAATTCATGCATTTGAATAATTAACATCTGCTCAGAATTTAAACCTGTTTACCTATAAGTTGTATTTGCCATCCTTAAAAATACTTTACCACTAACCCCAGACTTCCAGAAAAACTACTTCCCAAAGAATTATTACACCAAGCTCATCTACCAGCAGTCTATTAAACTGAAGGACCTATATTCTAAGTTTGGAACCAACCTTCCATACAACCCAACCCAGCTCAAGCCTCAATGTGACTTGCCATACCCATATCGTTCCTTGTTTTACCTTACTAGATTAAAAAAACATGCATATTTACACCAATTCTCAGCAGCTCACCCACATGTTTAATAGTCCTTAAAAAGATAAGAAGGAATATCTTTGGGGTTGGGTTGTTTTTTTTTTTAGAATTGGGTTTTATCTTGTGATATACAGACATTAGTGCGAGATCTAGGCCATTTAGCATTTAGGGCTTGTTTTAAAAACATAAAGCACTTTTGAGGTACTACCTCTTTCTTCAAATCTCCTACTTAACTTTAGAATTTCAAGGTCACATTTTAAAAACTGTGTTTCAGAGAAGCAAAAGGCAGAAATGACTACTCACAAACTAACACCAGCAATACAAAACTGAGAAATACCCTCTTCTGACCACTTTAAGAAACACTATTTTGACATGCCTATTGTAAAATCAGGGTAAAAAAAATGTCACGGAGAATTGGAGTTTTAATAGCGTTTAGTGTAGTCCTCAACAACCCAAAAGCAGTGGCCATCACATTAATCAGGAATGTTTCTCCTTGCCCCACTCTCGGCTTCACAGGCTGCAAGACCCTGCACCTCTGCATGCTGCTAGGGGAAACTGAAAGGAGGACGAAGAGCAAAATAGAATGCTGGCCAAAAAAGGTCTCCCTATAAAAAGAGAGAGAGAGGGAGACAGACAGACAGACATATGTATTGCTGCCCTTGAGTCTATGGAATTGGAGATTTTAGTAACATGGTGCTTTGAGAAAGACGACATGGGTTTATTTCCAAGCCCCGCAGAAAGGAGTCAGTACCATTTTTTTTTGTTCCCAACCACTGCTTCCTTCTTAAATAAATCACGCGGTGGGGCAGTGTAACATCCTAAATCTGCATCAAGAGCAAAATGGCCAGACTGATAAGAGATTTTTAAAAATAAACTGAAAAACTAGCTTACGCAGCCAGAATGAACACACAGACACGAACAGAAGCAATTCAGTATTACATCTAATAGAGGCATATTAATATTTTTTAAAGCCTCCCTTCTACTTTAGCCAGTGACATCCTTGTCAGCATCGATGTCACAGCTGTCCCCTACGTCAGCACATCACAGGACGTACAGCCACCACGGACACTGCAGTAGGAGCATGAACAGAAGACAGACCGATCATCATCTTCCTCCTGCCTAACACCGTCAGCAGCAACAGAAACACCACCCACACGCACATGGCGTGGAAGTGAAGCGGTGCTCCTGCACGCACGGCGCCAAGCCCCAGGCCAGCCCTCCAGCAGAGATCAGGAACAGCGCCGTGTGCCTTCCGAGAGCTTTTATTAATTTTCACACCGATTCCTCCTACCTCTCTGCCAGGTGTCCCACACCGTGACTACCGCACACACCAGGCCCACCCACCCCCGCCGTGCCGAGCCGAGGGGGCGCAGCGGGGGCACAGCGCGGCCCCGCCCGCTCAACCGGGGGCTCGGCGGGACGGGCGGGCACCGTGTCCGCGCCGAGCGACCGCGACGGGCCCTGCTGAGCCAGGCGCCAGCCGGGAGCTACATCGCTCTGCAAGAAACCAACGAAACGGCCCGCGCCGCGGTAACGCCGCGCCCCCGGGCCCGCCGCCGTGGGCCTGTGCCGGCAGTCGGGGGGGCCCAGCCCGGGAGGCGCGGGCCGGGGGCACCGGGAGCGCTGGTGCTGCCTGGCGGCCGCTGGGGACTCGAGCCCGGCGGCGGGCGGGCACCCCCGCCGCTACCCCTCAGCGGGCCCAGGCCCGGCGGCGGGCGGGCGGGCGGCCCCGCCGCTCTCCCTCAGCGCCCGCAGGGGCGGGGACGAGGCGGGCACCCCGCCGCTCGGGCCCGGCGGCGCCCTCAGCGGGTGCGGGGGCAAGGCGACGCACGGCCGACCGTTACCGGCCGCCACCGTCGACTGCGCCGCCCCCTCCCTCAGCCCTGCCCGGCGCCGGTGCCAGTGCCGCCGCGCCCGCCCCGCGGCTCCCTCGGCAGCCCCGCGGCCTCGCTGCCCGCCCGGCCCCGCGCCCCGGCTCACGGCGCCAAGGGAGCGGGAGGCGAGCGGCCGGCCCCGCCGCGGCAGCCGCTTACCATGTCGCCGCCGAGGCGGGTGCAGGGCGCGGTTTGATTTCGGCGCCAGCGGGCGGGAGGAGGCGGCCGCAGCCCCAGCCGTGCGCAGCGCAGCCCGCAGCGCCGCCTGCCGCCCCCCGCGCCCGGCCGAGCGGCCGCCTTGTGCCGTAGGGTAAAACTGAGGGAAAACGAGGCGTGAGGTGACGGTCTGGTTTGTGCGCCTTGTGCAGGCGGGTAGTGCTGCCCGCGGCGTAGCTCCTCGCCTTTGTATGGAGCAGCCTTGCCGTACCAGCAAGCTGGGCATCGCTTCTCTCTCGGTTTATGTATGGCAATACCGGCGTGCGTGTGTTCGGCGGATATTTTTTTTTTAAACCCGTACAGTAGGCACTCACAGACAGGTGCAGCTGAGAAGCAAAACGCGGCCTTTATCACCAACTACCTCAGAGTTACACGTGGTGCAAGTCACAGAGAACACGATGAGAGGCCGGGGCTGTACGTCACTTTGGCATTGCCCAGGCTTTAGAGCAAAATCTCATTTTGCCTTCATGTGTTTCTCAATACCTACACCTTTTATATTTTGTGTAGAAAGGGCAATGGGCAATGACACCTGTCAAGAAAATTGCAGTACCTTCAATATATATTTGCTGTATTATCGAACACAAAGTTTTTAAAATCCCACCACCATTGGGTGGGATCATCAGGGAGGAAAATATTTATTTCTGAACCCGCCTGCAGCTGTGGGTTTGCAATGGGACACGGGCTTTACACCCCCCGGCAGCTACTCCTGCAAGGCCAGGCACTGGCCCCATGTGCCAGCGCTGCCCGGGGTGTGCACAGCGTGTTCTGTTTCTCTCTGAGGCCCAGCAGCAAAGGTAAAATACAAACACGTTAACGGTGGTCTAAAATGACGTGTATGGTACAACTAGCCTCTTACAGGAGCAGCAGGATGTGGAGAAATAAAACCGTCTTTGCCCATGAAAGCAAAGGGCCTGGGCACATCTGGTGTTCCTTGTAATAGCTGTTCATTGAGATGACTGTTCTAGCGACTCTAATTACTTACAGTTTGTTTTAATTATTATTTGTGCTGTAAATTAGCTTCCTTCAGCTGCAGCAGTTCTGGGAAATTGCTTTTGCAGTTTAACAGCAGCGGGTTCATACCTGCCATACTAATTCTAGCGTTTAAATTGAACAAATGAAAATGCACAAGCTGGAATGTTCAGGCAGTCCCCATGAAGGTTTTCCATTGCCTTTGCGAGGTGTCCCCTTTCCTGAAAGCTGACATTCACTTCGGCGATCCTGTTCCTATTGTCCGCACCAGTGTATAATTAAAAATGAAATGCAAGTTAGAAAGGACATTATTAATGCAAAGCTTAACATTGATACAAAACTTGCTCTTTAGTGATTTCTCATGCATCATGTTTTCAACTCGCTAACTTGCGATGAGCTCTGTTGGCACGCCTCCTCATCTCTTGTGAAGGCTGGTAGTCTGTCCCCTGGCTTGTCCCTTCCTTTGGCCAGCCCTCAAAGTGAGTATGTCCCCACGCTCCCTGTGCCAGTTGTTTTCCTCCTGTCACCATGCCCTCCTCTCCCCAGGATGTGGGCCCCTTCCTGGCTCTTCACGGCCTGAAATAAAACAGAGCTTTGCTTCTTTTTTTTATCACTGCCAAGCAGACGGTTGCTACGACATTTGCAAAGCACCTGTTATTGCGTGGGCTTTCTCCAGGCGACAGTGTGAGCAGCAGGGTGGGTGTCAGAGCTGAACATGCTGCTGGGAGAAGAGGAAGAGGAGAGAGAGGAAGGGGGTTTCAGAGGGACACTCATTCTGAAGCGGCTTGGGGCACACAGCTTGCATCTTCTGTTCAGCCCCCGTGAGGCAGCGATGCTCCCATCCCTATGTCAGACCTGACAGTAGACTGGCAGCAAACACCCAAGTCTCAGCCCCAGATGGAGCCCACACACAGCCAGAGCACACACCTGGAGCCACAGCTGGAAGATGTTCCTGGTTTCAGCAGTTGCATGTGATCACAGCCACCAAGCCAGCATGGCGGATCTGCCTCTGAAACAGAAGGTCATGCTTTTGGGCGATGGTGGCACAGGAGGCTCAACAGGTTCTCTCTGCCTGCGCCCCTGGGGACAGCCAGGCTCAGCTGCCCCAGTGCGCTGGCAGCCCTGAAGCCCTTTCATGGTCAAATTACTAGGCCTGATTTACTCGGTAATAGAAGGTTTCTTGACGCCTCCCAGATTTTGCAGCATCAGATCAAAACTAGCTAGTTTGAAAGACCATGGGGTGGAAGAGGTCCCAAATAGGGAGAATACACAGGAGCATCTCATGCTTTGTCATGTGAGGGTGGTTTTCCGTTACTGAGTAAAGTGGGATGAATGACTCCTAAAATACATAAAAGTCGGACGTTTTTAGTGGGCTTCAGAACGTCAAAACGTGATATTTCACAAAAATTCTAATCATACTATTATTATAAAAACAAGACAATGGATGGAAATACTGTGGAAGGGGACTCATAACTGTGCCTTTCAATTAGAAGATTGTTCTTGTTTCCCTGTGATTTCAAGCTTTAGCAGTTTGGGCTGAAAATTTCTGCACTAGGTGTCTGACTGAAATTTCAAAGGACCAGCCAAACCAGTTTTTCACTGTTCCTGAGGTAGAGAAAATACATTGCTTTGTCAGTGTTAAAATATGTTTAGATGAGATGAAATTTGTACCCTTCTTCATTTTGTTCTTTATGTAATTTTTGTAGTTGCTTTCTCTAATTGAATTAAATTCATAAATTCTGTTTTGAAAGGACATTAAAGTGACAATGGCAGGCAGGAATGTTAGGAAGTAGGAGAATGAGAATTGTCCTGCTGCAATTTTTTTCCTTTTATGTATCTGCACCATAGTGCAGTCTTTAATTACAAAAGTATTTTTTTTAGCAGAAGGGAAGAATTCAAGCTGAACAGGAGATCAGTTTATTTCCAGAAAAGTAATAGCAAACCTTCTGAGTCCTGTGGCTACCTCCCACAACATCTGTATGACTGACAGCAAAAACATGCTTCAGTAGAGCTTGAGGATGGACGACAAGGAGAGCTCTAGGAGATGCTCACCTGTGGAAGGCGATACCAACTTCTCTGAGGTCCAGGCAGTTTGTGGTGGGATATGGTCGGGTATGAGCATCCCACAAAGGCCAGTCCCTGCAGCATCTGCTGCCTCGCTTCCTTCTGAGATGAGTGTTTGGACTGTAAGCAGACGTTCTGCCTGTAAACATCTAACTCGGTGAGAAACGCTAGCTGGCCATGCTCCAAAGTGTACTGCTTCCACAGCTTTGCTAGCAGAGCTGCTGAAGTAAGCGCTTACCAATTCATTTAGGTGAGTAGCTTAAGTACTAAGGGTTTGGTAACTAGACATTTCACTAAAAGAACAACTGAGCATTCATATGCCTAGCTTAGCCAACAGATCTGAGAGTCAGCAGCCTTCAGCTGGAGGTAGCAATGAGCAGCAAGTGCTGAGTATCTCTTCCACCAGCACAGCTGGGGCCTGGGGAGAACATCTGTCCCCAGAAATTACATTGACTGTTGCGGTTCACCGAGACCGTTTTGTCTGGTGTAAATTAGGTGCCATTCACATGAACTGTCAGCAAAACTATGGGGACAGTGTCATACAGAGCAGCACAGCTGGATGTGAGAGAGAACTTCAGCCTAAGGGACAACAAAATGTTTTTGAACATGCAATGATACGTTGTTAGTACTCTAAAGAGATCCGGGCTAACAATGGGTGTCCAAAATACATGCATGTGTTTTGGCCTTACTCTCCCCAACATACTAATCGGTGAGACTGAGTGCCGTATTCTTGTTTACAGAACTTCCAAAAGATGCTGCTGCCGCCTTTGGGTCAGTATTCACCTAAGTACCATGGGAAAGCCAAAGAGCAAGTTGGCCGTTTACTGCAGAATTTTCCTGGTGAAGGGCAGCGCTCCCCAGCCTTAGCGTCCTGCCTGATTTTGCTCAGTGGTGGAGAACTTTTGCTGTAATAATCCAGGGGCAGAAATAATTTCTAGTCTATCATTGAGAAAAGAGTGGGAATGCAACAAGAGTCTTGCCTACACAGCCCTGTGGCTTCAGGGTATCCTGTGCTATTTCTTCTGTTCTTCGTGACCTTGGGAACGAACAGGTGCTCTGCAGCTCCGAATGTCAAACCAACACTGCTCTGCTTCAAGCAGTGAGGGTTTTTTAGCTGGCAGCCAAATAAAGGCTCTTGTAAACATCTGAAATTCAAGGCAGATAGCATACTCCAGTACATTCAGCACCATTTTCTGGACATATATTATCTGGAGACTGACCGGAAAAAAAAAAAAAAACAACCCAACCCCAAACTGATCTGGTATGTTGCACTAAGTTTGCCTTCAGGAGAAAAAAATGGCCTTCAAATGTGGCTGCTGACATTCCTTATGACTTGCAAGAAAAAATAACATGGGATTCCTTTAGAGGGTTTGGGGGCAAGGTCCATGAAAAAGGATGGCTGCTCTGTATTTCAGCCGTCTCATTTCTGAGTGTCCCACCACCGGGCAAACACAACACTGAGTCTGATGTCTCCGGTCCCCTCCAGTGAGATTGGTTCCAAGGCACGTGATGCATCTGAAGATTCTCTCTTACTTCATCAGCAAGTTCCCAATCACACTGAGTTCTCCAAGGATTCTGGTTTGGAGAGTTCACCAGTGACCCAGAAGATACGTGTACAATGTCAAATGAAAGTTAACAGGAGCTGAAAATCTGTTCTTACAGGAAAGGAGTCGAAGTGAGCTCCTAAGGCAAATTTTCTGTTCTTCTACAATAACTTACATTTGGCTTTTTGCAGCAGACCCTTGAAAGATTATAGTACACTCCTGTATACTTTCATGATACAAATGGAAAAGCTTATAGCTCATAATCTTACTGCCACCAATGCAAATGTTAATTTGGATTACTGAACTGAAGAAGGAAGGGAGGAGACAAGGAAGCTCCAACCCCCCACCTTCTTCCCACGAAGAACCCAAGCCTCTTTCCTCTGTGTCTACATAAAAGCTTAACACCCATGAAACAATCAGTTTTCTTGGCCTGTGGTGTCGGGGTTTCATTTTGGAAAAAATTACCTATCTTTCTGCATTATGGAGCTATTTTTAGGGACAGTGAGTATGAGACATATGAAAAATAAATCCTCAACCATGAAAATAACAGAGGAAACAAGCTTTATTTTTATTATTTGAAATTTTTGTGCGTGGTAAAGGTACACATTTGACTCTGGTTTTCCTACATTTCCAAGACAGTAATTTTTTTTTTAATTGTCAGCTAAAGCATCAAGAATACCGTGGCACACAGGAAGCTAAAACTACACACACACACACACACACACACACACACACAAACACGTTGATGCAAGTCTTTCATCCTTGACCTTAAGGAGACAAAGTCTGTATTTAGCCTCACAGGGATTAAAAAAAAAAACAAAAACAACCAACAAAAACAACAAAAAAGCCACCCCATAAACAGGTGAGAAGAATATTTCATTATGAGTGTCAAGAGAGTGCAAGGCTGACATGAACACAAAACATATGAGATTGACGTACAAAGATGGAATGTACAAACACCTTAAAAAAAATAAAAAGACAGACTCACTCCCAGAACTGGAAAGCTGCAGCGTATCAACTAGTAGAGGTTTCTAACAGGGGCTACTGCCATACACCGTGCAGCTTGGGGAACATTCCCATGTCATAAAGCCAAAGCAAAAGTGTCAGGGTTAAGGCTGTGTTGCTCACAAACATCAACTGAAGTGCTGTACATTCATCAGAAATAACCCATTAGGAACCTTCCTACTTCGTAGCACAAATACCTTTCATGCACTCATTACAAACGGGCCAAAACAATCACTACTCACAGCTCTTGAAGAAAATTTTCAGTGTACATCATGATTTCATAACTAGCTGTAACCCACAACTGAAAGTAATTTCTTTATAACAAACACGATATATTGGGCACTTATAGTTCTCATTATGGCAACACTAGATCCTTCGTTATAAAAAATATTGACATAAAATCGAAAGCTTTTACAGAACAGAAGAGCATTTACTAATAAATAACTCTCCATCTACATTAGGCAAATGCTTGCCTAAACCATTTTTCTTTTCTTTTCTTTTTCAGCTACATTGCTGCTGGTTTAGCCTATGTAAAAATCCCCTACTGTTTATATTGGATTTATCTGAATAGATCCTTTTATTTTAGTCACAAAACAATGAAAATACAGTCGGCTAGTTTGTCCTAAAATGCTCCAAATTACACAAGATCTGATAACCTTTTGAGATTACTTTTGAGTTGAAGATTAGTTAAAAGAAGCACATACTTTCACCATTCATGCTGTGCTGCTAGTCAATTAGCATTCCAGGGAAGTCAAGGGAACATTTGGTTATACCTGAAATCTGGCAGCAGAATGCCTATAAAGCCTTTAATAAATGCTAACAACTCAGCAAATCAAGTAGTGCAATTTTGATGTTCACTTAATTGGATGAGCAAAATACGTGCCAGCTTTTTAGAAGAGGATTTCTGCTTTGGTTGCTCTTTGTAAGGTTTGTAAGCCAAGGGCTTTAGCGAAGTTGGCTTCAGCAGCACCGGAACAGCAATGTGTTTCTCAGTTTCCTGCTGCCAGGCAGATAAGGTCAGACTTTGGCAGGGAATGCCCTATGCCACTGAATTTGAAATTGTAGTTGGCAGCATTTGCTATCACAAGGAACTCCAAATTAGTGACGCTTTTCAGATGCAGTAAAGTGCTTCGGTGATGATAATGTCTGAAAACCCAAAATACTACTCAGTCTTAAGAAAAAAATCCACGTTGCCCCTAACAGCTGTTAGCCGGATTGTAAGGGGCTTGTGTGCAGAATTCCACGTTTGATCAGGATGCACTGGACTGACACAGGTTATACAAAATCCTGGCAAACAAGTCAGGGGACTGAAAATCTTTTGAAGAAAAGCGTATACATGGAATAGGACAGCCTTAAGTATATATGTTTTGATATACAGGTTCGGGTCTGACTTCTGTGCTTCTCAGAGTTCCTGGCAGCAGAGGATTTGGCAATGTTTCCTGTGTGGAAACCATGCAAATTTAGTAAAATGTTACAACAATCCAAATTTGGAACTAGATTTGATTAATATTATCCATAACTGACAGCAACAGCACATGTCTCATTTTCTTTTAAAGTTTTCATCTCGAAGAACCTGTGTAACCTCTTCTCTTTGTTAATAAATACAGTTAAAACGCTACGTACCTTTTCTTCATTGAGAAATTTGCCATTTAAGGGCATTCCAATGTCAGAAATTGTTTGTTTGCCAGAAGGTTGATTGTAAGGACACTTCAAAGGAAATTACTTGATCATCAGAAAATTTGATTTACAACTTTGTTAAATTTTGATAGGACAGTTTATTGTGTAATGACTGAGATATCATCTTCAGAATTTTAGGACAAACTCAGTTCAAGCAGAGGATACTATATTCTCTTGGTAATAACAAACTTGAATTTTAACGTTTCAAAAATGTTACCACCAGTTTCTTAGCTACATTATATAGTCCAAACCTTAAGCCTGATACACAGAATATTTATTCCAATGAAATAAGGAAACTTATCTTTGCACGAGAATTTGTAAATTGGCTCTATGTGCAGAAAATAAACAAGGGAAAGAAGAGGAAATATCTTTAAGAAACGGTAATAAAAAACAGACAAACTCCACATTTAAGAACCTTCAGGTCTGCATTTTTACAAGTAAAATGCATCTTTACAAAAAAAACCATTAGGTTTTCTCAAATTCATTGAAACAACAACCTTAACCTTTTAGAAATAAGACAAATACTTATAATGAGTAATATAATAAAGATTTCTTTCCATTTTGCAAACATGCTTAAAATACTCCCTTGCTCCTGACCCAGTGCCCTTTTGTTTCAAGGCCCTAAAAATGAAAAAAGACAGACAGTGCTTCCCAGGCTATTGTTGGCATTGGCAGCAAGCTCACCAGCTCCTCAAACGAGGTTTAAGAGTGAGCACCACTCTATCTGTGTTAGGCTATGGTACCAATTCATCCTTTGACCATTGGATTTCAAAAAAAGAATAAAGCAAATGCTACTTTAAAAAGGACAAGTTCACACTTAAAAAATATTAAAAACGGAACCATGAGTGTAAGCATTTCCAATTAAATTAATACCTCAACAAAGAACACAGTAGAGAGATCTGGCAGGAAGAAGGAGGGACATTTTTCAGAGTGCTGCCATTGTCAAATGGCATACAAACGTTCCAGTTTGCTGAAATAACCTACATTTACTTTTTTTTATTTTTGTGTCAATCAGTCATACATACATACATACAAACAAATTGGAACAAATCTCACAGTCCTTATTTTGTCCTCTAACAAAATTCCCTTTGATGAAGGACTTCAGGAATTGGTTCAAATTAATTCTTGTTCGCAGTGTTTTGTGTTTTTTTTTTTTTTTTTCTCATGTAAAAAGAAATAGCTTTGGTAACCCTTGGCTTTCCTATACAACCTCTGTTTACCACAGTTCCTTTGGCTGTATAATGTAGGTCCTCCATAGGGGTACCTCTCTGGCTTTCTGTCCTGTGTGATGCTGCATTTTATTTTATTAGTTAATACAGTGAGTTGCCTTAAGGAAACATGGCAATGAACACATACGAAAGAGTGGCACACATGAGGTTAATTGAGTTGACATTGTAATAACCCTGATCCTAACGAACTAGTTTGGTGTCAAAAGGTCTGTTGTTACACAGAAATTCAGCTCTCACTAATATATCACTACAATTAAGTGTTTCCAGAGCTTTAGAAATGTCAGGTCTCTGCAAAGTCCTTCCAGCACATTGAGCAAGAGGAAAAGTGAAAAACAAGCACATGAAACAATCCTTCATTAATCCCACACAAGTAGGGAATTTGCATTGATTCTCATAGTGCTAAATGTTGAGCTGTGTTAGGTCTGACAGTTAGAGCTAGACGGATTTTGTGAGACTTAACCTTATACTAAAAGGACCTACTTGTTATAGATAGTAAGACTGAAGAATGTTAAAAGTGTAATACCTACCATGATAATGAGATTTAGAAGATTCCCAGGATCACCTCTGGGTTAAATAATGCATAACAACGATAATTCTTCAAATTTGGAAGCTCTCAGCTGGAGCTACCTTTCGCAGTCTTCAAAAAGCTTTGGGGACTTTTCCCAAATGTTTCTCATTTTTGCCTAATTAATTAATTCCAGTTCCATTAGTTGCAGTTTGCATTTAATATCGCGTTGTCTTTATGAATTCAGTTAAAGAGGATTTTGTGTATTAACCCTTGCAACAAAAAGTTCAGTGAGAAACGTAAGAGGTGCAAGTCCTATGTAAACAAGGTAAGTTTGGAAATTAACACAAGAAGTCCGTAAAAGACTCCTTCATTATTAAAAATTAACTCAAAGTAGGAGATATCCTGCATTGGATCTCTAGGACCAGTCTTGTCTTAAGGGTGGACGATTATCCAGTTCCCCAGCTCATTGCTACTGTAAGTATCGATACACCTTGAAGCAGTGATTTCCGGAGTCTGCAACTACAACGTGGCCATCTGAAGTAAGGGCCAGACCTTGGGGGCCATACAGTGGGTCAGCAGAGGTGTTAATGTAGGATAAAAATGATCCACTTCCGTCAAAAACCTTTGAGGGTGAGAAAGCACAGAATAAATGTTATGAATAAAAAAAAGGAAAATAGAGGATGCAAGTCTGCTCTCAATTACACTTCTCATTTCAGAAATGGTTGATACACACTACAATAAACAAGGGCATAATCTGATCTGTTATTCTGATAATATACAAGTTGATATAGAAATGTATTTTCTTATTAAAAGGAACTAATTAAAGCTGCCAGGATCTTTGGCAAGAATTAAACATGTAATGAAATAATAATAAAAAGAGCGCTTTGGCTGTTCCTTGTTCTCAAAATAGTAAACTACAATAAATCAAACTCAATCAGGAACTCAGCCAACACCTTGTCTTCCTAACAAATATTACTGTTGTGGCTACCGTGACTCTTAGGTTCCCACACAGAGAAAAACCAGGAATTTGTTTATGCTGTTGACACTGCTTCCTGAGAACAACGCATAAGCAGCTCCCTCATTTTTATATTCAGTGAAAATAATACATTCATTCAGATATTCTTTGGCAAGTAGGAAGACTTGGTGATTAGCACTTGAAAGACAGAAAGAGTGCAACTCTCATAAATTAAAAGCAGAGTATTTTCTCAGGATTTTAAAAAGATTATAAAAACCTTCTGCATTTGCCTCAGGGTCTGTACAGATCATTTGATTGTTCATGTTTTCCACCACGTCTCCAATCTTCTGTTACGGTGATTATAAATTACTATCATGTCAGCAAGCCTCCTAAGTCATCAAACAGCTTTTAGGGAACTTTTTGGGAGACAAAAGCCTTGGTCACAGTAACCACCTGAGCTGCTAGCAGTCACACGGGGAGGTCCATGATCTGACAGTTCTAAAAGCGGACAGACCAGCGATGAGGCACGTAAAAGACTGCGTTAGAAACCACATCACTTATAATGCCGCTATCGTGTTTCTTGGGAAGTCTGAAGACTTGAATGGCCAGAGTTATTAATCCAGTAGTTTTCCTGATCAAGCACCTTTGAAATACAGAAATTTCTACCTGTATTCGGCTGTTTCCCCAATCTGCTACGATAATATTTCCATTAGAATCTACAGCTACTCCAGTTGGTGCATTAAATTGTCCATTTCCTTCTCCATTTGATCCAAACTTCAGTATGAATTCTCCCTCCTGGTTAAATACCTGTATGGGTTAAAACAAAATCCTGAATATGGCATCATACCAAATATTACTCATCTACTACTACCAGTTCACCTGTTAACAAAGCTAGAAATTGCAGAGTTCCCCCCCTACACACACGCACATTGCAGATGGGACAAAAGATGCCCAGCTCTCCCTCCAGCTCCGTTACACAGTATTTCCCTTCTCCCATAGGATCTGGATTAGCTCAGAGGTGGAGGGCCCCAGGAGCCCTTCTACAGCTTGTGCATCTCGAATTAAGAGCAGCTGAGGGCAGACATAGCACTGGGAGTCAGTCCTACAGAAAGAGAACTGAGCAGCTGCGCTCTTCTCTGACATTCACCAACGAACACTGGGAATCCCGGCGTGCTGCACTCTGTACAGACGGTTCCACAGCTGAATTCTCTGTGACGGTAACAGGTTTAGGCAGCAGAAAGCTGGAACCGATGAATGACTGTTCTGCCAGTGACGTGCATGCACCAAGGGGACCAAGTGAGATACAGGATGCATCATTTACGTAGTACCAGAGACATCTGTTTTGGTTCATCCCAGACCCAGGCCCAGCTGGCCACAAGGTCCAACACTGTTCATAGAGACCAGCTGTGCCTTGCCCAAAATGCAAGGACCTGACAAGTGGCAAGTGCACACTTAAGTGCTAATAAAGTGGAAGATGTGAGGAAATCATCCTCTTCTTGAGCACCCACAGTGAACAGAGAAAAAGCACTTAGGGGAGTAAATTAATGAAGTACTGGGTTGGTGCCTCAGATGATTAAAGTAGAAAAAAAGTCATCTAAAACAACAAAACCAAACCAATGGGCAAAGATGTAGTGCTGTCTCCCTGGGTTAAAATGTGGGTGGTGAGTGGCCAAATGAGAGAGAAGTCTACGTTGTGTAGGATGTTCCGTAGAAGATGTCTGAAGGAAGGAACGTGCTTGAAGCTTAATGGGGGAGGGAGGCTAATGTTGCTGAGTGAGGATATTTAATTCAAGACACTGGTGGCAGGAAGAGGCTTTAGGACCTATAAGAGTGAAATGTATTTATTTACCTATAAATTTATTATTTAAAATGAAATGTACTCTCTACTCTTTTCCCCACCATCTAACAAAAAAACAAGAGCATCACTGAGATTATAAATTACTCTTCAGAGTGTCAACAATTATCTGTACTAATTTAGAGAACACTACAAAAATAAGAATCTTTTCCAGTTAGTACCAAATTGTAACAAATAACATTTGGACCCCATTGAGTCACACCAGGGAGAGATGGGGACGCTCTGTTCTCATTAAGAATGCAGTAATTATAAATTCACCAAGATGCCACACTTCTTACATCTCTTCACTTGCCTTTTTTCATTTTTGTTTGCCCTTGTTGTTAACTCCCTCCAGGCATTCTTGTTACTACGGCAAGCCCTGCTGGTGGAGGGGTAATTTATGGAGTCATAGGCCTCCTGCTGCTAATCCATGTAAATAATCTTCAGGGCTCCTGCAGCGGTCTCAGTTTCGTTGTTGTAGTTGCTACTTCCTCTCTAATTCCAAGAGGATACAAGAGCCAGGTCACTATTCAAAAGCTGGAGGATTCAGCAGCACTCAGGACACGAGGGTGCCTACGCTCAGTGATTCCCTGTTCTGGGTGAATACGTAAGCTTGATCGTTTCAATTATGAACACTGACGAACTGGACTGAGGGTTCATCTTTCCATTCAACCAGACCAGGCAGCTGTTAGGTGAAATCCCAGGGATTTCACTGGCGCATGGACCAGCACACGTGGCCTGAGAAGCCAGGCAGGACAGTACTGCTGCTGCTGCAGCTGCTGCGTCTTGAGGGAGGGAAAAAGCGCAGAAAGTGACTGAAAGGTAATGTCATGGCCTGAAAACAAACATGCACAGGTGAGTAATTTCTGAAATGGCCTGTAGCTCCTTCGTATGCCTTTTCCACCACATGACATCTCATCCTCATGTATCCTTGTCTTGTTTGTTATTGGACAAATATACCACCCTGTGTTACCATGACTGTTCAACAGGCCACGAGTCAGGACTTCCCGTGGGGGTAAGGACCAGTTCTGCCCGGTGCAGGAGATACTAGATGAAAACTGATGGTCTCTGTTACACAGTTAGGAATATCGGGTTGTAAATGGATCCACTGATCTTAAAGGTTATAGGTATGGAATTAAAAATTGTCAGGTGTCTTTACTTCGTTATAGTTTTATTCAACTAGAAATGTGGGAAGTTTTTACTGTGAAATTCAAAAGCAGTTAACAGACTTAATTCAAATAGGAAAGAAGATAGGGTAAATAAGAGGTTTAGCAGAGAGTTAATAAAAATAACAAAGTTGATATTATTTATCTCAGGTACATCTTATGTTTAAGCAACTGAATCAGAGAACATTATAGTGGCACCAGAGGTAGAGGATTATATCTCCGTTAAGCAATGCACTTCATGCAAAGGTCTCATTATGCCATCCTTGTATCACACCTCATACATATAGAGTGTGATCTCTTTGTTTTTAACAATTCTTTATTTTCCCCAAGAAAGTACCATGATAAAATAAAAAGCTTTCCAATTTTCCATTAATTGACAGTACCTTGACAGAATGGTTATGGAAATCTGTAACAATAATTTCATTGTTGCTGTTTACAGCTGCAAAATGAGGACCTGCAATGCAGAGAAAGAAAAAAGAATAAATAATACCACTACATCAAAAAGTTTGCTTAAATAATAAAAAAAAAAAAAATCAGCCTGCCAGAATATTGTATTTGGCTTCTGAGCAATAATAGTCACACTGGAAATATCAATCTTAAATTAAGAGTGATTCCATTTAATGTTTTAAAAAGCTCAGCATGCCTTTTTGAAAACAAAATTTCTATTTCAACCAGTTGTCAGCTAGTGTTATCTAATAATTTCTTATTCTTTCCTCTCATATACAGATGACTGTGTTGATATTTATGTGCTTATTAACAAGACAAAGCATGTAGTGCTTAGGCATAAAGTTGGGTACACTGAAAGTAGCTCTCAAAAATGTTGATGTAACATCTTAATTGAAATCTGTGCTTTGTGCTCACTTCTTACAAGCATTTGAGCAAAGAAATTTTAGGATAAATACAAAATTACTTAGAAGAACACTCTCAGGGAAAAAAAGCACAATTTTTACTTTATGTATTGAAACTATGTGCGCAAACTTTAATAGAAATGGTAACTTGAAAACAGGCAAGTACCTGAATCAAAATAATTGGTGCTATTTTGAGTTATTAAACAGATCAGAACTCAGTTTCAATTTTCACGGTACATCAGTGTAAATTATAAAAAGGGTGAAAACCTTTACACTGAAAACATTCAAGTAATGACAATTCATTTGTGTTATGTAGCCTACCACCAAGAAGAGGTGGTGCCTTTCTCAAATGCAGTTACACAGTATTTGCACACTTATTTTCAGGAGGTATTCTTGCAAATTTTAAAATGAAAGAAACTGGACATACCCAGAAAATTTTGGTGACACTTAGATGTATGTGTTAGAGCCAAAGCTCTCATAAATTCTATATATGGCACTTGTGCCGTAACACATTGCAAAAGATCTCAACTAAGATAAAAGCAGTTATACCACTGATGCTATTTCTTATGCTGTGAAACAGTCACACCATCAGACCAATGTATAACTACATATCACTCTGGATATTTGCACACCTGCAAAATGACCTGCAGATGTAATTTGGCATCTTCATTTCGAATTTTGAAAGAACAGCTATTCACTCAAAAGATGTCAGTTCGTTATTTAAAAAAAAAAACAAACCACAAACAACTTAATTGCATGTTCTAATTGAAAGACACCATGTGCAAGCAGTGGGTTAAATATAAATGGCAATTTCCCCAAACTGGCATTTTCCGTTTGCATAACTATGTCTTCTAGATCTCAATCTTAACACTATCCCATTACACTAATTTTCTAATGGGAAGATACCACTTATGGCATTGGTTAATTTGTATCTGATCACTGGAAACACAAGGCATGGTGTTTAAGCTGGTTATCATGTACAGCTGAGTGTGGGCATTACAAAGCATTTATAAAATGCTAGTTAAGATCAGTCTTCCTTGGGTCACTGATTTGAAATGCTTCCAGGCACAGAGAGGTAAGAGAAAACAATCTGGTTACAGCTACATTTGCAGAACAGATGTTGCAGTCTTCCTAATCAATTAAACAAATGGTGAAATGAATAAGAGCTGTATGTTTCGTAGAACCTTTTGCCCACAGGAAAAATGAGTAGGATCCAGCGTCTTCAACATGCTCAAACATCATGCAAATGTGAGCAGAAGAGGCAAGAAAAGGGGATTTACATATTACCATCAAGTGTACCTGCAAACTGCTTGTCACCATTCCCTCGGCTACCGAACCTAGTGACTATTTTCCCATTCGGCTGGAAGATGAAGACACAGCATGCTTTGTTGTCCACTACAATGATGTGTCCGTTACGATCCACAGAAACACCTTTAGGGCCCATGAGCTTTCCAGACCCAATTTTGGCCTAAAAAGGAAAAAACAAAACAGGAAAATATGTTGGCCTGATAGACATAAGTTAGTGCAGTTCAAAGATTGTATTACAGGCACACAGCAGGAGAGACGTTTTTGTCATTAAAAGTTTCCCAGAGGGAAGTGATTGTTTTTACCAGCTGTCACTGTGTACTTCATAATTTTTATTTCAGCTGAAAATAAAGACTGCTTTCTGTATGTTCTTTCTACAGTGGTAAATCTGCCACCTCAGCAACTGAGTCCAAATATGCAACCCATGAGAAACACAATCATTAGATTTATCAAGACAAAGTACAGCCTCTGTCAGAAACCACCACAGGTGGCTGTACAGCCAGCAGCAGTGTACCCGCTGGATAGGCAGCCAGGCCTGAAGGACTTCTGCCTGCTATTGCATACTGTTGATGTGTCCAGCGACCACCTGGCTATGGACAGGGAAACGTGCCTTTATCACTGCCTGCTACATCAAAGCAGTCAGAGCCCACTCTTGGAGCATCCCAGCTGGGCACGATGTAAGCTGCGATGTCCTCTGTTGCCTTTCTGGGGTGCATGAGACACCACGCAGCTTCTGAGTGCTCTTGGAAAGAATCTGAGCAGATCTAAAGCTCAGGCTAACCTCTACATCTTCCACCAGATCCTTGTGAGATTGCTTCACTTGCTGATTAGACACATGAAGTGTCAGCTGAAACCTGCAAAGGAGATGGGATCGTGCTGCCAACAGCAAATAATCTTTGAAACACTAAACAAATCAAAGCTTGCTCCTGTCTTAGGTAAATAAAATTATTTCCATCATTTTAAATAGGCCTTGTGACTACCGAAAACATCTGCCAGCCTAATCAGCAACAGGAGGGGAATTGTGTACGATATTCCATATAGTACCAATGGAAAAAGCCTTCAGTGGAGGTGAGGTGGATCACACACACAGTGAATTATTTCAAAAGGCTAGAGAGCTGTCAAAATAAATCAGAAAATTTAAGAAGCATTCTTTAGTAGGATCAAAAAGAAGGGGATCTAGGCAACAGCACCCTATCCAGCCCAGAGCACGCAGAAATTGATGCAAAGCCTTCAAAAAACCCATGAGCTACCTGGGCACGTAACCAAGATGATGCTAGAATCACCTCACAACCCATTTCACATTTTTCACCATTCTTTTTTTTTAGGCAGAGATTCTAGAAGCTGGTTTAATCTACATTAAATCAGTTGAGCTTTGACCTTTCAGCTAAAAAAAGATCATGAAAATACCACCTAATTTGGGGGGTGGTGGTGGTGGTGTTGGAATGCAGCAACTTAGCTTTCTGTTCTTGGTTGTTTTTTTAAAATGATGAACAGATTTGGAAGCAGTTATCCAACTTGGTTCCAAAAGTCTGGTCTCCTGCCAGTCTCTTTACTGTACTGGATAGGCAACCCACCAAACAGGCTGTGTTGAAATTATGGATCCGAGAACTTTCAGATCCTGTAGTAATTTGTGAGACCCATCGTACACACTGAGGTCCATCCCTTTGGTGGACAACGTAATCTCCTGTTTCCATCGGAATTTAAATGAAACAGATACTAAGATACCCATCTTCTTCAGGAAACAAGACCATTTTTCAGCCTTTGCAGGGTGGGACATGTCACCACCTAGAACGAGCAATGCCTCTGACTTCTCTGCCCCTCTCTCCTCCCTCTTGCAAGTGGTGAGTAGGAGCTGAAGCTCAGTTAGTCTGTGATTATTAAGGTGGGCCAGATTACAGGGCATAGAGAAGATCCGTTACCAACTCATTTCTCTTGATTCCCTAATGTTTTCAAAGCAAACAGCCATGTTAGTATCTGGAGGAGCTCAGCTACCCTTAGTAAGTCTGGTGCTTCTCTTCCACTGTACCTTCTCAGGGGTGGGGCTGCAGGTAAAAAGAGGAGCCGTCTCAAAATAAAGCCATCTAGGTTCCCCGAGGCTGTCTGGGACAGTCACCAGCATTACTACGCAACCTCTTTGAGTCTCAGATAAAGAAAACTCCAGGGAGTAAAACTTGCAGCTTCAAGACTATGCAGTTAGCCAGCATGCAATGATCATGTGTCTGTTTTATGTTTAGGTACATATGCTTTCATAAATTGCTAAATATTTAGGCAAAAAATACCCAATTAAATCATGCTGAAATATCCCCAGGGAAAACTATTAAAATTTACTTTTGCCTTCAGCAGGGGAAAGATATGAGCAGACCTACAAAATGTATTCAGGTTTGCATAACAACAAAGCAGCAAAAACATAAATCAAATGCAAATCAGTAGATTTATTTCCTTTGGGGTGATTAAATCATATCCCTTCTTTCCTCTGGGAAGCCTGTGTGTTTGTCTGCTTGTGCGCTGCACCACCTCCTCACCATCTTTCCAGGATTCCTATGGAAAAATGACTCAGACTCATGAGTACAGTGTCTTCCTGCCCATATAAATACATAAGGAAAAAAATAATGAATAAATCACGTACTACATTAATGGGCACTCAGTGCTGAGAAGAGTAATAAAAATCACTATTCTTGGGCCAGGATTTAAAATATAATTTGCAGGCAGCAATAAAGTATGCCCAGCTAGAGTTTGCGGTGCTTTTTACTAAAAATCTCTGTTTCCAGTTTAGATGAAAATATGCTGATGACACATTACTGGGTCTGGCTGAACATATGCTTTGTATATTTTTATTTCAGAAGGTTTCTTAGAATTATAGGTTTGATTATTTAGAACAGAACATTATGAAATCCAGTCACTCCTGTTAAGTCTATGAATGGAAGTATTTTCAGAATTTTCTGCCATTAGAAATGAATAAAGTATAACGGATCATCTGAACCCTTAATACAAATCATGTGTTTAATTGAATTCAGTCAAGGACATTATGTCCTTTATTTTATAGGCTGTTATGAATTTAGACTGGTTTTCAAATATGTGTTTATAAAGTCACCCTACCCGGGTGGAAAATATTCTGCTGTGGGATATTCCTAGAGTTAAAAAAATCAGCTAGCCTATATAAAAATTTATAAAGACTTTTCCACTGTAGAAGTAGAAGGTTTAGGGCTTTAAGTTTAGCTCCACCAGTCTTATTGCTGTCTGAAAGGTTCACAATTGTCAGGAATAAATTTACAGACTTTCAACATACCGTCTTTTCCTGTTTGAGAGCCTCCCTAATGCAGAGGTACAGCTTTGTCACACATTGCAAGGTCACACAATACACGGATTTATCATTCATGTGACTTTTCATTCAACTGTGACCACTTAACCACACTCCACAGAACTATTCCTATCTGAACATGCAACCAGCCTCAAGCAGCTCCCTGCTTAATTCTTCTCCTGAGACAAGAAAAAATAAAAATCTGACAGATAAAATGTTTCCTTTCATCTTTCCCCATTCACCTAAACTTGATCTTAACTTGACGTGCAGCCCTGTTTGGCTGATAACAAGCTACCTTAAGATACAACCCTTCAAGATTAAAAAGAAAGAAGTTTCTCAGCGGACCAAGAATCATTCTCTTGGCTCTGTTCTCCAGTTCCTTCACTAGGTTTGACCACCACCACTGGCACGGAAGCTAATACTGCTGCTTCACCGTGCGTTCTTCTCTCCTTAGCCTAGCGATACGTCTTCTGTAACAGTTTCTTTAAGCAGAGTAATTTTCAGAGGAAGCCAGCAACACAGCCTTTAATTTTAAACATGAAATTTAAAAACTAAAAAAAAAAAAAAAAATTAAAGAAATTTTTAAAAAGCATTTTTTAAAAAAGCTCGTGTTTTGGTGCAACCTTAGATTAGAGTTGGTTCACCTCTGCGTTCTGCAAGTTTTACAGCCTTGAGAAAACAGACCTCTGCCTCTGTTGCTACCAGCAGCTGCAGAAGGTGACACTTCTCTGCCTGGCAGTGGAGGTTGCTGGGGTGAGTCAGCCCAGTGCTGTTATCAGGGAGATGCCTGGGCCTGGCTCCAAAGGAAATTTGCCTTCTGGCTCACATGACTATTAAAATGCTGCTACGGGAGAGCAAGTGTCATTAAATACAGAAGGAATGGGATGACAACAGTAATAGATTAAGTTCAAAACAGCCCCCTAATAATGCCGGGTTGACAACTAGCAGACCACCTGCATCAGAGATCTTACACAATGACTTGCAGGCACAGCCCTTTGAAGGGGAACACCACCATCCCTTTATCTGTGTATCTTAGCAAGGTTGCCCAATTTAATCTGACAAAGCCCCTGGAAAAATTGCCATTGCCAACACACAAGAAATTACAAGGCGCTGCGCAGATTCCCACAGGCTAGATCTGTTTTATACATGTACAGTGCTTCAGCTAGTATGATTATGCCTGTCCTCCATATATAAAAGTCTTCTACAAGCATTTGTATATTTTTCGCTCATAAATATAGTCTGTTGTATTCAATCTAAAAATAGTATTTTATATCAGTGATGTTTCATCTCATTTCTAGTCCCGAGAACTATAAAGTCCGATGCATTAACTTGTATTAACCACGCAAACATTGCCAACTTCACATAGCTCTTACGATTCAACAAAAACATGAACTAAACCCAAAGCTAGGCTCCATGTCAGAGGGAACTACCTTAATAATTCATTATTTTTTTTCCAATACCCGTCTCCCTGTTGGTAGTACACAGCCCATAGAGTCCTGGCTCTTCCAGAGCCATGGCTTTTCCCTCCAGAGCTGGCAGCATCCAAAATGCTGGATTTACAGCATGCCTTGAGAAGGAAGGAAAACAAGCCCTCTATGTGCTGCATCCAGATCAAGCCAGTTCACATTAAAGATGTTAATAACTATTTAAAACATGCTTAGGTTACTCAGAGTATTTGGATTCTTAACTAAATTACATCTTTCTTTGGTTTTGTTTTGGTATCTTCATTTCATTCAAGGACTTCAGCTAAAACCAAGGTTTTCCTGTGTAGCTGTACATTTTCAAAACTACTTGACAAGGAAAATCACATACTCTCTGCAAATGCAAGTAATTTGTATTTTTTAACACTTGCATTGCTTATTAGTATTGTTTTGTACACATGTCTGTTTCCCAGATGGAGGTCGTTGAGGACTATGCAAGCACAATTGCCCATTTGCTATAGCATTTGTCACTTTGCAAAGACTACTCAAAGGCAGGCCATTTTTTGGTATACATGTGAGCAGCTCAGGGCTTGAGTTTTTTTGTCATTAGGCTGCCAGAAAATGAGCCAAAAAGGCAATTGCCAATGCAGGACTCTAGAACTAAGTAACCGTGGTAGAAATTTCACTACAGCTCCTTTATGTCACTGAGCAGTGTGTACTGTTAACCTCTGCTATAGGTGGCTATTTCTAGCATGCCTCGCCAGACTCTGTAACACGCACTCAGAGAACAGCACCAAGTGGAAGCAACTTTAAATTCTCTCTGGAATTGCACGTGAACCCAAGCAAAATAAATATTGCAGGTTGGCAAGCACCAGTGTAGTGTAGCAGCTGCTGCCTTATTTTACTCCTATTAAAGGGATCGGAGTTACTATGAATGTAAGAGGTGCGCTTTTCTCAGAACTTCTGCTTTATGAAACCTAAGACATTATTACTGCCTTTCAACTTTTCCAGTGCACATCACCCCACCTAAAACACTCCTGTCTATGCTGTAGCACTGGAACAACATCCTGGGTTGCCTGCCCTTGCATTTATTACCAATAGGATCACACATCAATTATACACTTGATTTGCAGATAGGTATGGAGTAAATAGAGGAAGTCATTATCAGTCTGCTACCTTATTTTTCTCCTCTATATATCACTTAAGAGCCTTATAAGTTTTTATGTCTGTCTGTGTGTATATACATACATGCACACACCTTTCTGTCTAATCAGCATACTAATGATATGAAGGCTGTTGAGCTGGTCCAACTAGACTTGATTACGCTAGCTATCCTTGACTTTAAGTTACAGAAAGGCATCCAAGCACCTAGTATGTAGGACTGTAAAATGGAACATATCATCTCTGCTCGGTATAACATTAACATCACAGCTGTGACCTCCTCCTATTAATTATACAGCATGCCTGTGTCATGGGTTTCCACATCACAACAATGGAATCCAGACGATGTTACAACCAAGCTATGTAGTTTCTTAACAAAAAATAAAATAAAATTACTTTGCATTCCTTTGTAAAACAGAGAAACCTCAGGAGAGTTCACATAGTAACTTGTACCTTAAACTTTCCATCTGATGAGAATATGCTAACCCATTTGTTATCATAATCTGCAATAATGATGTCACCACTGGGATGCACAGCCACTCCTGTTGGCCGCTGCAACTGGCCAGGAGACCTTCCTCGTATGCCAAAACGGCTTTTGAACTGTCCATCGTTGGAAAATATCTGTAACAGAAAACATTCATTTTAAAATTGTCTGCATAATAACATAATCTATTTCTTGGAGATTAGATTTTAGTAATGAACACTACAGTCAGGAAGAGAGTTAGGAACATGAAGCACTTTTACACAGACCATATTTGAAAGTTATATGCCTAATTTAAGAAGAGGCTTCCACCTGGGTCCTAATTTCAAAATAAAGACGTTCTCTGCACTTACATTGCACTGTTTCTTCAGTGATCTCAAAGCACATTACAAACATCAGTGAATTAAACTTCACAATGTCCCCCTCAGCTGGAATGAAGTGGCATATAGCCATATTAGACATGAAAAAACCGAGGCATTGAGTGACTTGGGCATAGTCAAACACTAAGTCTGTAGAAAAGATAGGAATAGAAGCTAAAAGAGAATCTCAGAATTTAATTATTTGGCTTGGGGATAAGTATCAGGCCATTTCCTCAGAGGTGCTTTAGCCATGAAAAATTTGGTCCACTGGTTGTGTCCCCAGGACAGGTAATTAGACACTGAAGTTCCTCTAAGGTGGCTGCATATTACAGTGTGTGTGGGGGCTGATGAATATTCAACTCTATCTCTTTGAAAAGGCCTGGAAACAAGTTCTTACTACATGTGGCTTGCTAGTTCTCACATACTGAAGAACAAGCCGCACACTGCTGCCTTGTTCATTGCTACCACATGGGCAGCCTGAAGAGTGATGACAAATTGTTAACGGTAAAAAAGATACATGGCAAGCAAAAGAAAAAACACAGCTCGGCTTTCACACAGGTTACAGAAGCCAAGAAATCACGAGTGTCAGGGGCGCTACCACAGAAAAGATTTAATCATGATATCAGACAGAAAAGTCAATTAAGTAGACAAAAAGCCATTTGAAAAGGACATCTACATGCTTATGTTTTTACTTGTATTTACTTAGGAAATCATATTTATGGCACCTTGCCCTAGCTTTATACTTGAAAACACAGAGTGATAAATTTACAATGTAAAATCATATTTACAAAAAGGCATTTTTCCAGATTATTGCACTACTTGTTTTCCTCATTCATTGCCAAACATCACAAGGAAAGGAAATAAATCTGATATACATAATAGATATAGTGAACATCTGAAAAAGATAGCTGCAGGTCAAGAAGATGGAATGGTAATGGATGATAAACAAGTTAAGCTTCCTCCGTATTTTCAAATTGAATTGTTCAAAACGTATCTTTCCTGGACTACAAAGGCGGCAAAGGTGCGGAGGCAAGGAGAAAAAGAAAAATACTGGAAGTGGCATATCCTCATACCTGCACGCACTGGTTGTTACTGTCTGCTATTAATACTTTTCCATTTGTAGATGCAGCTACCCCTTGAAGGTTTGTAAATTCCCCTTTGTTTCTTCCTTTGGTGCCTAAAATTGAACACAAAGCACATAAGAAATCAGGTTAGACAGGACTAATCAGTTAGGACCTAAATGCCAACACATGCATTTATTATGTCCTTGGTCTCTGTTTTGAAGAGGTCTTATCACCGCTGCAGCTTCAAAGAACCATCTCAGTAACAGAAACACATTTCTAAGTACGAGCAGGGCTTGTTCTTACTCTTTGGCATGTACGCCATCTAAGCCCCCACCAGCCTTTTTGGCCTTCACACATCAAAACTTTCACAATTTGTCTCTTGCATGAGGGAACTAGTGAAATGTTTTTCCTTAAGCAATGACCTTTTCTTCACCTGTGGATTTTTATTCACCTGAGAAGGCAATGAAAGGAGCGGAGGCTAAGATAAGAACCTGGACAGATGACAAGGGTTTGTACAATCAGCTAAATCTCCTCAGTGAAGTCACAAAGCTGAGATGAAACATATTGGTGATCACTTTGGATGGGGCCGTTCCAAGACAGGGAAGTTTTCTGTTCACTCATACACAGTTCTCAGTCATAGGCTTTAAAAATTCCCTTTGAAGAGAAACTCAGGTGAACAACTGGTTTTGAATGACTGGGACATGTGGGCCAATGAAGAACACCACCTGGAGATGGAATGCTCCCACAAGGACCTTGGATGGTTCCAATAAAGCAGCGTACACACAGAGAGGTCCCACTTTTACCCAGGACAAATACAACAGTGATTTACATAGCACTGTTAAGTCTTTTCCTCAGTGGCTTAAGGGGATAAGGAACTGTAAGATGTCAAATTTTCACAAGAGTTCATTAAATTTAGGTGCTTCTTTACTTAAGATGTTTGTTTTGAGATGTTCCAAGGAGAGTCACACAGCAAACCCTTGTCTTTAAGAGATCGGTTGTAAAGTAGCTGGTCCAAATTACACCTGGAGCACAGGAACAGTATCCAAATTCCTGCTTTGTTTGTAAAGGAGGCTCAAGGGTCTTTAGACAAGACCGCAGTTATGATCTTGGACCTCAGGGTTATTCATGATGAATGAATAAATTCTGAAACAAAAATATTCTGTAAGCTGCTCTCTCCAAGACTTGGATACAGTGCTATTTTTCCTAGTGAAGTATTTTTACAAGAATTCACTGGTTGCATATGAGACGTTAATTGGTTTCAATATATGGTTTTAACTGAAAAAAAACTTGTATTTTTATTTTAGTCAGTCCAAAATATCCTGGAGCTCAATGATTAAAACTGTTCTTACTGTGATGTCCAATATAAAACATATATATTTGCTCTAATTTGCATTTAGCTTTCATTAGGGATGTGTATGTGTCGCAGCACTATCCAAACTAGCCGGCTGCAACAAGGCTTTTACCATCCCATCCCAGGTTAACTTCCATAAGCAGCTCCCACACCTTGCCCCAGCACAGCCACCGACCCCCCACAAGGTTTCAACAGTTCATCTGCTGTCCAGGCTGTTTCTTCAGCCTCTTCAGGCCAGCCCACCCTGCTTCGCGCCTCTCCTGCATCCAGGGTCTTCCTTCTCCAGGCTCCTCTTCCAGCCAGCCTCTCCTCATCCAGGCCCCTTGCTTCTCCCAGGGCCTCTCCTACATCTGGGGTGCTCTCTCTCCTCCCTCTGCTTCTTCCAGGCCTCTCTTCCTCCCAGGCTCCTCTTCCTCCAGTGCTCTCTCTTCACCCAGTCCCTTCCCTCCCTCCCCCTTAGAGCTATTTATCTACTCAGCAGAACCAGCCACAGCTGCACCTTACCCACATCAGCCAGCCCACCGCCCCTGAAGCCAGCCCACAGCTGTATATTATTAATGTTAATTAACCCAGCTTCATTCCTTTACAATTCCTTTACATGTATGCTAGTTACAACCCTTCTTTCTGCTGCGGTGATGGCTATGGGATGCGTATTTCCTGTCACTGGCTAACAAGTAACATTCAATTCCTCTGTGCTTGGTGTTGCAAGCATGTCCCTTTGTTTCAAGGCTTGTTTTCTTGAACTCCATATGCTCCGTCCTCTAAACAAGGCAAATACTTCTCAATTTTTATACTGCAAGGGGAAAGTACATGCTCTGGGAACAGTGAGTTACCAATTACGTTACCCACACTTGAGCCATTTCTGTGTATTCTTTTAACGAGCAATGCCTGAGGGATGCATGCAGTGATTTTTTTTCCACCATATGCTGATGATAAGTTTCCTTTTTGCCTTTTAGCCAAAGAGAATGGATGAAAAGGGAGAAGCATTCCTTTTACTACTGAGAGTAAAGGGAAAACATTTGTTAGCAAAGAAGAGGCATAAGCTAGAGCATCTGGAACCAACTAGCACAAGCTTTATGGAATGTATGCTCTTTACCCTTAGAAAAACGTTCTTGAAAGTCAAGGAATTTTATTTTTAGAGATAAGAGAGACCTACATAAAGAGTTACTCAGAGTGTTCAGTGGAACCTTGTAAACATACATCAAAGGCAAAATAGAAGAAATTACCCAGGAATGCCATAGTCACCTTTCACAGAAAGTTTAAGAAATAGTAATTTATCAGTATAGTGTGCAGATGAAACTCAGCTCCATGCAACGTCCTTGCACGTAGCACTTTGCAGCTCTTAAACCCATCATGTAGGTCCTAATTTGCACACAGGCCTTTATATAGTCCCCTCTGCAGTGGCACAAATTTCTCTGACAAAGAAAGCGGAGGTTAGTGAAACACAGCTTACTTCCTAACTTACGTTCAAGAGGAAAACAGGTAACTTTGAACTCTCTGATTTGAATAATTCACTATGCCAGCAAAGCTCTGGATCCAAGCACAGTCAGTGGCAGCAGTTCAGATGACAAGAGGAATGCTTGTAGTAATGTTGCAGTTAAAAAAAAAGCTGGAAAAGCAGGCTCCTGCAACTGCCTAATACCAAAGGATGATAGCTCCTGCCTGTAAACAGAGATTCTCGTCTTATAGATGTACCTTCCTGAAAGAGAGTCTTCAGCAAAATTTTTACTGCAAGATACCGCCCCCGGTATCAAGGCACCCCATGCTTTGCCTTCTCATCTCTCAGCCACTGGCAGTCACCCATCTCTCCTTAGCCAAAGGAGGCACCAACATGTCAAATACACAGGGCTGGAACCAGAGGACGGTTGTGGGATCCTCATTCCAGTGTTTCCCAAGCAGCCTGGTTCAGAGGTGAAAGCCTGCATCTTTCATGCCTTTCTGCCCAGCCCTAAGGCCCTCCTGGGCTCAGCTACTGCGCGGCACAGAGGAGGAAAAGACAGAGATTTTACTGCAACTTCTCTGGCAAGCTCCTGGAGACTGTGAGATGGCAGCAGAGTTTTCAAAAGGGGAAGGCTGAACAGTTATTAGGAAGCAGGTCTATGGCCTGTGGAATAGCTCCTTTTATACCATCTCCATATACAGATAATAAACAATGAGATTTGCCTTAGACTTATCTAATTCCTTCTGGTATTACTGAGTGTAGCCTGCACAAACCAATTAATTTAGCTTTGAAGATATGCTTTCAACAAAAGAGTATCCATTTGCAGCTCAAGACAATCTAGCATACATATAATGCTTCATAATTTCTTCTTTCATTCTTGCGCAACAGAGGCCAGATTGAATTTCAGCAAAAAGAAGCAAGAACAAAATTTAAAGCCCATTAACATCACAGGAGAAGTTAAAAATCACGTCATGTAACTGCAATAAGAATCTGCTCTGAAAGTGCTGGGCATCTGGACAAACCTGTTGTACAATGTACATTTTTCATGCTTATAGTAATAGAGGGAGTGTTTTTTGCTTTGTAAGTTTTACTAATATGAATAATAACCTCCCTGCTTGCTAACCTAGATTTACCAGCTTCCTAAAACACAAAGAAAAACCGTGTCACTGGCCCCAGCAGGAAGGGAATGGATTCAGAGATACAAAAACCCTGCAGAAAGATTACAGATTAATGGGGAGACTTCAGAGGTTGCAAGTAGCCACAACCTGTTGTGTAAGTACCACTCCTTTCCTGACTACAACACTTAGAATACTTCTTTTTGGACTGTTCTCTACATGGTGCTGAAAAAAAGGATAAAACTAAACAGCGTGGAAAGGTCTATGCACATACTGCATAGACAGGTATCATGGAGTTGTTTTTCTTGTTCCATAGCTTGTTTCTTTTTTCCTCAGAGTTCCAAAAGATATTTCATCAAATCTTACACGTTATGAGGACGTGATGCTCTCAGATACAACTTCAACACAAAAGGCTGTGTAGTAAAACTGCACTGAATCAGATTGTTAACAAGCTATGTGCATATTGTAAAATAAATGTCAGTGTTTCTAATCCAAGTTCCCATGCAAATGTACGTTTTAAGATCAATCATTCTGTTGGATGAAGGCACACAATGTTTGTAACCTTTAAAGAGGAATGACTAATTCAGTCGGAACTCTGGCAGATAGTCCCCGACTACTGGGGGCTATCCCCTATTGGGCTGTTTTGTATTAATTAGCTTTACACAGCATCTGTCCCTCAGAGCTTGGCCAGGACCACCTCAAAGCCTTGCTTCTGCAGCAGAGCCCCTGCTGCCACAGCTAGGTATGCACAAATCCTAGAGGCAGGTGCATCTCAGAAGCAGTTCATTACTGGAACAGCAGCAAAAACCTGAATGACATGAGTTGGACCAAGACCAGGTCTCTGTTGTCAGGACATCAGACCCATGCTGGGGATTTTGCCAGCAATGTGATGTCACAGTTCTTCACCCCCTGTCCAGTACAGGTATGATTGCGAAACTATGCCGTGTAGACCTGGGCAAATTTCACACTGGCTATCACAAACCCATAAAGAGTTCATCACAAGCCTCAAAGGGATGTGAGCTGACGAACTGGAAAATGAAATTCTATTTCCCTATTGCTAGGCATTCCTATTTCTACAGAAATATAAATTCTGTACAGAAAACATCTTGCTATTTCACACTACTTATTGATGGGGTTTTTCCAGAGTTCTGAAACAAAGGATGAAGAGCAACTGATGGAAGTGCATCAGAGGGGCCTCTGCAATCCAATGCAGAGTTTCAGGCAGAGGCCTTCAGAGAAAATTAAAGAAACACTTCATCAAGAATCAGAATCCCTTTGCTCCCCCTAAGCCTGCCTTTAAACTGCACTGAAGCTATTTTTACACAGGCCTTGCTCATGAGTTTTTATGTGGAGTAAGTTCACAATAAGGCTCCTATTTGCTTTCAGCATTGGTAACAGACCAGAAGACAACATCAACACCTAGTAAGGAGGCTGACAGAAGGCCCTTTTTTAAAAAAAAAAGTATCAGAGTGAATTACATACATCAAATGTACCAGCTAAACTTAGATGCTCAGTTATATGACTGAACAGACAACTAAACACAGTCTGAGGAAAATGAAAATTGAACTTTCTAGCAGAGAGCCAAGTCCCCATCTGGCTGTATCTGATGCCAATCCCAAGTATAAATAAACGAAGAGAAAAAGCAGTTGAAGTGGGAAATAGCAGCACTGCTGCTAAAAAGCTTCAAAGAACCCAGTCACAAAAAGTGCCGGAAAAGAAAAAATACCACGGCATACGGCACAGCTTGGCAGAGCTAGAGCACAAGGTGGGGTCCTGGACAAAGCAGCTAACTGGTGCACCCATGGCTCTTAACCCTCCTTTGGAGGACATGGAAGAGATTTACCAGGAAAGGTGGAATTGGCTGACACTGTGAGCATCCCTCACCTCCATCTACCTCTGCTCAGCATGGGTCTAAGGCACAAAAGCAGGGTAACGGAAAAGAGCCTTCCCTTTCACTTCGGTGCTTCCTACCACTTGTACAGGCAGCAAAAACCATCACACAACAATTATTTTCTGGGTATCGTATGCACATTCTTGTTTTCATTTGTATAAACTAAGTACATTTTACACAGATACTGCATGGACACACTCTCAGAGATCACGCCTGTTTAAAAAAAAATAATTAAAAAGGTTGAGGATATAAATGGTTGAGAGAGGAGAAAGCAAGAAATACTCTGTTCTTGTAAATAATAAATTACATGAATGTATGAATGTGCAGTCAATAGCTTGACCTTAAAAATGTCTGAATAGAACCACATGTCATTTTAAAAGCCATGAATAACACAGAATTGGCAACAGATACAACACACAATTCCCCATGAATGAAAGCACTTAACTGTACTAATGTTGTATTAATGCTATCTCTGTTAATACTAGCACAAGAACAATCTTCTGCTAGCAGCTGATCAATTTACTTGTGTATAAAAGCCCCTATATTAGCATATATATAATAGCATATTCCATATACTTGGATGCCCATAGGAATATTACAGTATGGCTCTCCAACACAGCTGTACGAACTTCTGGCAGCCCAAATATATTAAAAAAAATAAAAATAAAAAAATCCAGATTTGGCCAGGGCTATCAGAAGAACTCAACAATGGGTTCAAAATAGAGCTACATAGTCGTGTTGGAAAACAATGATAAACTTTATTTTACATTACCTCATCAACACATGAGCCAAACCTTAACTTTTTGAAGTGAGCTGAAACTGGAACTAAACGAACTCTTGAATCCATGAAGGCAGTCCCTGTGAAAATGTCAGAAGTTTTACCTGTCTTCATTAATTTTGCATATTTTGGAATAGTGTAAAAAGCTAGAGCATTACAGCTGTAATGGCTTAAGAGACCTTTCAGGCGATGCATACATAAGCCCACAGAAGCCCAGAGGGACATCTCTATGTCCGGTCATTCCGTGAAATGGGTGGCTGAGGACTGAACACGTAATATGATGAAGTATTACTCTCAGCTCAGTTTTTCAATAAAATAGCAATCCATATATCCCAAATGTGGACACTCCTGAGAGGTTTTATCAAGCAAAAACTCTTGAGGCATGTGTAGCTCTTGTTCTAATTATTTTCTTTTCTTTTTTTGGGAGGGGTTAGAATGGGGAAGAAGGGGAGGAGGCAGAACTCCAAAGTAAAGCACACAGTCATGGTCGCATCACAACAGAAAGAAAGGGCCTTGCACTTTTTGGAAAACATTTAAGAATTCTAGAGTTTATGGTGTGTTGGCGAGAATAGTTCTAAAATATGATAAAATCCATCAAACACCAGCACCAAAACCCAAACCAGAGCCATACCACTATTTGATAGTCAGGCTAGAAACTGCTCACTAGAAGCAGGGATACAGAAGCAGAAATCACAAGCTGAAATTACTTTAATGCATACCAAAAGCATTGTAATAGGAATATTAACTGTTTTTTAAATCATTTCCGGAGGTTTGGTTGGTTGGGTTTTTTTAAGTATTTAGCTCTACAATTTCCACACCAGGACAAATTGATGCTTGATATAGGTGAACAAGAGGGCTTAGCATCCAGTGAGGGTGTCAGCCACAACGGGTAAAGGTCTCCCCTGTTACTCACAGGCACAGTGTTCCACGCAAGCTTTCCCACCCGGCTCCTAGCTGCTACAGACCCACGGCCTCTTCCTGCTGCATCTATCCATGCAAACCCTTCTCTGTCTAGCACAGAACACATCACAGCTGTTCCAGAACAGATTAGAGAGATATTTTCTTTCTAGACACCGTTCAGACATTATTAACAGTTTTGTTTAACCCTGTCTCAGAAAGGACCAAATAACGAGCTAGGCTACATTTATACACACCCTCTGCCACTGTTACCAGTACCAGCTGTGAAACTGAATTTGGAAAGAGCCACGGGTCCCCCTGTACTTCAGCAGAAGCCTGAGGCTGATCGCTCTGCCCCGTGCAAGGGCTTCTCTCCCCATGCAATTGCTAACAGGGGCTCTGCCGGTGGTGACGACAGCAATAGCTTTTGCAACCAAGAACACCCTCCTGCTAGAGGAAGGGCTATGTCTGGGTACTCATTTAACAAAGGTCGCCTACCAG
Organism: Falco naumanni; assembly: GCF_017639655.2. Classification (NCBI taxonomy): domain Eukaryota; kingdom Metazoa; phylum Chordata; class Aves; order Falconiformes; family Falconidae; genus Falco; species Falco naumanni. The sequence continues at coordinate 77,303,596 of NC_054054.1, read as the reverse complement.
CTTGGGAAGATAAACCATAGTTACTGCCATGTAGGGCTGGCTTGACTTCAGTATGAACTGTTATACATCATATTTCTAACTTTTGACTCGGCAGTCACCATAAAATTTAGCTTTAGTTACAGCAAAGCTGGATATAATTGCCTTTGTAAAAAAATGCTGCAAGTTGTTATATTTCTGGCGTCATCCTCTTCCTAGGAAATGCACTGGCCATCTGGGAGAGCTGGTCATTTTATGTGTGGCTTCATCCAAAGCCACATTGTACTGCCCTATTCGGCAAGCAAAGCATTCAGCATGCTTGCTGAATACGTTTTCTGATACAAAACCTTTACATTATTGCATGTACTCTCTAGCAACACAAGGAATCTATTAGAAATAAAGACAGATAAGGAATCAGATGGACAGGGTTAACCAACTGACAAATGGTGTCCAGATGAGTTTTCAACAGAATTACTAAAAAAACCCACCCAGGATTAACCACCATCCATTCTCTGCTACAAAGGGGAAAGCCACCTTGCTAACTGGTTGTCAAACTTGCTAACACGTACTGCTGAAATCCTGGCTTGTACCTATTAAGAATTAACTTGCTTTTTTCTTCAGCTGTGCAAAGTGAAAAGTATTTTCTAACTATAGGAACAGACATTATACAAATACAATACCACATTGTACAGACCTTCCAAATTATGAATCATCATTATTATTATATAGCTTAAAACCAGAGTACATCAAAAGACCTGAAAGAAAATCACAGTAAATGATACCAAGATGTTATATTTTTACCAATCATTAGAAGTCCACAGATTTATAGGTAACATTACGCTTTATAAAGAACCAAAAGTATTTAGATACTGGGGGGAAAAGGCAAATAAAGGAAATTGTAATTTTGCCCTATGCCGACATAATGAAATAACTATGTATCACAACAGGATTTAGGCTATATAGTTCCAGGTTAATTAATTAGATTAATCTTTAGGGCAATAGTTTTAGAGAAGGAGTCGTCCTACTTCCCTTCTTGCCATGCAACCTTTTAAAGAAGCAATGTAACCTAATCTGAGGCATTGATCTTATTTTCATTTTATGGTGCCCATGAGAATACAGAAGAGGTGGTAAAATATTTCATCCCAAATCAAATGTATCCATTTCTCAACCCAAAATACTAATTAAATATTTGCTGCAAACAGAATTTCTGAATTACGTGCTTTAAAAATTTACATATGAATGGAAGTCAAAAGGCCTGAAGGTATTAGCAGGTTGCTCTACTTAACATGTTTAACCTCACAGTAAATCAGCTTGTAGATTTTTTCATCTAGTTTCTCTGCATTGTTTTTAATTATGTCAATAGGTAGTGGACAAGTCACCTACCTACTCTGAAGATCAAATCATCTTCAATGGGATTCTCTTTTCTTTTGCCAGTGCTGTACATGCTTGCAGGTCTTTTCACAGCTTTCTGCTTCACATGACCACTGCCAGGAGATTTAACACGCCTCTTAACCCCTTCAGTGGTAGGGGACACATCTGCTGATCTCACCACTTTCAGTTTGAACGGGCTGCCCTTGATATGTTGGTCATAAAGTCTGAGTGACAAAGTGAAGTCCCCTTCTTTCTGAACAGTATACAAAAATTCGTAAGTGCCGTTTTTATTGTCAAGTATTTCTCCATCTGCTACACTCCCATCAGGCGTGCTCAGTTCAGCAGTGAGGTACGCGTTCCCAGATTTACAGAGCTCCCCATCTTTGTCCTTCGTTGTGATGGTAACGGACATGGGCTGTCCGATCACTGTTTGCCTCAGTCCCTCACCTGTGGCCACCGTTTCGGAGGCAACAGCATTGGTGGTTAAAATAGTCCCCAGATTGTGAATGGACTTCTTCAGGCCTTCAGTTTCCACAATGAAGTCCAACTGATCGTTCTCACGGGGCTGCAACGGGAAGTCCCGCTCAGCCAGTTCATTCAGCTTGTCACTCATTTGCTTCTTCACCAGCAGAACTTCGGTTTCAGTGCCATGGTTGAGGGCTTGGGCGGTGAAGTTGCTGCAACTTTTAATGCTTTCTTGTCCTTCAAGTAAGGTATCCAGCTGTGTCTGGAGGACCTGTGTGCATTACCAAACACTAGATTAGCATCATCTTACAAGAACTATCCTGGTAAGATTTATCATGCTTTATATCTGAAGGCCTTTGTAGAAACCCAATTGATAGTGCTTTATTTTAGAGTTTATTTGAAAGTTTCATTTTAGAAAAATTACCGCACTGATCCCTGACGTGTTCATGGAATATCATGCTGCAACACAAAAAATATGTACCCTGTACAAAAAAACCGCAAACATAGAAGCTTGAACCCTGCTCCATTTAACTCTCAGCACTCACAGTTAATGAGATAGTTTCTGGGAATTGAGCTGTGTACACAGAGGAAGAGATATTTTGGAGTCATCTGGCCCATTAATAAGGAAGGCTGCAAGAAACTTCTTGAAATTATTTCTTCACAACCAAGGGAAACCTTGGGTTACTCCACTATGGCGACAGACAAAGATGTATATCATCCTGGGGAAAAGTGTGATTCCTATCTAAGCAAGTGTAGAAAGGAAAAGTCTCCCCAGAAGAAGCAGGTAAATTGATGCCCCATTTCAGCAGGCAGGAAAGCAAAACCTAAAGGATGGGTTGTGGATATTGGGAAGAACTGGGTTGAGTAGCCTGAAATTCTGGTGGGCAGCAAGTAGCTACTCTATATTTAAGACTGAGAAAGACCTTTTATTACAGGCTCAGTTCTGACCCTCGGTCTAAAATCCTTAAAACAGTATTGACCTCAAAATTGTTAAGTGTGGGCTGGGAAGAAGGCTAACTCTTTTTTTTTTTTTTTTGTAACCAGTTTTGCAATGAATTGGAAAAAGGATCCCTGAATTATAACAGCCTAGCAGAGAAATTCATGACAGTCAAGAAAGCCCAAAAATTCCAGCTACCCTACATACTCTCCACTGATGAAATCTCCAAACCAAAGTACCCAGTCACACATGTGGTATGTTTTTCCCACATAGAACTGTGAGGGCACAGACATTACTGTGGATCAGAGAAGTTACTTTGCTGACCAGCACTGTAAAGTAAGTATTTTCAAAACATTTCAATTGATTTTAAAGTAAACTTAGAGACTGGGTATATTTATTGCTATGAGATACTCTTCCCTTGCTGAGACACATAATGTCATGACATTGCATTCTCTGGCGTTTTTCTTCTGAACTGTACAAAGCTTTTCACCCACTGGAAAAAATCCTGGCTGATGAATTACTGACGAGGGAAAGTGATAACAACAGAAAATCTTTTGCAGGCAAAACGGAAGGAACAAATTTCAAGACTACACTGAAATGTCAAGTTATCTGTTTTTATAAGCATCTTTAGAACTCTCGGGGTTCAACACAAGGCATTTCTAATCTGCTTTCTCTTCATTCAAGGACATAAGTAGTTAAACAGATAGCATAGCTCATGAAGTCCCAGGATGACAAAAACTCCTATGCTTGGGATAACAAACTACAAAAAGAGGAGGAAGACAATTTGCAACTATGTTTTAAAACCATTATTTTCTCAATACAGTTTTCTTTCACTACAAAGATGGAAAATTTTAAATCCTACCACACACAATCAATATTTAAAATGTATTTAGAGCATTTTACACAAGGCCTCTTTCAGTCCACTGGACAACTGAAATTGAATCACCAACTTCCTTTCAGTAAAGTGTAGCCCTTTCATTTTTTTCAGTTTTGCAAAGTACATCATCAGAATGATGGAATATTTGGGTTTGAATTATTTTGCAGGACTACTATTAATTCAGAAGTAAAATCCAGTTGCAATTGCTCTTTTTTTTATACAAACAAGGGAGATGTCTCTTTTACTGCTTATGTGCAGCTTTTGTAAAAATTTGGTTGTCTAATGCCCAAAAGAGTTTTAAAACTATTTTAAAGCCCTTTAAACAACAATAAGACAATTTAACATCATAGTCCATCTTCTGTGAATTTTGTACACACCCTGAGTATATTTGCTTGCTACGAAAATAAGTTTTTGTGACATCTTGGATACATTTAGATAAATCTGGCATCTAAGTCCAAATTTTTGATGCTAAAAGCTCCTCAGCTGCTGCTTAGCTCTGCAGATGACTAAATTCTGTGACCCAAGGGTTTTGGGCTCCCTGCACGTCTTGTGCACATGTTAGTATTACTCCATTTTCACAGGCTCAGCAGTTCAGTACCTTCCTAATGGTGAAGCCTGTTCCAGACCCAGAAACGCACCATTCTTCCACTTCAGACATCTGGAGATGCTCAAGCTGCTCAGTAATTGCAGAGAATGCCCAAAGATGCCAATATTATCAGGCACTCTTGAAACTCCAGTTGTTGATGCTACTTTCTTTTAAAGGCTACTTTGAGGGAAGAAAGCTTTCTTTTGTATAAAACAAACAACTGATGCCCAGGAAGACAAGAACTAAATTCTTTAATTTGCCTGATTCAGACTTACTAATCCCAAAAAAAAACTATACCCACCAGGCTACAGGCTTTTATTTGTAAAAGTGCAGATTTCTGTATTCTTCTTCAGAAGCTTAGTCTACAATATAGGGGGAAAAACAGAAGATTAAATAATCCAGGTAGGAAGTAAAAGAGTGGATAGACCTCTGGAATCTATTGCTCCCTGCATTCCCCTGAGAAAACAAGATCTCCCTTCAGGTGTTCCAACCAGTGACATCTACTATGAAATATATTACCAGGCATTTGAAAGGAAAACAGCGCTTTAAAGTGAAACAGTAAGCCTGCTCAGTTCTTTGAGAGAAATGTTGGCCTGTATCTTCATTGGGGACTTCATAGGATTGCTGCCCAAGGATTTCAGACTTTGCTTTGATGTTCTTATTGTCATCTGCACATCAGCATGTTGGTTTTAAGCAGATACCTGCTTAGTGTGTTGGCCATTTCAGATCCTCACATACCATGCACAAAGGGCTACCTGCCCATACAGCGCCTGGATTCCATTTCTAAGGCTGGGCACCCACAAGCCAGGCTCTGCAGCACTTGATTTCAGGAAAAAGTTCTCCTCTGGATCTCAGACACAATTTGTCAAACTGGCATCCTGCATCATTTCTAAAAACCAACCGATTAAATTAATAGCTTTTCATTGAAACAAAACATGCATCTTACTTTGTGTTTAAGGCCATAATTCACTTCCAGTTCCATAAGCAGCACGCTCTTTCGCACATTTAAAGTCTTCTGGAGTTCATCAAAAGTGGAATGAATGTCATCTACAATGCTAGCCTTTTGGTTGGTTAACTGGTGTATGATTTCAGATATAAAATGAAGTGCTGAGTCGATCTCTGGAAGCCTGAGGGAGGGATTAAATTACAAAGATTGCTGTTTCAAAAGTCATTAAACATTGGCCCTTGCCCTGGTATTTTTTGATGAAGCCATCTCATCAGCAGGCTGTCTTTAAACTCAGTCATTTCCCAGAAGTAAGTTTATTCCTTTTATAACCACAGAGTGGTTTTGGTCTGATAAAATAAGGCTAAGCCAGGGCCCTCCCTTGTGGAAAGCCATTAGACTTCAAGCACTTCCAACAACGAGGCCTCAGACCCTCTGTCTTTTATGCAAATGTGACTACTCAGGAAGATATAACTAGATCTTCCTCATTATTTCTTTTTTTTTTTTTTTTTTTTTTTAGCCTTTCTGCCACTTTAGTGTTTGTACTAGTCTCTTAAGCATCCAGTATTATTTATTTATCATGAAATTCATGACTGGCTAGTACTTTTCTCAACTTTTTAAGCCACTTCCTTGGAGGCCACTTACATTTCTAATGGCCTCTGTTTTGTGAAAGACAGATAGGAATCTTTTGCTTTTTCCTGTAAACCCTCAATGCATCACACTCAATGGATTTTTTTTTTCCTTATGCTAGCCGCTCTATCCCTCTTTTCTAGGTAAAGGTCCATGGCACCAGCACATTAAAACATCTACCCAAAGTAACACTGGAAGCCAGTGGTAGAACAGAAAATGGAAAATAATCAGTGGAGTTTCCATACCTTTTGTTGACAGCATCCAACTGGACTTGGAGGGAAGCCTTGTGCTGCTCCACCACATCTTTCAGCGGTACCGTGGGATGCTCTGCATGTTCTCCCTCCGTACACTCCCGGCACATGGCTGTTTCACAGGACTGGCAGTAAAACTCCATCACCTGGAAAAACGCACAATGCTGAATTCAAACATGGCACCAGTAACTTCACTCAAAGCACATCTTACTGGGCCTTGAACTCATGTTTTTATCCAATCTCTGAGACAAAGTTTCTCCTTTCTTAGACAGCAATAGCTTAATGTATAAAAGATGGCTGTTATTCTTATATATTTCATATCAAAATGCCAGTTTAAATGCATTTTATTCTATCAGAAAGTGTCTGAACAGCAGCCTGGGAAACAGAATGCTGGCTTTCAAGGCTGGCCCCATCATCTTTATACTGTGTAACAGTAAGTTTTGGTGTCTCTCTCAATTAATCCATTAAACAACTCACAAAACTAGGGCATCCAAGTCCCCTCACTAACTCAATCCTTAGTGTCCCTAGAGGATCAGCCAAAGAAAGTGTAAACTTAGGCTGGTTTTCATTAACAGGGCCACATGCAGAGCATGAACTCGATGGAGCTCACCAAACAGCATTTTTATTTGCTCGAGAAAAACACCCTGAATGAACCAACGTGCTGCAGCGAAAAATCTCCATATCCCATTACTAATCCCTTAAAACCATCAAAACCTCATATCTGAGATTCTACTTAAGACTGCTGATCTACACTTGAAAGAGGAGGAGATTGTTTCAACCTGTTACGTACCCAGTAAGATGCTGTCTGGAGATAAAAAAAGATCTTTACATGTAATAAATACCCCAAATTCTGAATATATTCACGAAGCGAAAGAAACAGAAAAGTGCCATGCCCCAATCATATGTTAGCCAAAATAATGCACATATATGCAAATTTGGCATAAGGCTTTCTTTTACAGTGAGGAAGTCCTTGGGCACAAAGTATTTTAGGCTTATTAAAAGTATATAGGGAAGCTCTTTAGTATATGCTTCAAAGCAAGATTTTGGCAGCTCTCTTGCATTAAGAACATAGCATCAGAATCTTTTAACAACTCAGCTGATGCTTCTGGCACTTAGAACTCTTGCACAGAGACAGTTGTGCTGGAGATATTGGTTGACAACAAGATGGTTGTGTAGAACCACCTGTTTTCAGGTGAGCAAAGGGATCTGTAATAGCATTGCACACAGTAGCTGGCTGCTCCAAGACATCTTGAGAATTAGGAGGGGGGAGTAAGAACGATGATTTGCATGATATTAGTATTAATAGGAATTTTCCTCTGATAAGCTCATTTCTGTCTTATTCCCATTCTTTCCTCTTATCTCATTTCACAAGATGTGCGATTCACACGCAATGAGGGTTTAGTCATTTGTTGGCCATTTGTGTAACCCACTTCAGAGAAAATTTAAAAGCTGTTCCAAATAAAATGTGTAAGATCAAATATATCACAAGGAAAAAAAAGTATACCTTCTAAACAATGACACCCCCCATCAAAACTACTCTAGTCACTGTGAGTTTAGCAGTCTCATAGTTGTAGATCCTCTGAGGCCTGACAGTTACTTTGGTAGGCACTAAGATGTGATGCAATCTTGCAACACATACAGGAAATTAATTAAACAGAGTTTAGGATTTAAATTCTTTTCAAAGGCTTCAGAAATCTGCAACCAGAAACAAGCAACAAGAACAATATTTTATTAGGAAGTTCTTAAGTCTTTTTCTATGGTCAAAAAATGTCATTTCTTTTGAAGGAGTGTCAAATGTTCATCTTTCTGCCTCTTCATAATTTAATGCTTTGGTTCAAGATATTTTACCATGTCCTTATTCCGTATTTTTATCTTTGGACACAATGATCAGAATAATTTAATATTTCTGTTTGTTACTGAACACGTTGTGATCATTATATTTGCAGCAACATATACAAGAAAGAAAACATCGCATTGGTGTAATAAAGTTTAGCCTAATCAATGTTCTTCATCTCCATTCAAGCACCAGAGAATCACATAAGCCAGAATGGTAATAGCAAGCAGACCACAAAGACCTAATGTGTATGTCTGCATAGAAATAGTCTTCTTTGCCTCGGTCAAATTCAAAACGTTTTGAGTGAAGCAGCTTTCATTTCCCATAAAAATCTTTGGATTGTGCCATAGCTGAAGGAGAAATATTAATTAATAAATATTGATACAATTCAGGCTGCAAGTGCCTAGATAACCCTAATTTCCAAAGATTTTGTCTAGCATTTCTTAATCGGGTAAGATGAATTTTTAACTACAGACAGACATATATTACTGGCTTTTCCTCTCTCCCCGCCATGCCCAGCATGGGCATCATGTTTTGTGACATTCCCAGAAAGCATTTCATGATAACAGGCTTGCTTTACAAAACATCTCAGAAAAAACCCGACATTTGCCCAACTCCCGCCTTTCCAAACTGAAGAGAGCTCCAGGGCAGAATATACTATGGCATCCAACACTGGCTTCAGCTGTATTTCCATGGAAGTCAATGAACACATTCCCATCACCATTAATGAAATGAGTTAATACCCACTGGTTCTGAAATCCCATGTGCTAACTCCCACCTTAAACCAGAGCAGCATATTTCAGCACAATGATCTAATTGAAGACCCACGCATATATTCAGTACTCTAGTATAACTGAATTCACAGGAACTTTTTAATTTGCATAATCAAGTATGCAGGTACTTCTGAATCAGATTTCACAAAGCCAAAGCACATGAATTCCAGCCCTTCAAAGTTCAGGTCTTGAGAAAAAGGCTCTCACCAATCACAAGCCCCTCTTCTCTAAAATCACATTTGAAAAATCAATATTGTTCATTCTCTGCTTTCTCTTTGTTTGAATTAACATAGCAGACCAGAGAAAAAGGATGAGTCTGCTCTTTGCCAACCTTCTTCCTCATCTCATCCACATGCTTAATTCCTCTGTCCCAGGGCTAGATGTACCTTAGCTTTGTATGTTTTGAAGAATGTATGTATGTTTTAGAAGAATATTAGTTTGGATTACCTGAGGGCACTTCCAGATATCTGGTAAAATTTAGAATGTGGGGGTTTGTTCTCCCTAGTAATAGCTTTTGCCTTACACATGCAATAAACCTGAAAGCTATAAGCAAACTTTAAAAAAAAAGTTTTCTAAGAATATCATGACTTAACATGCTTACATACAAGGTAACCACCCAAATCTCTTGTACGACTTCTCAATTCAGTAAGATATGATTGGATCAGTCATGCTATTGCTTCCTAAATGTATTAAATGTTCCTTGTGAGGCAGAATAAAATTTCACCAACAGTGAGCTCAGTTTATTATTTCTAATGCTCATTAATAGTCTGACATCCTGAATGTTTTATTTAGCCTCAATGACACACTGAATATTGTGCAGAGTACAGAAAAAAATATTTATATTTTAATGGAATACATGAGTAAGTGACATGGTGAAAAGTACAGAGGTGCGGAGAAAAAAACAGGGTTTAAAATGTAAAAGAATAGGTGCTTTTTATTTTTCCAAGGGAAGCATACAGGCAGTAAGCACAAGTTCAGGAAATGTTTTTCTAGACAAGATCTTACACCTGTCAAGTTGCCAAACTTTTCTGTGACCTTTTGAGAAAAAGCTGGTCAGAGATAAGGCATGTTTTCTTGTTACAAATGTTTCATTTAATATTGGGTATGCTCTTTTGTTACACTCTATAGGCAGAAAATACACTGCACATGTAAAAGCATGGATCCTAGGCTCTGGGCTGGCTTTCACTTAAAATTCAAATAAAACTCAAGCATGGACTTTTCAGGATGGGTGACTGCAAAAAGGCTACACCACTCATATTCTGAAGCAATGGACCTAGAATTTCACAGCCTTCCCTGTACCTACCCCTAAATGATTGCAGATCAGTGCTTCCAAGCCAGGCTGCTTATATCCAACAAGAGCTTCAGGTGTTTAGCAGCTGAGAATAAAGCCAATCTCATTTTAACGTGTAGGTAGAAAATTAGAATCTTCTGTTACATTCAGAAATGCCATTACATATGTGCCCTATTACTCTGATTTAACAAGATTTATGCTCTGTGATGGGTGAACACGAGGAAGCATTTGTTTATACTTCAAGCACAGGAAACCATCTCTTGTGTTAAGATACTACAAGCAAAGTTTCATTTTTCATAAGAACACACACAACAAAGATGCCATGACAGAATGACAGAATGTGCACAGAAGGAATAGGATACACACACACATATGGAAAATGTGAGTGGTGGGAATAAGCGACCAACTGGAAGGGAAAGTATCTAATCTACATGACCTGAGGAAGACGAAGTTACAGGCAGACAGGCAAGCCAATGAGAAAGTATCTGCACATCAGTTTCTATCTGACTTTAATCAGAGAGGTTTAAATCCAGCATGGCTGGAAAGATTGAAAAAAACTTGTTTAAACAGAAACTTATTTCCAAGCTAATAGAAAGAAAATCTGCTAATATTTGAATGAAATACACTTCATGCAAATTTTTCCCTTGATAGTAAAAATACAATGGGCCTGACCCTACCCCAAGAAATGTGTAAAAATTAATGGAGAGAGGATTCAATGCAGAATGACTGCTGGCTCTGCGAAGGCATTCTCCGCTGGCTACCACCTCAATCCTCTCTCCCCCCTGAAGCCCCCAGCAAAGCTGCTAGCAGCCAGGCACTTGCCACACAGTGCCTTTGTGCTGTGTACCCATGAAGCCAACAAAAGCCCATTTCCTCAGTCAGGCCTAAAGTGCCCAGCACCTTGCCCTGCACACCCTGCCCTTCAGCCAGACCCACCTGGCCAGCCTCCAGCAGCTCTCCCCAAAGCTTATCTCAGCTCCTCCCATCAAAAGGACTAACGTGTGCACTTTAGCTTTTCATTTCCTAGCTCCACAAAGCTTTAAATTGGAGTCACCCTCAGCCTGCCCCCAACCCTCCCAGATACTTACTGAAGCAAGAACATACTCCCATCACACACTACTCAGCATCCTAAAAGGCATGCTATGTTTCAAGGCAAGCCAAATAAATTTGGTTTAGAGGACTTAGAAATCCACCTTTCCTTAGAAAATAGTTCTCAGAGAGCTACAAGGTGATGTATTTTTAATCGTAGGCAAACCTGTTTTTTCTAAGCACACCCAAAGAATCATCAGCTGATAATGTAAAATGCAAAACAAGTAATACCTTCATTTTTACATTTTTCTGCATTTCACAATCAAATGGCTCCTATCACAATTGCTGTGTCAGAAAAGAACTATGGTTCATTTTAAGGAGAACCAACAAAATGCAAAAACCCCCTAGGAATATATTAATCAGTAGCCACTATACACACATGGGTATAGTACACGTTAAAAAAGTTACACTGGTTATTCATTAATCAGAGTATACAGCAAATCACTTCTACAAGTCCACCTAAATCCAGCAGGTCAGTAAAGGCGATGGAACCAAGCTGTTCCTCTGTAAGAGTAATCACTACCTATCAGCTGAATTGTTACTATACAACCAATATACTGAAACCGAGTATCAAATAAAACAGTTCCCAGAACGTTGTTTTAAAATGCTGGCACATATTTCTTGGCTTGCATAGAAGCATAGCATTCAATTTACAACACAGCACCGCTCAGCTTTGTAATGTGATCTACTTACATGTTTGCATAAGCCTGGCTACGAGACAGGAGCTCATATGCCTACCATGAAGCTGCACAGGTTAACACTGAAAATTGTGAAGTAAGCAGAGTTAGAGCTGTTCTTGCAATAATCTGGGAATATTTATTCCATTGGGGGCTTGCCAATGAATACACCGATATGATTTCGGGGTGTATGTAGGGGGACAATGGGCAAAAGAAGAGTAGGTGGAAGAAAAAACACCAAAGCAGCCTTCAAGGACTGATCTGTGAGATCCACAAAAAACTGCAGATAAACAGAAACTCTGTTTCTAGCCTGTGCTGACCCAAAAGCATCCTGAGCTAGGACACCCTTTTATTTATATGTTCACATGGCTTTTGGTACTGCCTCACTCAGTGTGCAGGTCCATTTACTGCCTAAAGAAGCACACAGGTTCCCACGGCAACAGTTGATTCTACAAGCAAGAGAGCTGTGGAAATCCATCCCAAAGAGTCAAAGGCACAAGGGTCAGCACTTGCAGAACAACAATTTTGACCAAATGTGCTAAAAGACAGTACCACCCAAGATGACTGGTAAGGTGAAATAATATCCTGACTGCTTTAAGGTGCTCCACTAAAGGCATTTGAGTTAATTTTAAGAATTACTTGTCTTTTATTGGCATATTACAAAATCAAAGGACTAGCGTTATTCCAGTTCCCCCACTATCTTTTTATAACAAAATATCCATAACAAACCAGACCAGTCAGTCCATGTCAATACCTGTACATATGACAGGAGTTCATCTCACTTACATTTCCATCATGATTGGGGCAGGAGAGTGGCTTGCCCGCAGCAACAGCAGTGACAGTCTCCAAGATGGAGGACTCTTCAATGCTGTTGTCTGGCGTTCGTTGCAGGACATCCATCAGGTTGGTGATAAAGAAGTTGTTCTGGAGTGCAGAAACCCCTTTCTCTGGCAGAATGGAGGTCTGGCGGCACACGGGGCAAGAAAGGGTTAAGCTATGGGCTGGAATGTAATTCTGTAAGCACCTATGGGGAAGGGAGGTGGAAGGGGAGAGAAAGGCACAGTATCACCAAAGAGGAAAAAAAAACCATTCAGTTTAAGAACTGGTTTGAAATAGTGCTACCCCTACTTACGAAAAGTAAGGCTTCAGAAGTAAAAGTGGTTATGTGGATATTTTTTTATTATTATTATTTTAAACCTTTTTGCTCTGCCACATGAAAAAAAGATTCAATAAACTGACATCATTAGAAGAGTTACATGCCTTTCTTTGAGATATTTGTACTGAGTGGATCCATGCCTCCAGAAATCTACTGCGTCCTGCTCACAGGATAGTAAAAATGATAAACCATCAGATAAAGTTTGTCAGACATTACGTTACTGCATCAAGTATTTCAGTTTGTGTCTTTAACTGACCAATCGGTGGCTGACCCTTGTCTTTCCAATATAATCTCCTTTACTAACTTGTATTTGTGGATTTAGTGTTTCAGAGCTAAAACTTGGTCTCAATGAAATCCATGGAAATTTTCCCATTTATTTCAATTAGGAAAATTATTTGGCAATTAGCCAGAATCAACAGAGTTCTCTTTACTACATAGAGAAGCATGTCCTAGGTTATCACAGTTTATGTTAAGGGGAGTTTTGGAGATTTTTGTTTCTGTTTGACTTGGGGGCTGGGGCTGGGTATTGTAGGGGTGTTTTGAGAAAAACTAAATTTTACAGAATATAAGTCTGACACAAAAGTTCTGTGATCAACAATCTGCAGCAGACTGGCCTAGGTGACACTTAGTGCCACTTCTGGCCCTGAAAATCAAGTTAACAGCTGTTGGGCATGCAACATCCAACTGCAACTGGCAATTCAGTATAGTCCCGTAGCAGAACACAGTTCTTAAGTGGAGCAGTGCTACACCAAATTCCTCAGGAGATGCCAACCAAGAAAGCGTGACCTTGCAGAGGTACACAGCTCTTAGCCACTTCCGAGGGCTTTGCTAGCACCACTCTTCATGCCCCCTTAGTAGCCCTCCTCCTGACCTGCTAGTAAGGGCTCTGTGAAAGGCCAGCTTAGGCTTTGCACATCAGCAGTAGGCTGGCAGAGTTCTTCCAGCCTCTCTCCATAACCAGATCATCGTAAAAGGATTATAGTGAAAAACAAAAGCTGACTTTAGGATTTGCATATGAACTGAAGTCATTAGGATTTGCATATGAACTGAAGTCAAGAAACTGAAGACATGGTGGTGAAAATCCTGAAGTCACCATCTTCAGCGAGAGGTTCACTGCTGACTTTACTAAAGTCAACGTTTCCTATTCTACAAAAAAAGCAGCTCATCTGACACGCTGAGAGATCCACAATTTTTCTTGCACCCTGTGCAAAATTAGATATGCACACCACAATTCTAACTATAAGGTAGAAATCTCCTGAACTAAATGTTCACACAAAATACCATTTATTAAATTCTCCTGCCATCCAACATACAATCCAAAGAGTTGCATCTCAGCATCAGATAAAGAACTCTAACCAGTAATTATTCAGCTAACTTTTTTGCAGATGCTGTATTTTCTCCACCACTTGATGTATAATTTAACATTAAAGTATCACTATGTATATTCAATTCATCCATCTGAATACAGTAGAAGGCAGGTTGCTGTGTTATCACATCTCTTTTCAGAGAGTTTTTCCACTTCAGCCAACCAAGCTGCAGTATAATGAAGACATTTAATCACAGGTTATTAATAATGTATATATCACGTCTAAAGCTTGGACAATCAACAAATAAAAGTTTTTATTTTTTGTAATTGTAGGCTAATCAGTATAAATTTAAGGCCATTAATTTGAGGTCCAAATTCTGACTGCCATCACCTTTCACACTGTTGTAACTACATTCATTAGTTTCATTGGATTTATTTTTTATTTACTCTTGCATGAAGGGGATGTATTCCAAATATTCCACTGCTGTCTCTTCTTTCTGCTTTCCACAGATAACGGTGTTTTTCTACAATCCTGCCCCTCCAGCCTTCCCAGACTTTATCATGCCTTAACATGACCCTTACAAGTAAAGAGAGAAGTCCCTGTCCACTAAAGGATGCTTTGTTCTGTGCTTGTTGCCTGACACAAATACGTAGTTACCAGCATGAGGAAAGGACTTACCTCTCACAGAAAGTGTGCAGGCAGGGAAGTACTTTGGGGTTCTTGTAACGGTCCAGGCATATGCTGCAAATCAGAAACTGCTTGTCAATCTGGCGGACCACAGGGCTTGGGATGTTGGAGCCTTCACTGGCCATCCTAGACCACTGACATATGGGTCCTGTTCCCTTCTACCCTGCACACTGCTGGAGTGGGGTGGGGAAAAGAAGAAAAGAAGAAAAGTGGCTTATAAACTCCATGAAATAACAAAATCCACAACTAATTCACTCATAAGTCATCCTTATGCAGGAATTCATATAAAGCCAAAACAGTGAAGAATTAAACTTCTAAAATGGTTTATCACTGATGAGAGCCTGTGAAACAGTCAGCCAAGTCTACAACACCACACATAACACCTCTGTCTGAGCAGGCATTCTGAAAAGGCATGTTGCCTCTGGACTGAAAAATTGACAGAGGTGTCTGTTGTTAAAGAAATCCCACAATAAAAACATTTTTGTGCCCGTAGGTTCAGCCAGTGCTAACAAACACAGCATTTCTTCCATCTACCATACCGCTGGCAAAATACTTAAACTAGTACTGCGCCAGCCAAATGGCTACACCACAAAGTTTGAAAATGGTTCACCTAACAATTTGCCCCCCACTAACAATTTCTTCCCTTATCAGTGCTGGTGTTGCCAAAGACATGGTAGGTTTGGAGTCCAGGAAGCCCCCAAGAAGAAACCTCCAGAACTGTCCAGCCCCTGGGATAGGAGTGCTTGAATTCTGCATCAGCAGTACGGGTGAGGTAGGTGAAGTGAAAATCCTTATGATAAAAAAAAAAAAGCAAAGAAGAGGCAACTGATAGGTGCTGAGAATCAGCAAGGGTAGGACAGAGGATATGTGAAGCACATCCAAATAATAAATGCAAGAAAAATGGCATTCTAGGCAGAAAGAGTAGCAAGAATTATGTTTTTAGGACTTAAGACTCTTCATAACCCTGGCATATAAAGCATGAAAAAGAAAGATTGAGAAAAGAAGCCTATTGACTGATAGAATTAAAATCACAGGTTAAAGGAATGCCAGCAGGCTTGGAACACCTCCTGTCCTGGAACAAGGCGCAGGGAGAGAAAAACTTTGTTTCTTTTCAGCTGGAGAAACAGATTATAGCCAACAGAATTCATGTGTGTAAAGAGAAGCTGGGGGGACAAGGAAAGGAGTAACCTCAGAGATAAGTAAACTGCCTGCTGAAATAATTTAGGAAAAGCTGACAAGCGGAGGCCCTGGCAGGGTGGCCCAGCAAGAAGTCCTCTCCATCAGCGTTTCTAGCGGGCTGGAGTGCCGGGGGGTGTGGGCTTGCTCTCTGGGCAGCTGAGCACAGCATCTCTGTTGTAGCACCGAGTTCTGCCAGTCCTCCTGCACCCACAGCGAAACAGGGGCTCCTTGTCTGTGTGAGCAGCAAGCCCAGCTGGGCTCCTTCACTGCAGGTACACTCCGGAGGTAGTAACTTCTTCCCCAAACATTTTCTATCCCAGTTTTTAGCCATCCATTTCGGACAATTTGATAATTGGCTTGAGGATGGTTCAGGCTTTCCAAGACAGAAAGAACAAGCCCTCTGCCTCCATGCTGATCAGGCTCATTCAAAGGTCACTCAATTCCACAATGATTTGCATGACCTGTAGCATTTTATCTGCAGTGTTACAACACATCTTCTTCCTGTGCTGAATGCATGGCACACTAATCTGGCAGAGTTGAGCTTAAGACTGTTCTTCCTGAGCTGTGTATTTAGCCATACAGGTATGGCTTGCTTACTTACTAGATTGAGCAAGTGGCTATTTCTAGGATAATGCAGCGATTATCAATCACGCTGTACTGACTTCCCTGATAATAGGTTCCTGGGGAATGACATCTGTGCTAGCAAATACACCAGCATGAAGTTATTCACAATTAAAACACCAAACAGCAGTAACTGACGTTTAATTTGATAGAAAATACTTATTGTAGGCCCCTGCTTCCTTTTCTTCCAAGAAAGGGGAATCTGCAAGGTTAAAAATTGCTATAATACTTGTAAAATATCGTGTTTGTTCGTGATGGAAAAATGCATGATTTCAGGATTCATCATTTGTTTCACTTTCTTCATTTCTTTCCCCATAGTAAGATAAAATATGAATATTACATAAACACAAATTAATTTTACCTATTTAAATGCCACAAATCACACACAATAAACCTTAGAAGATCAATCAGGAACCTGTGTTACTTTTTACAAGCTTGAGTTAAAAATGGGTTTACAACAAGTGGAACCAAAATATCTAGCTTTCACAAAATGGAGTAGAAAAAGCAGACTATAAAATATGCATTAACATCTTCATGCATTTGGCAGCATAACATGCAGATCTGTGGTGATGTGTTTCAAAAGAAAATTCATTTCACCACAGATGCAGCTGTGTTTGCCTCCCACTTGCCCTCTCCAAAAAGTTAGGGGTGGGGACCCAAAAAAAGCCAGGGAAGATAATCAGAAGCAGGAAGACTTCTTATCAAAAGCATAGCTTCCAAACTGGACACAGACACATTATGAATAGTGTCATTTTTTTGTTATGGACTAAGCAGAAACTATTGAAAAAGAAATGTACTTAAGATATGAAAGAATAGGTTTCCAGTGAACGCTGCCTGTCATTTAACAGAAGAAAGTTCTCCAGAAACTAAGTATTTTCTGTAATTTCATCTTTCCACATCAAGTACAGCTACACCAGAAAACAGTGTTTACAGAAGGAAAACTGATGCCTGAAAAATTTCATATTGATTTCCTCTGACCTTCACCTTAGTCTTACATTCTCCTGGTTGCAAAATCAAGTCATTCTTAGCGTTTCATGCACAAAGTTCATGCCAGCCACTTTAATTTTCAAATGTTCACACTTGAAGCTTTGTCAGTGAAAGAAACCATTAAAAATTCAGAAAAGTGCTTTTAATATTTGAGGTTTTGTCTGGAATGCAGCAGGCCATGATTGTCATTTATCCCTGTGCTCACATAAATCAGGTTTAAAACATACACCTGAAAGTAAAATTTCAACAACTTCTTACATAAGTGATTCATTTAAAAGAAGTTTTTTGAGTATAGAATTTTCAGGATTCTGTAGCCTCCCTGAGCCAATTCCACCTCTGATGCATGTGACAAGAAGGATGATTTTGCCCATTGACTCAATGAAAGCAACTGTACAGTCAAAGACTATTTGGGGAAAAGCTGGAGATTTTAGACCACGCTTCTGAATTTCACCAAAGACAACATTTATTCTGATTTACTGTGGTGCTGGCAGCAGTTCCTCAAAACAGCAACCAAAGTTTCAAATCTATTAGCAGTGGGAGATTTAACAAAGTAACACTAATTTTACA
Organism: Falco naumanni; assembly: GCF_017639655.2. Lineage (NCBI taxonomy): Eukaryota > Metazoa > Chordata > Aves > Falconiformes > Falconidae > Falco > Falco naumanni. The sequence continues at coordinate 77,285,392 of NC_054054.1, read as the reverse complement.
AGAAAAACATCCTTTTTTGTAGTAGCATCTTCTGAGATCAGAAACTGCCAGAACTCTTCTGAGAAGTTCGTTTTGTCTCACAATCTAATAAAGAGCAGCTGAAGCACAAGCTTTGCAAACAAGTCTGAGAATCACTTCTCCATGTAGTTACGCTTCATAATTTAAACATGCAAAGCCAAAGGTTTATGAAACATTGCAGCAAAAAAGACATAAACCCCCACCCATTTACCTACGAGAAGCACACACTGGAAAGCCAGCTCAGGTTTGCTAAATCAAGTGCAGAAAAGGGTCCTGGAAGGTATACCCTTTGTCAGCCCTTTGAGGCTCCGTGATTGTTACTTCTCCAGACACCCCAAAAATAACATTGTTCCTTTTTCTTATTCCTGGAGATACAACTATCGATTTTCATTCAAAATATACTATACAGCAAAGAAGGGAGAAAACAATGGCTTGGCACTCTAAGCTAGTGAAAAGCCTTGCCCTGCTATGCGTGCATGCCTTTGGGAACCAAAGTCAGGATGGCCCCACCCATATGAAAAGAACTTCCTAAAGCATTAGGAAAGGTAAAAAACCCCAAGTTAGGATCCACCAAATAACAGTTCCACAAGAGTTGTTTCAGATAAATAGAGCCACGCAGCAGAAAAATGCACCTTTTTACAGGTATCTTAAAAATGAGCTCTGGAATTCCTCAGCAGTTACCAAATTCTTTCTTAGTTTCTGTGGCTCAGCTGAGAAAAAAGATATTAGAAAAACTTAGAACTGTCCAGTTCCCAGGATTTATCCCTAAAAGAGCAGAATTCTCTGTTGCTGATACACTGCTATCACTGAACTCCACCCAGCCAGATCTGCAACTAGCCCGTAAGTGCAGCCCGAGGAGAACAAATTGCTTGCAGCCTGTTCATCCTCTTCTCATCAATGGTATTCACCACCCAGAGGGTCTATTCATGTATTATGAATGAATAGGTTTCCAATGGCAACGCTTCCAAAGGCACAGTTAGGCCTCAAGAGCCATAAGAAAGGGTGGGGAACCTCAACAATGTTGCTTCAAGGACTGGGGGAGCTGGGGTTTAAAAATCCTTAAAACAGATATATTGCCGGGCCACAGCCTCTAGGAATAAGGAACAGATTCAAACCATTTCTAGCAGCAGCCCCCAAATTAGCCAATACATAAAACACTGAGGAAATTAATAATCATCACCACCACACAGTCCACTTGTGTAAAAGGCTGGATAAGCTAAATTTGCATTCCTTTCTCTCCCACTCTTGCAATCAGCTTGGTGCCTCGTTTAAAACACAGCAACCCTCTTCATTCTTACAGCATGCAGAAGCATAATGAACGACCAGGGGCCAAACCAGAAGGAGAAACCCAGCAGCAGCCACCAGGAATAACACTGAGCAAACTTGAGCATTTTAGACCTACCCATCTTTGTAGAAAAATAGCTTAATCAGTGCAGTGCTGAGGATAAAATCCTTGCAGGGACGGAGCTGTAGTTCCGCAGTAATCCAAACGAACAAACCATCATCTGTTAATATTTCAAGTCTCACGCATAAAACTGTTTAAGAATCCCTGTCACAGCACAGTCATTATTAGATGCACAGCTGATTTTGTGCTCTAAGGAATGATGCTCCATTCCACGAAGAGGACAGGTGGAAAGAAAAATGGAAGAATAAGAGGAGGCCCAGTGAAGTCGTCATGAATTTTTTTTTCCCCTGGGTCATTTACAAGTGGGAGACCCCTTCAGGATTCAAACCAATCAATCTTTATTTAGCACATCTTTTTCTCACTCAGCCTGTGTAGAAAGACTGCAGCAAATGGTGCAAGGGATTGTGGGATGGGGATGCAGCAGAGAGCTGCAACGAGATTCGCTGGGTGATTTTTTTTCCTCCCTACTCAGCAATCAGCTGTTTCGAGGCTCCGCGCAGGGCCATTGAATTTGGTCACCACAATATTATTACAGGATTAGCAGGCGGAGACAGCTACCACTGTGCATCTGGCATGTCAATGCAGCTAAGAAATACATATGCAAATATTACTCGCAAATTGGAAAAAGGATTTAACTCTGAAAGGGAGAGTAAATATTACGTAACATCCATTACCAGGACAGTCGCCACAGATGAAACGAAAGCACTTTCGTTTATAAAGGAGATAAAGCTTAACACTTAGTGATTCCACCCTGATTTTTCCAGGATCCAGAGTGTTTCATGGAACATAATTCTTCCCAGCTCCAACTTTCAGCAACAACAAAAGACCCCACAAACACTCTTTGTCTCTCCAGATGTTTAAAGCAGAAGCAAGGAACCTCTCCAGAAAGCTGTGCTACTGACACACAAACCAGCAGCCGCTTCTGCTACTACAGAGCTGAGTATTCGACTTGACTCAGACTTGAGTCAAATATTTAAAGCAGCAATTAGTAATCTCATATTCAAGGAATGCCCGAATCGAAGATAACAGTTTGTTCAACTTTTGTAAAAACATTAATGGAAAGGTGTATTCTTTTAGGTAATCTTTTTACTTCTTTAAAAAAAAAAAAAAATCACAGATCAATTCACATTTTACTAGGCTAGTACCAAAGGAAATAACAAAATATCTGGTATCTGGTATTTTTCAGCTATGCAGAGAAGGCTGTTAAAAAGATGCTTGTGAATACACAGACACTACTGAACTAAAGCAACATAGAATTAGCTTTGTCTTCCAGAGTAACAGCTGGTGGGTTTTGCAGACAAGGTAGCATTTGCATCTCTAAATACAGTGTATCTTTTGAAAAAAACAAATCATATGCAAGTATTTCAGCTAACTGAGGCTAACAAAGCTTCCCACAAATAAAAGGACACAAAGGTCCATTTGCATCAAGAAGAAAAAATGTGGAGTTTAAATAGTTTCTGTCCTACTCTGACTTAATTAGAACAGATATAGTTATTTTAGAAGTTTAAAATGTTGTCCCTAAGCTCTTTAAGCACAGTTTCCAGAATATAATATTTATTCCATTATTGGACAGATGAGGTAAATAGTATTAATAATCATTTAGCATGACAGAAATGTAATTTAAATTTCTGTTTAAAATATAGATTCTGCATACATCATTTACTTTCCACCTGGCAATCGTTTAGTTAGATTGGTTTTATGCATCAGGCAGATCCAGCCTGGTTTCCCTGGGTAATGCCCACATGGTGAAAGCATGTTGTAATCCAGTTTATAACCTGAAATGAAAGCTCAGGCAGCATGCGTGCATGTTAGGGTTTTGGGTGCTTGTGCCAAAATACTGCTTCTCTCATTCCCTCAATGTGTGCTGACTGACCTCTGTCAAAGAGAAAGAACAAGGTATGTTTCGCTTTAGCTCCAACATTCTGCAGGTCAGAAGCGACAGGCATATGCACAGCAGGATTCACGGTTTTAAAAAAAGGCCAGAGATTTCAGGCACATTTTTGGAGGGGCGGTTTTTTATGTTTGGCTAAGGGGGGTTTTGTTTTCTTTTTAAACTGTCTATAGAACCCCCATTGCAAAGAGCAAGCAATATATTTCACTCCCACCACAAGGAGATCCAAGGCCTTTTGTTTCTGCCACTGAAACAAAGACACAATTAAAAATCAAGAGAGAAAATTCAGGTATGGCACCCCCAGAACCGAGATGGAAGACTTGGACAGAAGCATGCATACATCACTTAGCTGCTTGCATTTCCTTGCTCATTTCAGGCATCAAATCTATGTACACTAAAACAATGACAAATGTTGCTCAAATTATTATTTTCATTTCGGTCAGTAGTAAGGACCACCTTCCCCTCAAATCAGAACCGATCCCGTAACATACCTCATGGCCAAAGGAGACTGGAGGAGTCACAGCTGCAGCTACTCTCACAGGGATCTACGCCTCCAAATGAGAAATTGCTTCAAAGTGCAGTTCTCTTATAATTAACTCTGAGAAGTTGCCTACTGACAATGAGCTGATACTCTGCAAATAATCCTGCCTCTTCAAAAAACAAAAATGTGGTACTGTGACAAGGAAAATGAAACAAAAGTCACAGCATTTCCTTTGAGATTTTTGTTCTTACAGGTTGAATGTTGATATGTGGGTTTCTTCTCCTAGTGAAGAGGAAACAGAGCTGTAGCTCAGTGAACAGTCTTGCACTTTACCCCCACAGACGTTACTACCAGCCTGTTTCAAATAGGTTTACTGCATGCGTATGTCTTTTGAGTTGGAGATGGGAGTGGGGGTTGTTATGTACTTGGTTTTGGGTTTTTTCTTTTTTTAAAAAAAAAAGAACAGGCTACTTTCCCTCAGAAATTTGCTGCACTCATCATTGCATCATCGCTGCTGACTTATCTGCGTCACTGCTGACTAATGAAGCAAGTTCTGGAGAAAAAAATACATAGCACATGCCATCTTCACAGTGTCAAGAAAGACTGATCTAGCCCCTGTTATCATGCTCTGTAAATGTCATGTTTTTTGAATAATTTATTCTTTTCCCTGTTCCAAGCACAATCTGAATTCATATTATTAGGGAGTCCACAAATAGCAAGTTACCAAAACACCCCACAGCTAATTTACAGACCATAGGCAGATATTGGTATATTCTTCCCTAATATTAAATAACTCATCCAAACACTCCAGGTTAAGATTAATGGTCTGCCCTGAAGCCTGTACTATACATTGACTGAAGGGAGTCAAACTCAGCCGGCTGTACAGAAGATATTTTAAGGTCAGCAGAAAAAAAAAATAAAATTGGGTTAGCCCAGACTAAATGGCCAGCTAATACAGTCCTGGCAATTAAGACTGACTGGAAAATAAGAGGTGGGAGAGACCAGAAATCAATTACCCAAAGCTGACATGCTGGGAATGAGGGCTAGTCTGGGAACACAAATACAGGAGAGGATGGGCTGTTAGAGCTGTCACCAGGCTCCACTTCCTTAATTTGACCATGGCGCCAGGAACACAAGTGAGGTGAAACAGCCTGTCATTGTGGGACCATGCCCACACCAGCAAGCAAGGGGCCTTAGTCATCCTCACAAGACAGCAGTGGTGAAGGCTACTTCACCTTTCCCCACCGTCGCTATGCACCCATGCAGCCCCAGCAGCTCCCACAGAGCAAGGGCAGCTTCCAGCCCTGCCTCTACATTCTCCGATAGCCCAGGCTGCAGCTCACATGGTCTGGGAAGAGCCACAGCTTCTTTCCACTGTGGGCTTGTAGCTAGAGGGCACATCTGACCTGAAAGGACCTCTGCTAGGTCCTGGTTCCTCCCCACCAGCCACAGCTTGGAGCCACAATCATTCTCCCATCTTGTGATCCAGTGGAGCAGATGCTTTTCCCCAGAAGCTTGTGACACAACACATGGCTTGTCATAGCCTGGGAGACAAAGAACTTGAAAGGTTTGCCCAGAATGTAATGCTAGGCTGATGGAGACTCTCAGCACCCATCCTTCCAAGCCTTTGCCACCTTATTCTATTTCCTTCTACCTTCTGAATACGCCCAGTTCAGCTTGCCAAGGTTGTGACTTGCCGCACAACTGCACCCAGGCTGGGACAACCTGGCCTCCCTGCCCAGCCAGACCCAAGCCTGGCTGGTGTGACTGCACTCCCTGCCTGTCCCCAGCACCGATGTTGCAAGTCAGGCAGCATGAAACACAGGCTGCTTTTCTCCCCTCTGTGTTATTCCTTCTCTTTCCTCTTTTGGGTATTTGCCGTTGAGGTGGCAGGGCCAGGCACTACAGTCACCAGAAACAAACTGTATTTTGTCATTTCTGCATGGCAGTGGGCTCACCTTCAGCACCACTGTCAGATCTTGATGTCATGAATTAAGTTCCCTTTAAAAGCTTTCAACTGCTAAGGGCACAGGAATAAGAGGAATAGAAGCCACTGCTATAAATGAAAACCTTGCTTCATAGTTTTACATATTTCATGCTTTGTTGCTTTTTCCTCCTTCCTCTCCTCAGCCTGTAAGCAAAGCTTGTAACAGGGTGAACACCTGAAATATATGAGTGGGCCTTTTAAGGTATCAATATACTAATGCTTTATACTCCGGTTTGTAGAGGGAAAGGTTATGGCTGGCATCTGATACCCCCTTTTCTTCTCTCTCCCCATCCTCACAGCTTTTGCCTGCCTCTGCAGTGTCCCTTCCCACCACCCTTTGGTGGTGCAAGAGTCCTGCTTCCTTCCCCAGAGCCCATTCCCCAGCTGTCCTGTCCTTGGATGGAGACAGGACCTGCTGGTGGCTGCCCTGCACACACCAAAGGACAAGACTGGCAGGTCAGAGCTTGTGTGATCACACAGTCATCATTCAGCTGAGATATGATATCGACTTGAAGGCTACTTGCCTGTCTGAGGTTTTCAGGACAGCATTTTCAGCCTTGCACAATAAATTCCAACACACTTGGAGCACACTGGATTTACTGCACATGAAGGACAGTTTGAGTGCTTGCACTGGAAGTCCACAAATCCCCAACCAAATGGCCAATGTTCTCACAAATGACATTTCAGAGAGAAGGGGTAGGAAATGAGGGGGAAAGGGCATGCCAAGGGAAATGATAGGATTAAACTGTCACATACCAGGTTAAATTACAGCCTCAGAATTGTCATTCAGGGCCTTTCCATGTTTAATAAAATGTCATATTCTCAGGTGACCTATTAAAAAAAATAGTATCTGCAGTGAGGTAGGTCCAAGTAATTATTTCAGGAGCTAGGTGTTGTGCAGGCCTAGGTAAAAGGATTCTAAATCGTACGCTTGCCATCCGAAGCAGTGAGTCAGAGCACCTGTACTGAAAAAAAACCTACCCTGGTTAACTACCTAGCGCTGGTAACATCTCCCTCACGATGGTACATTTTTGACTCTCCAGGCCTACCTGTTTCCTTAATGCTGACAGATCTCTGTTCAGCCTTTATAGGTACACAGGCTCAAATAAAACCAAACTGAACTGATAGATAATTAAAACTGCACATCAAATCATTGCTGCTTCCATAAACGTCAGCTCCGAAATGCTACTTGAAATAAAAGTGCTGCGTGGAGACTCCATACTAATCACTGTTAACCCCTCCAGGCACAGGCCATCAGGTAGTACATAGAAAAAACAGGAGGCTGGGCAGGAATCTATTTGGAAAGAGGTCCTTGGCCTTTTCTACATAATTTTAGTATAAGGTACATTGAAAAATGCTCTAGGCATTTTCTTCAGAGTTGCTGAGCAATAGCAAGAAAAGTAAAAGCAAGTAGCAAACGCTCAGTGCTTTTTGTACTGAGCTGTGCAGTGAACATTGAACTGCCCAGAGACCATGCCCTCCACTCCCTCCTAAGACACTCCTCCGACGCAGCACCACACTGCACCTCCGCTTGATCTTACACTTCTGCAACTCTCCCTTCAGAAGAGATGATACACACCAGGTGCTGGGGCTTAGTCATATATTCTCTGTTGACTAAAAAGAACTAAAGTTCCTCTGCTTCTGTTTCCATTTACTTCAGTAGGATTTTGTTGAACTAGCACAAAGTTCAAATCAGCAAGGGAGAAGTCAACACCAGGCAATCACTACATGCCATGTAACTTCACAAAATCAACTTAGAGACTACGAGCCCTTTAGAATTTTTTTCTTGCAGCCTTCAAAATCCTATTTTCCAGCAGATACAGCATATGGAAAATAAACTGGGAGAAAAATCAGCTGTTTCACAGCAAGACACAGCAGACAGAATCTAAGCATTTAAAAAGCAAACAATGGAGGCAGAAACTGAAAGGATTCACATCTTAGCACACAGCAGATAGGGTGCCTGCACAGGTAAGGTTTCTGCCAAAATCACATCATGGGAGAGGGACTAAGAATGAGGGGGCAGGAAGAACCCCCCTCCAGCCTGTGAGCAGGCTGAATTGGGGCTCAAATCCTTTGCAGCACTTATTCCTTAGAAGACAAAATATTGGTTGCTGCAGTTCCATATTTACCATAGCTTTTGTACAGTACCCACCTCATTTTCTTGCCCAGAGTCCAGCCGTGATGTTACCTTCTATGTCTAAGTTTTCTTCAGAATGGAAATGTCTTTCTAAAACACAGCAATATGTCTAGACATTCGTATCGTCCTTGGGTTCAGAGAAAACCTTGCTCAAGCGTTAAGTGGCAGGCAGAGGTTTACCCAGGCAAGCTCTTTACATTGGCAAAAACGCAACACTGAACTTTCACGGCAAGTAGGTAAACACGCAGCTGCATACAGCAGGTAGTCTGGCAGCACCAGCAGTAGTGAGAAACAATGTCAGAACAACCTTGGCAAAAGGAGCTCTGTGGGTTTTAACAATGGCTGTAGGTACAGGAGCTGAACGAACCAAACAACAGTAACAAAAAGCCACCTACAGCTCCCATGGGGAGCCCCAAGCGCACAGAACCTGAGCGGGCTGGCTGTGACGCGGTGTCCTCCTCCATACTCACGCAGCCACTCCATTTGACTTAGCAGTAGTCAGCTCCAGCAGTTCACAACTTGGAAACACCCAATGGCTGACCTTCACCCAGTAAACATGTCTTTCCAGTCCTCAGCAAGGACACTCATTTGCTGATCGCATGCCAGCGCTCCTATTTAAAGAACTGTTGTTACTGGAAAAAGCTGAAACCTTTCTACAGCAGAGGCAAAGTGCTCCCCGTATCTTGTGCCTTATCTGCAGAAATTCATCAATTCCCACTATAAGTTCCCACAGCAGAGTTTCAGCACAGCCCCAGTAAGATGTGGTTATGTGACTGCAAAGCCCACCATACCCCTGAGCAGGCTGGATCTCCAGGCAGTCCTAGCGGCCCTTTCTCAGGGCCTACCAAGAAGCTAGTCTGGCTCAGCCCAGGTTTTCCTCAAGCCTTTTCCTTGAGGTACAAGGTTTTATACCTGGCATAAACTGCATGGAGCAGCAGTAGTAAAAGGTGTTTACCTTTATCCTTCATCTCCAAAAATAACTCTTACTAAGCTTTCTCTTAGACATCTCTTCCACATTCTCATCATGCAGGGCAGGCTCAGGCTAGATGCCCAAGGCTCCTACAGGGGCATTGCCAGGCTGCTCATAAGCAAATCCCCAGTGCTGACATAGGCCAGACTTCTACAAAATCACATTCTTAGAAGAGCCTCATACATACCTGCTTGCATGAGTATCAGTCCTTTCAACTGACATCACAACTTGTGAAGTAACAGCTAATGAAAGAGGAGGAAAGCAGAATCACTCATATGACACAATTTTAAGACTCTCCCAAGCTGAACTGGGATACACAGTACATTCATTCCTGTATGAAAATATATCCATTTTACTTCACAGGAAACCCAGTACATTTTTAAGTACATGAAAAGCAAATTAGGAGACAGTATAGAAAACAATAACTATGTGCATGCAGCTGTATTTTTAAATAAATAATAATTAAGAAAAGCACTTGGAAAACACACCAGCATTAGGACAGCCTAAGAACAGTATTGTCTTAAATCAGCCACATTATCATTTGGATTGTGATAGCACCTGAAAACCTCTTCCAGATACCAGAATCCCACTGTGAAAGGCACCAGCTACACAGAACACAAATCCTGTGCCAGGATAGGTAACTCATGTCTTAATGCCTCACACAATTCAACTATGGCCATTTAACCATATCTGGGACACTAAGTATCTTTCTAAACTATGAAACAATTTTTCATAGCCAGCTGTTAATCTGGATGAGTTTTTGGACTATTTTTGTAAAGAAAGAGGAGCAACATAGTAGCTTATATAGCTGAATGTTTTGCAGTCAGAGAACAGGAGCAGATCTTAGCATCCTCGTCCCTTTGCAAACTCTATGAGCAGATATAAGAACTGCCGGACACTTTAGAAGTAGTCCTTGTGATGACTGTGACAAGATGTACCATGCTGTTACTGATACAGGTTATATGTAGTAAATGACAAAACCCATTAGAGATGTGTGTAAGGTAACCAGATCTAGGCTCTGCTGTTAAAAGTAATTGAGAAATCCATGTGGAAAACAGACTCGGCACTATCTCAGGTACTGAACTTCCCTAACTCAGGAAGGAGCTGTTAGGATGTATTTCAATTAAACGTTTTTGGAAGCCTGATGAAACAGCAATTGCTAGGCTTTTGGTAAGTGGGGCATGCTGTACTCTGAGTTAAATTTCGTTCACAATTTCTATCTATTGCTTTTTACTCTTCCTTTTTATTGCCCACTGATGAGAAACCTCTTTTAAGGCTACCAGTAATGTGCTGGACACTCCTTTACCCTGTGAGATGTGAAACTCATTGCCTTAAGATGCTACAGTTGGCAATATTTTACAGGCATTCCGGGTGAGAGGGACAAATTCACGGTGGATAAATTAATTAAAGATTTCAAAATACAAAACCACCACCTCTACCAGAAGCAAAACTGGAAGTACAAACCATTAAACATGAAAGAGCATTCTGGAGAGTACCATGGTATGTCTGATCTGTTCTTATGCCCTTCTGTAGACATCCACTGTCAGCCGCCACCCAAATTATAAGGCTAAGCTAGATTTACTTTTGATTTGACCCAGACAAACCTTCAAAATACTCAGTGTAGACATCACAGGAGCTGTCATAGTAGCCACTCCCTGTTGGCATAGCTAATGGACATTAATGGCTCCACAGGGCTGTTTTTATCACTTTGCAGAGCCCTGCCATTTAGGGATGTCAGGTGAAATTAATCCATCAGACAGCTGCCTTAATACACTACTCTTGCCTGAAGAATGCTACTCAGGGCCACAGAGTACCTGTAGCGTGTACACCCATTTCTACGTCAGATAAACCAGACACACAACAATGGGGACTCACTAGTCATCGCCCCAAGCAGACAACCCTTTCACGGTGAATACATACAATCCCAACCTAGGATTTCTCCCCACTTGCTCCTACCCTTTCAAATTTACTTTATCCTTAAGGGGAAAAAAAAAAAAGAAAAAAAAAAAAGACTTCTAGTGATATTTTCTTAAGAGTGACATTTGTCTTGTTTCTCTGCTGAGGTACTCTATATCACTCTAAAAGCAATGCCATAGAGCTTGAAAAAATCATGCATTGATCACTATCCTGGTTCTCCTCATTTAAAAGTTGTTCACCTTCCTCAATATAGGTAACTCCGGAGGGTGCACACATTCAGAGCAGACCCTTCTGGGAGGGCACATCCCAGAGGTGAAACAATGATGGCTGTTGAGAGGATAAAGTCCTCCATTCAGGAGCACAGATAAAAATCTATCCCAAAAGTTAAACAGGGGAAGAAGACTTCCTGTTATTCTGCTTACCTATATTCAACACCATGCAATGTGTCAGCTTCTGATAAGACAAACATAATTTTGGATTTTGCAAGAACAGGAAACAGAGCTACTCATTTTTTGCAAATTCACCTTACTATATACAAACATTTTTGCATGCACTAGTCTAGTCTGGGGGTTTTATTATTTTTTTGTAGGAGGGAATAGTAAAAAAGTTAATTAGAATGAGGAAGCTAAGGGATGAGGGGTTCTCTGCCTACGCAGAACATGTAGCAGTTCTTCTAAAACAGTCCTCTGTTACATACTGTCTTCTGTTCTCTGTGTAATAAAGAATTACATTTATCTCCACTGAGAGATTTTAAATAAAGGATTACATTTATGAATGAATGGGAAATTATTCATCTGTAATTACAATAGAGTCATAGAATGACATAATGGTTTGGGTTAGAAGGAACCTGCAAGATTACCTATTCCACCCCCCCCCCACCACGGGCAGGGACACCTTCCACCAGCCCAGGTTGCTCCCAGCCCCGTCCAGCCTGGCCTTGAGCACGTCCAGGGATGGGGCAGCCACAGCTGCTCTGGGCAACCTGTTCCAGTGCCTCAGCACCCTCACAGGGAAGAATTTCTTCCTAATATCTAACTTAAATCTACTCACTTCCAGTTTAAAGCCGCTCCCCCATGTCCCATCACTACAGGCCCCTGTACAACGTCCCTCCCCAGCTTTCCTGTAGCCCTTTCAGGCACTGGCAGCTGCTAGAAGGTCTCCCCGGAGCCTTCTCCTCCAGGCTGACCCCCCCAGCTCTCTCAGCCCGTCTTCATAGCAGAGGATACTTCATAGGATACTCGATTAATAATGAAGTGTCTCCGAATATGTTTGTATTTCACAATCAAAATTTATTTCCAGCTATTTTAGATGCAAGACAAAAAAATATTACCACTGCATATTTGATAAATAGGATGAAATCTTCATGGTGCACACTTAACTTTATCTCTTTATTATAAAATGTTTTCTGAGCTGAGATGCAGAAAGACCAGTTGTTCCCAAGACTATGCTGCACAGACTAAGGATTAGGGAGTAAGTAAAGAGAAGAGCCTGTTCTTTGCAGAGGGTCCAGCAAGCTTTTCAAGCACACTGGGAAGACCACACACTTACCCATATCATAGTGTTTTCTCAGAGTAACACTCAGGACAAAAAAACCACCCTCAGATGGTACAAAATTAGGCTGCTACCTGATTTATAGGCCCTAGGTTTCCCAACCCCAGTACAGTGCAATTACTTGAGCTTTAAACATCAAATTAAATCTGCCTTCAGGATAACAAATCCCCCCCGCCATGACCTGCAGAAGCTTATGTTGTGGTAGTTAATCCCTGAAGGTTTACAGTAAAACTTCCACCATTATAGGAATTACGGGAAAAGAAAGTTGTAGGAGGGTATTTCATGAATACTGTTTCCTCACTGGAAAAGGAAGAAAAAAAATACTGTGCGAATGCAGACAAACTGTAGCAGTCTTTCCTCTTCAACAGTTTATGTATGCTGCAGCAGTCTTGTGCCTCAGTCCAGAGTTTTCACTCCTGGGGGTCATTTTAGTTCCTGAGGAATTTCTAAGCAGCTTGATTTACAGTATTTACAATATATAGCTGGTCTCAGAAGAACCAGGGTGGCCTTGAAGACACCTGGCATCACTGAACCTAGTGGCATCTGCTCTTTTGGAAGTCCTGTTTGTCACTGAGTATGCGAGCTCTCTAATAATATAGATCGTGGGCCAAATATAGCTGGGCCTAAATATGGTACACATACTAGGTCTCTGCAAGGACCACTTTAGAGATTAATGCATTCAAAGGCACACAAAAACATAATTGTCGGGATTTTTTCAAGAGCATTTCCTAGTTCAGCAAAATCTTTTGAGTGCATTTTTTGTTGTTGTTGTTCTGTAAGTAATTGTGTCAAGTGCATTTGCTCAAGATGCCATCACTGCCTCGAAGGGGTTTTGTTCTGCACAAGGTGCAGGAGCATCTTTGCACATTTATATTTTCATACTAGTCAGAGTTACATAGCTCCGAATAATTGGGCCGTTGCTCATTCCTTGCTAAATCAACTCCTGAGCAGTTCATAAAACACACTGGTATATAACACACCCTTCAAGCTCACAAACAACCCAGTTCTACTAAACTTTGACATAGAAGGAGGCAGGCACAGTATAAATCTTTGCAGAGGCTAAAATTTTCACTTTTTCTTTAAGCCATCACTGCACACATTACAATTTTCCAAATAACAAGTTCAACAACGAGATGTCCTCAAACCTAGCATCCAACACCCATAAAGAACAGCAGAAAAAGAGGGGATTGTCACTCAGCATTTCCAGAACTGAAATAAACAAAATAATCAAGAACAGAGGCTCATGGTAGCACAGAACAAATAGCATTACATGACAAAAGAACAGAAAATCACCCAGAAATAAACTGATCATACACATGTTTAAGCAGACTAATAACACTAAGACAAATAAATCCATACTGGATTATGAGCAGGCAGATTGCTGAACATTCATCTCATGCATTTAAAACTCGATCAAAAGTAACTGCATCTAGTCCAATCTTTGTCTCTTTCAGAGAGGACATCCACCCTCAAGTAAGGACTGAAGATCACCATCCACCTAATTAATTGCTTCTCAAATGCATCCAAAAGTGATAATATTCAGAAGTTTCTAAAGTGAGAGAGAATGAATAATACTTTTACACATACGCAAAAGTGTTGGCCGTAAAAAGCAGAATTGTCTGGAGTTCTTCCAGGGGAACATTTAGGGTATACATGATTACGGTACATTTTTAAGTCATTTGTCTTCTCCTAGTGGCAGGGCATATTCTTTAAGTTATTATAGCCTAGATAATACCTAGCAGTAAAAGATCATAGCCATTCCAGCAGCAGTTTCTTTGTAAACTATTGTAGCAGTCCAGCTATACCTGATATATTTTGATGCTTGTGTTAACAGGATCACGATGTAATGCAAGAAGTGCCAGAATACATGCTGCTAGCACTTTTCACATGTCTATGATTAGTCTCCTTCTTAATTTAGCTGTGCCTCTTTTAACCCTACTGCAGCTACCTAATAGCAGCATGGATGGAGCCAGCCAACATCTACCTGCCGCAGTCTTTTCAGCATCTCAAGAACTATATTCCAATTGCCATTTCAAATCTTCCTTTTGAATGGGATTTGTTTTTGAGTTACTGCCCTAAAGTCCAGCTGGCAAATGGGAAGGCTGCCTGGTTGGCAGCAGACTTCTCAGCTGACTAGATCCTTGGCTGTCCCCACACAGTGCATTAGAGTGATGTTTACGTCATTTATTTCACTTTATACTATTCCAGTTACAGACTGCTGTTCCAGTGATACAACTAAATTGCTGACTTCCAGCTAGATTCCCCTTGTAAAATAAGCAATGCCCAATCCAAATATAGCCAGTCACCCCAATTATTAGAAGGAAAGACATGCAATGCCAAGATATGTCTACAGATCCTGTGACAGAAAATGTCGAGAGTGTCTATGGTAGAAAACAAAGATAAATGTCTTTAATGTAACTAAGTATACAATAAATATTTAGTTATTTAAACCACAGAAATACAATCTGGTCTTTATAGAAATACAACAATTCAGAAAATTTGACAGGAAATGCCATTTTCATCTCTCCAAAGGTCATCCTGAGTTCTGTTCTGTGAGAGGTGGACTCTATTCCAGTTGATCAAAAATAAGAAGGAATTCTTCCAAACTGCATTTGCTAAGTCTTTGCAACCAAGCAGCTCTTTCCATTACAGGCACATGTTAACATAAACCTTACAGTACACCAAGGCACTGCCTCCAATCCATTCATGTCACATAGCAAATAGAATAGCGGCCCCAAATTCTAAGAGAAGCAAGTGTGTCTTTAAAAGTAATCTAGCAAAAATGAAGGTATAGAGAGGTAAAGTCTATTTATGTGAATGCTAAGCCTTGTTCTTTTCCCTTCAGCATTCTAGAAACCTCCAAACGATCATTATTTCCTTTAAAACATTTATTCCTTTCAATAAATATTGATTTTGTTGCAAGAGCCTTGTTTTTTCAGCTCATGTAATGCATTTCAAATGCTGAGCAGCCCTCCTGTTTTTTGTAACACACAAACATCAGCAATAACATAACCACACAACCTGCA
Organism: Falco naumanni; assembly: GCF_017639655.2. Taxonomy (NCBI): domain Eukaryota; kingdom Metazoa; phylum Chordata; class Aves; order Falconiformes; family Falconidae; genus Falco; species Falco naumanni. The sequence continues at coordinate 77,270,009 of NC_054054.1, read as the reverse complement.
GTCTCTGGAAATAGCATACCTAACTTTGGTTGAAGTTGTCAGCTAAGTGTAGGATCTGCAATAGTGGATTTCAATCTGACAGTCACTGGACTTCTTCAGCATAGTCCTTGAAAGCTAACTGAAAAAACCTAGTTCATATATGTTACCCTGCAAAACACTGGATGGGCAAAATTCCAGGAGAAAATTTTTAGGGCTTCTTTGGAATTAGTGGCTGTTTATAATACAGAACATTGTCCTTAAACTGTCCTTAAAACAACTATTTCAATCTGAAGAGGTATTACCCTCTATAATGCAATTGCATTAAGAATCATTCTTTATAAACTTAATTTATTATTTGCAGCAATACATATGGTTTGCTGCTGTGTACAAACAAATAGTTCAAACTAGATACACTTGTATCCTGATGCACACTTAATTTTGATGAGACAATATACTTGCCAACTGATCAAATCCAATTCTTTTACATTTGGCTTAAGGATTTATCCTAACATACCATACACTGTGCCTTTGTTTTTGTATAAATAGTTCATGTGTCTAGGCACAGTATTACATGTTTCGGCAAAACTGTGCAAGTTTAATACTTTACGCAGATGATTAAATTTCAGCTCCACTATAGTAATGTGTAACACTTTGTTCTCTGCATTAGGACACCCAAAATATTTTCAGTTCATTTAATTCCTCAGTTTTCCTCAAAGGAATCAGGAGTATTACTGTGTTTATATAAGCTGTCCAAATCCTAGTTTTGTTATGAATTAATGAAATTCCATTATCAGGCAAAGACAGGCCCAGCATGTTTTCACGATGGCTTCAACACCAATTATCTGGGATTTTCCAGCAAACAACCTGACCTTCAGGCTAAAACTGGGATTGCCAGAGAAAAATACTATCAGGGGCTGGGGAAATTCCCCAGCAGTATTGTCATCTTTGTCCAGGTAAGGTCTGATTTTCCAAACACTGCATGCTGCTGGACATAGCAGAATTCAGACAGCACTCGTGCTATCAGACCATGGACACTGCTTGTCTCAAACCAAGATTTCACTGAACTCATATATTCTAGATAGTACATAGAAAATCACTTCTGTGAAAACGACAAACATTTAAGACACACCCCACCCCCCCAAAAAGGCACTAAAAATATATGTACTTCTAATATCTGACATGTTACATGCTGTCTCTCTTTATGAATTACGCAAAGAAACCAAAGGATTTTTCCCAGTTGGCTGAAATAAATGTTTCCATTATTTTAATTTTTCCCTCTTCTCAGAAACCCTATAATCAAATCTAGAATTGGTTCTGTCATAAAACCCACTTCACATTTCCTTCTGGCCTGCAAGCAGCATGTATTAGTGGTGTCCCTTGAAGCAACAAAGAAGTTCTGTTTAGCCTTCTCCCTGAGGAAAGCCATTTCTCGTGAAAAAGGATGAATCTCAAGAACTGCAATGAGCCCTCAATTAAGAAAGACCCAAGCTGTTCTTTAGAGTCAAACTGTGGGCACTTCAGGTCCAGATCGGACCAGGGAGTTTCTTCACAACTCCAGTTTGTGAAATGCTTTACTGAGAAGTTTGAGGAAACGTTTGGTTTACAGTAAGCAGTTTTGGATGAGGGCCAAAGCACAGAAGACTTATTTTGTCAGCAGCCAACAGAATGATCGCCCCCAAAAAACTCTCTGGAAACAGGGATAACCTCCTTTTTCTGCTGGCTTTGTTTTCTAGCAGGGTGAGGCAGTCCCAAGACCAGGTACAATAGCTTCCTGGTACCTTCTCTCTGTAACCAGTCCAGGCTTCAGATATCACAAATCCACCTTCCAGAAAATTATGGGACTATCTTTAAAATAAACAAATTTATAAGATTTTTAAAAGCCAAACCAAAAAAAGAAAATATGCTTTTCAAACACTATAATTTTATTCCCAAGTTTATTCCAAAGATTCACATTGTCTAGAAGCTCTCATCAGTATCCACTAGTCAATTTAATTTCAGTTCTCACACAAGCAGCAATGTGGAATTTTAAGAAAAAGAATTCTGATTATTAAATCACAATAGCTGGCCACAGAATGTTATCCAGGTAATAAATCCATGGCCCTCAAAGATCAAAAATCTATGGCTGGAACAGAAAGCAACATTTCTTATGCCACATCCTTAACTAAGAAATATTCATTTAGTCATTGTACTTCCACCATAATGTTCTTATTTGCCCCCATATAAATGAACACTTATGTAAATGCTTTGGACTAATGAATGTTTGAGTTCAGAGTGATTTTTATCTTATTCTTGGTGTATTATCTGATATATTAGCATTATAATCCCTTGTTTTTACTTAAACCTAGCAATCTGCCTGACAGTCTGCCTAGACTGCATCTTGAAAACAGCAAAATAAACTAAAAGGGGGTAAATCAACTGATGTAAGTAACCTATGGATAGCTACTCATCAGGTAATGGCTCAAGTTACTCCTCACAAAAGCACAACAGAATACGGTAACATTAATGCCAACTGTCAACTTCAAAAAACAGAACACCTGTGAAAAGTAAAATGTCTCTCCTAATTAGACCTAGGCAGTGTCCTCTCACATTTACAGATTCACTATTTTGCTTTGAATAAACATCACTATTTCTTTCCTAGGCAAGCTCCTTGGCTCTGTTTCAATTATTTCTTTTAAACATTAAAGAGCAAGAAACATTTGTTTTTCCTTGTCACATCCTGTCCTCTTTACACAGCATCACACAATCCCCTTTTGAAATGCCTGCTCTTACAGCAAGCCTGACACACACAGTTCAATCAAAACATTTGCTATTGTCTTTTGCCAACTACAAACGCATTTCTGCACAAATACTGAAAAGGTTTAAAGGTTTCGACAACCGTCTAAAGCTGAGCCAGTACGACTGTCAAAGAAAGGTGGTGGCAAACTGCTCAGCTTCCCTGCTACCGCCCTGACTTCCAGAAGAGAAAGACAGACAAAGCCCTTCACTCGCTCACACAGCAGAGCTCCTGGCAAGAGCTCACTCGCTGCAAAACCACTGCTCTCACAAAATACTCAAAAGCAGAAAAAGCACACAGACAGAGACGAGTGTGAAAGGGTAACTTACATTGTTTACAAAGACAGTGGGAAAGGACTGCTGCAGTTTCTTCGTTATTTTACACTGCTGTTGGCAGAGCAGACAACCAAAAAAGTTCACCTAAAGAAATCTCTCCTTTTAATTCTCTCTCTCTCTCTCCCAGTTCATTTACTCTGGAGTCTCTCAGCCTGAAGAGATCCGACAGTCAAAAGTTTATCCCCTTGTATTTCCGAATGATATGGCTGACTTTCCTTGGACACATACCAATGATGCAGTAAAAATAGACAAAAGCGGGGGGGAGGGAAGAAGCAATCTAGCTTGAGCCTGAATCTTCTTAACTCAGTGTTTTCTGTAAAAGCTGCTCTTATGTCAGAAGCTCCCATTCCTATACTAACTTGCAGAGCATGGAGTCATCCATCTGGTTTTCATAAGCTGCAAATTACAGGCAAACCAGGGAATATATACAGTCCAGTTCTAGCAGAAGTCCCCATGCCTGAGCCTTACAAGTAACCTGAGGTACAACGGTTTTGAAAATAAACAGCCAGCCCCATGCCAGGATGGTCTCCCATGTGCAGATGCCCCCCCAGGCAGCCCCCAGCAGCTGAGACATCACACACCACTCAGGAAGGTGGCAGCCTGGTCCCCCCCCATGGAAGCAAACCAACCTTGCAGCCCCCCCTCCCAGCACAAAAAGCGTCTCTGGATGGGGCGGGAAGGGGTGGGGGGATGGGGGGTGGAAATCCCGTGCACTACTTGAAATAGTTCAGCAGTTTAGCAAGTCATTTAGAAGAACCTGGTTTTTATAAACAGGGAAGTGAATGCTGATCCACTTACACCCTTTAAATGCTTCCATGTGGGAAGCAAATCTATTGTGTCAGGAGGGTTTGGTTTGCTTTGGTGGGGTTTCTTTTCTCAGAGTCAGCAGACAGCTGCTTGACAAAGAACCCCTGGGGTGATCCGAGCCATTAATTACAAGAATGCACATTTTTACCAAAAGTATCACATTTTGAAAAGCACCCAGTGAAAGTCCACAACTTGAAGCTGCTAAGTCACTTTCAGTCCCTATTTTCAGCTATTTAAAGGTTGCTGCCCTGATTGAATGCTGGTACTAGAGGCTTGAGGGGTCACCTCTACTTTTGGATACCTCAGAGCTTTTGAGTCAGTACTGAAGAACATTGTTTTTCCAATAAAAAATTAGGAAGCCAATTTTATGGTAATTAAAGAAGTGTTGCCGTTGCTTAAAACTACAGGGTTTCTTTTATTATTTTAAAAAATATAAATATTTATTTATATATAATAAATAAAATAGAATTGTATATAATTTTATATATTTATAATTGTAATAAATATATTTTTAAATATTTCTATATTTACAGAAAAAAATATCAAGTTTTATTTCGTCTTTAGTTTTGCCAGAGAACTTTTGCAAGCTGTTCTAATGGGAATAATCTTAACCCTATTTGAACAGTGAGAGTCTCAAAATGAGGCAACTTTTACTAAAGCATGGGTGAATCAGTACAGTGAGTCATTGACAAAATAAAAACACCGTTGTAAACACTCTGCCTAAAAGTCCTGAGCCTTGTCACTTGCTCAGTTTTTCATCTTTGCACAATTCGGATTATGCTGATTGTATACTCATCCTGTACCTGGATCCAGGATTGACACGAATAGACTGTTAATGTCAAAAGTAGTTGAATTATTAAATAAATAAATAAATAAATAAAGACTCTCTAATCAGTAGAAGCAAAGGAGAAAATTATGAACAAATTTTCTTTGCCTGTATTTTTGCCTGTGCTGTCACAATACCTTCCAATAGTTGTATAACCCATTGAATAATTTCAGTCACATCAGGTAGAATACTAGAGATCTTAGTGGTATTATATTCCTGCAGCTTTTGTGAAAACAGGCAGCCATTCAGATGAGTGAAATACAATCCAGTGATCCAATGTAAAAGGCTACACTTGAGCTTAGTTTTATTATTAGGCACCAGAGCACCCCACACAAAGAAAAGGTAAGTGAGAACAGATTTCATGTGCCCTACTGCTCAGCTGCTACCATGGTTGTGCATCTTTGACCTGCATTCTAGTGTTTTTCCTCTCTTCTGTTCTCTTCTCATCAAGGTAGTAAGCAGCAAAAGCTGGAAATACAATCACCTGAAGCAAATAACGTTATTTTTGAAACAGGAGTAAACAATGTTTATTAACAGTTGAGTTATTCCTCTCCCACTTAATAAACAAGTGGAGTGAACTGAATAAATCTTGTTTTCATCAGGACTGATATTTTCCATGAAATCAAAGGACTTGATCCTTGTAGAGCAGACTTCCAAATCTGGGGGAAGAAATTATCTCACGGGGTACAGCAGAGTAGCCCGTGTGTGATTTTCTAGACATGTAGGCTCTCTCCTCCACTGTAGTATCACAGTCCAGGACAGGTTGAATGACTTTTATCTTTGGAATAAGAACTCTTGTTTTGGTGATGCATGATGTTAAAGTGGAGAGTAGGTGGAAATAATCACTTTAAGTTTGTGGTGCTCATGCTGACTGAATGTCCTCCCAAAAAGCAAATGCATTAACTCACACTGATCTCTCAGTTACTCTTCAATATATCTGTTCTCTGAAAAAAACCCAGTCCATTTACAGAAAAGGCTGCTTTCACAAATAACAGCTACATAAAAAAACTTCAAGAAAACTCAAGATTCAAAAATAGAAGATTGATTTTAAATAACCTTTCATTTTTCCAGATCCAGGGATCATCCTTACCATCTTTTTCTCTCTTCTTTTCCATTCCTCATTCCCTCTTTTGTATCATTCATGTGGGGTACCAGTATCCTACTGTCCATAGATAGCTCCTGCCTCCAGACAGGCTAGCTGTGTGTCCCCTCACTGTTGCCTGGATATTATTAAGGCATCACTTGATCCCCACTTTCTCACACTCTGTCTCTATGATCTTTGAGGCAGTCTTCTGGAAAAATGGAGATGGAAGATATTGATCAGTCATATGGTGAGAGAAAATTTACTGTAGAAAGCTTCATAGAGGAAAGACTGCAGCAAAGAACAGATCAGATAGGGAAAACAACCTGCTAGAAGCAACTTTCCTTCTCAGAAGAATGGTAGCTTCCATTTAGGATGCTTTCAAACAGCTACAAAGCAACCCTGTTAGCTTCCATGTAAGCAGAAAACAACCCTGATTTTGCACCAAGATCAACTATGTCAGTAGGAAAAGAGTGGAATACGATGCAGTTTAGATATTGATTATACTGATTATATGCAGCTGTGTACGTAGATCTTTGAAAGGTTTTTTTTAAACCTCATTGCATGTTCATTAAAGCAAGGAAAAAGTGCCCCTCCTCAGTCAGGGATGGACAGATGGTGATGCACAGTAGGTGGCAGAATATGCACCTTTCTTGGCCTAGATCTTGCTCCCATCTAGTCTAGTCTGGTTGTATTGGGATTGCTGAATTGCAAAAGTATAGGTGAAAGCAACCTGTTTTCCATCCTGTTCTTCTGCCTTTTAAACGCTGAGAAAGTGGCAGGTGAAAGGTCTGACTTTGGTGGAGGATGTACCTTGCCATTTAATTTGAATTTGTGAAATTGCCTGTATGACAGAAGGTGGATTAACAAGCCAGGGATGAAGCTGTGTTCAGCTGTCACCTTTCATTTTAGCAGTAGACTACTTGGTGTAGGATTTAAAATACATTTATGCAGATTTCTAGTTGGTCATAGTTTAAGTCCTAGATGAAAATTCTGATGCAAACAAACTGAAAGACTTTGTACAGACTGAAAAACCGTAAGTCTGATAAACTGAGACAAATGTACTGTTGGAGGAGTACAAGGCAAAGCTTCAGTACACTTACTGTTCATGAAATAAAATAATGGCAATTTTGGCACTGACGATGAATCAGCTGCGATATTATAAATCATTTTAACACCAGCATTTTAAAGCCAGTACATGGAATATCTTGGGTCTGGGTTCAGATGTAAACTTGTATTCAGTTGGTCTGGCCTCACTTGCTGTGTGTTTTATCTTAGTACTTCAACTTGGTGCCCAGTGTCCCCTTCCAGAAAGGCATATAACTGTCAGCTTATCTTCCAAAGAGACAATACAGTGTGACAATCTTTTGCAGCCTGCTCCTACTGTTAGATGAGGATCGGGCTGTTTCAGTGCTTTTGGTATTTTGCTTTATAACGTACGTATTCTGCTTTACAATGCATCACTTGTACTTAGGGACATGGTTTAGTGATGGACTTGGAAGTCCTGGGTTAACAGTTGGCTTTGATCTCAAAGGTCTTTTCCAACCTAAATGATTCTATGATTCTATAACTTCTTTTCCACAGAAAGAAAACACACAGCTCAGACAAAACCGTAATGTATTATAACCTTGATGCCATTGTTGGAGAAACCCCACTGCTACTGCTGTTTTCATTACAGCCTGCAGTAGCCCCCTGGTTGTCCCCAGAAAAGAAGGAGAATAAGCATAGCACTAAGACACTTTTTCCCATCAACTCTCACTAACATCTGTGACTGCAGGAATCTGGGCTTGTCTGGGGCACATGATCTTATTCTGAGTGTTCTGGTGACAGAGACACGCAGCCATTTTCCTTCTAAGTGAGCTGGAAAGATGGCCCCTTTTTGGCCTGCTGAAGCTCACAGTATAGTGGCTGGATACTTCATGTTGTTCAAGTAACAAGCCAGCAAACAGCATGTAATGAGCCTGTCCTAGTGGTTTTCATCAGGGAAGGTAACATACTGGAAGTATGCAATTTGAAAACACAAACATTACACTGTTTTTAAAGGTTCCCTTTCCCCCTCTGGCTGTACACTCCCACTTCTTACCTTGCACTGAGGCGCTTGTTTGGACTCCCAGTGGACAGGTACAGTTCATCACCTGACAGAAAGTTGACCTGTGACAAAATGCATCAATTTTCTGCAAGGTGAGTGAGGTGAATTAGCTCACAGGGGTCCTCTGAGTCCTGCAGCTGACAGAGATGTGGGGCATTAGGGACCAGAGCAGGCGAAGAAAGAAGACTGTGAGCCAAATGCTGCAGCTGCTTACGAAAATATACCATGGAACAGCAGGTAAGTCCCACAGTCCTGATTGTAAACTTACTTGAAGCTCTAAGTCATACTTTGGCAACCATGACCCTTAAACAGTGGGATATACTCAGTTTGCACCAGGCTCATGCTTCTGCTCTGTACTGCGCTCAATCATAGTTTGCTACTGTCAGAAATTAACCACCAGCCCCGGCTCCTATAAAATCATGTCTCAGTATTACTGTTTTTCACAAACTTTCATTCACATAAGTAAGCTTCCTGTCAAAAGCAAGTATCCAGGAAACACTGATGTAATACATTTTCATATGGCTGCATTCATGAAAAGTTCTGAACCAAAAGTAATGCGTTCACATCCCTTTTTTTGTTTGAAAACATCATTCATCCAAGAATCAGAAACGTTACTATGTAACCAGTAACGCAAAGAAATGAGCACATGAAGAATCACAGCAAACAGCTCAAAGGCAGGTCTGGGCCTGAGGTTGGTTCACAAGATATGTGGTGAATACTGGACACTTTGTTTGCCAAGAGAAAAAGAAGGGCTACGTTTTCTAAGAAATATACCGTGCTTATAAATTGCTTGGCTTAGTCTTTCTCTGACCTTGCCTGGAGCTATCCACTCTTACAGCATACAAAGGGCTAGTATGTGCCCGGTTTAGACCTGTCCTCTTTCCTGCCTTCAAGTACAAGAAGAAAGGAAAAAGGAGGTATGTGGAGACCTTTGCACTGCAGAACCAGAGACTCTATGGGAGAAGAAACAGCCCCCAGACCGCAAACACTGGGCTGTAGTGAGGAAGACCGAGAGTAGGAGGAGAATATGGCAATGAGCCAAGGGCTCTGGTGAAGCTTTTAAGGACTGTGAGATAGGGAGAACAAGCATCTTAAATGGCATGGAGCACAGAGGTTAAGAAGGATGGGATCTGGGAGGCCTGGAAAGAAAGGTAATTCTAGGATGGGAGGAGAGGAGTTGTGGCAGAAAGATGAAGAGGCTGTGAACTATGTGGTCGAGGCAGGGGGGCATGGACCACAGCAAGGAGCCAGATGCTCTGCGCTGGGAATGAGCTGGGGACCGGCTCTAAGGATAAGTGGCCTCAGGCTAGGAGACACTAGAAGTGTCTTTAAAAGCTCTTTTTCCACAGAGTGAAAGGCTGAGAACCTTGAGGCTGTGCAGGGCTTTGGGGAAGGTAGGAACACAAAATATCTCTGCTGCAAATACCCTCATTTATGTACCTGCACAGATATACAAGGATGCTGCCCCTGCTCTTTCTACTCACGTGGTCATCTCTTTCCACTCCTGTATCCTCTTCCTTGCAGTCGGAGCCACAGTAGCCCTGGCTCACATTTTCCCATCTGTGTATTGGAGTGTGACAGCATAACATTTTCCATAGCAACTGTGAACCAAGGAGAAGCTTGATGCAGCTCTGGGTTCCAACGTGTGTATGAGTGTCAAGCATAAGTGAAAGAGGAGAGTGGCTATCAGGAGAAAATGATGGGGAAAATGGAGAGAGAGAGAGGCAGATTTCTTTAGACAGATGGTCTCACGGAGGCAATGTCTGAAAACTAATATGCTGAAAGTTCAGCCACTGCAGTGCTGGAGTTAATATTAACCTCATCAAATACCTATCAACCTATTCTTACACATTCTAAAACTAACTGAAAAGAAGGCCAAAGGTAGGTACCACTTTAAAGTTAAGCATCCCAATCAGAAGCAGAAATTAAACCATACATAGAAGAAAAGACCGTAATTCTCACAGACCCATTTCAGCCCTTAAGTAACCAGTCTGCTTATTGCCGTTAGTGTGAGTTTTGACAGAGTAAGACATGCAGAATTTCATGCCAGAATATTACTATCACAAACAGGGTTAGGGTACATTAAGAGGTTATACTGTACCTTAGGGAGCATTAGGTAAAGCATCAGCTGAAGATGATATGTAAGGAGAAAAATGTCAGGAAGAAAGTGAGTCCCAGTATGATTTAATTTTTTGAGCAAAACTGCAGTACAACCCTTGAATCTTCATGGGTACTACACTTCTCAGTTTCACATGCTGTGAACCAGCAGTGATAAGAGGAAAAGGCCGACAACAGCCGTGATAATTCTTTTAGACAGCAGCAACCAGGACAGAACACAGCAAGCTACCCACTCAATTAGGGACATTTTATGCTATGAGCTTAAGTTGCTGCTTTCTTAGACCTTCAGCCCAGCTACACAGGCAAAAAGGAAGGAAACAGAAATATTTAAAAGCTCCTTCATGGATGAAGGAGCAGCGGCATCTAGAATATTTCCCGCCTACTTGAGCACATACTGGGTTACAATTTGCTTTCTGGGCCTGAGAGAGGTGAGCTACAGAGAGGAATCTGGACCATCTGCAGGCTGCAGTTAATTTTATACCCACCCTGCATGTACCCTAAGAGAAGGTAGTTTGCAAAACTTTGCCTTTTACACACTATCAAAGTAGCAATACAGAGAGCCTGTTCTGTAAGCCAGTGATTCCAGTAAGAAGAAAGCTTAAGGCTTGCCTATGGAGCTGAAGGGAACATCTTCCCAGCATAGGAACAGACCCCACAGCCAGTACAAGTATCTGGATGCCTCTGATACTTGTTTCTTTCAGCATTGCTGGCCAGCTGGGAGGCTGGGCACATCAAACAGGAGGGAAAGAAGTCAAAGAAACCAGTGGACTCTGGTAGATACAGATTTAAGGCAGCACAGACCTGAAGACCACTTAGCCACTGCAATTCACGCTCTGCCACAGGTAAGGAAGGTAGGAAGTGGTCCCTTTTCTTTTTGTCTTGACCTGAGTTTTCTATTATATTTCACACAGGCTGATCTACAGAACTGGACCTGTGGCAAATTCCTGGTTGAGAGATTTCCTCTATTCACCTGGGATGAATTTTCTGCATATAACCTGCCTTACAATCCTTTTCTTTCCTAAGTGCAATGCTTTCTCTGAGTAATACCACCTTTTGGCATATAAAATGCAGACATTAGAAAGAGACCCTCTACTCTTGATGTATGAATGAGATCTGAGTACTACAACCCTGCTGCTTTTTCTTTTTTAATAGAAAAGGCTGCATATGCTCAGCATTTTTCATTTTTTAGAACCATCCAGTATGTTTCACTCTAGTGGCAACAACATCCCTTACCTAGAAAAGGACCTAATACCTAGGAAAATGGACCTGAAAAAAAAAAAACCAACCACAACACAATGAAAGATTTTAAAAGCTATCATAAGTATGGGTAAAAGTTGAGGATATTAGCATGGAAAGTGTTAGTGAGAGGGTTCAGATTTAAAAGAGAGGACTTTTAGAGCCAAGGAGGCTGCTAAGGGGTTGCTTGCAGATCTCAGTCTCTACCCCTTCACAGACCCAAGTACTGATGGTGAGTGACTTTACAAGCAAGTCTATCCAAACCTGACAGAAGGCTGCCACTGCTTCTTTCAGGCCCTTAGACTTTTTCTGTTACCTGAAAGTCAGTTTTCTGGTCAGACTCAGCTGATGGGAGGGGGCACATGTGGTACTTTACACACAGGCTCTCTCTTATGTAACCTTAATCAAGCATCACGCATCAGCAGAGTACCTGCTAATAAGCTGAAACCCTGAGATGAAAAGCACCCTTAAAGCCTCCTGCTTTCACTAAGAATTCAAATGCTCAGTGTCATGAATTAAGCTCTGGAAACTCAAAACTCTTACTAATCTAGAGAGCTGTTCTTTCCCAAGAGATTGATCCATTCTGGGAGCTGGTCTGACATTCTCAAGGGCAAAGAAGGGGAAATCTAGTGGATCAGATTCAATGTTACAGGCTTTGTAATCTGGTAACTGTAAGTACATTTGGGAAGAGGTCAGGGTTTCAGTCAACCCCAAATTAATACCTTGCATTAACTGCTGAATAACTGAACAAATGTGACTGCAGAACTGCAGACTAAAGACTCGGCCACAGGAAAATGTTGGCAAGGGATCCCACAGTCCACATACAGTGCACCTACAGAGCCAGGGGGAGAAATGAATTGCAGTAAAAACACAGCCCTGGGAAGCAGATCTTAGCTCTATTTCCAGCTTTCCTGCAGATTTCATTTCCCTCTTTTGTAGATTGAGGATGATATGCTTCCCAGGCTACCTGAAAGCTCAGTGAATGGATATTAGGAAATCATTTTGTTTTCACAAACTGCCTACCATCTCAGAACCAGAAAGTACAATTACAGCATATGCAGTCCATAGTAGCCAGCTTTTTTTTTTTATGAAGGATGTTGATTCAGCCTCCTGTTTTAGCAAGCCCTGTGAATACATCTTGAAAATTATCTCTCTGGGAGAAAGACAAATCAATTTTAATCTTCTGCCTGTTTACCCTGATGTAAATCAAACAGGCACAGTCTGCCCCTATAGAGCAACCCATGTTGCGCTGAGCTCATGATGCACAAGGGAGTTCTTTCTTTAGTCAAGAGAGAGACAATGCGGTAAGCATATTTATTATTCCTAACTACATACTGAGAGAGCACAGCAAAAACTCCTAGATGCATATTTATGCTTGATGTGTATCTCATGGCTTTCATTGTTACTGAAGTACTGACATCCTGCTTTCTTAATTTATAGACAAAAAATCAAGACTTAGTATCTATCTGATACTTAGAGAGAGTGACTGAAAACCTCTGGCTTGTGTTCACAGCCTGACACAGAAGCAGCTTATTGCTGTAATCAGCTTTAGTTCATACATTACCATGCATGCACTGTATTGTTGTAGAGGAGGTTCAGCCTCAGAGCTGAACAACTGTGAGAATCAAGACCCACGTACTAAGTGCAACAGCTGCCCATCAGTTTTATTTGAAAATTTGTCTAACTGTCTCTTAGCCACTGCTTCCTACAAATAATATTGCTTGACTGGCCCTCTGGAATTCAAGACTCACTGAATGATGCAGTCCTTAAAAGCATTATAGATGAGTGGGAGAGTTGAGCCAAAGCTCTCCAGGCTGCGTCAAGATTGTCTGCAGAAGCCGTGCACAGCCCCAAAACACAAGCAACATGGCAAAGATGAAGGCATAACCCTCAGGGCATTCCCCTGTTGGGTACATCCATAGAGGGCAAGCTAGACAAGCTGAAAAGAACATGGCATCAGGCCTCACTTCTGATTTGCTTTTATTTTTTTGGCATGACTCAAGACTAACAAAGACCTGATTGAAACTTAGAGGTAAGGTTCTTCCTGTGCTTTTAAAAAGAGGCATAATGAACATGCTTACTTACAGCGACAGCATCTTCCCCACACACAGTTATCATGAACTCAAAACTGCAGCTGAATTTTCTCAAGATCCTGGCACTTGTGGTTCAGGAGAGAGCTGAAGCAGTAGTACTCTGGACAAAGGACCATCCATCCCGGCAATATTGAAGTGCTGTCATAATGCCATATGGGACATTTCCAGCCTCCAGCCACGCCAAAAGAAGGATGAACTGAAAATAATGCTATAGCCTACTCTGCTTGAGGCCTCCCACACATTTTTGAGCTCAGAGCAGTCTGGATAAGCAAGCAAATCATAAGGTACTTCTCCAATCTGAACTCTGTGAGGTGCACACAGTCACCCCTAAAAATTACTATTTACACTGCCCAATAGGATTTTGTAAAATAAATGAAAGGAAGAAAAAGAAATAATATAGTACAGTGACCTTAGTAATAAACTTGAGTGCTGACAGTTTGCTCTACTGTGATGGCAAAGTCACTTAATCTGTCACATCTTTATGTTCTTCATTTATAAAATGAGGTCTACAGATGAACTCCTCAGCTACCACATGAAATATAGACACAGACTTGCCAAAACTTCAAGGATGGACTAGTTCCGAGATTCTGCATGGTGTCCAGCTCTGACAGGGACATTAAGATTTTCTTTGCTGGTGTAAAAGGTAAAAAAGAAAGTCTGAAAAATCCATCAATATTTGCAATGCAGGACTAAGCTGAAGAATACTGTTCAAACATGGAATATTTTATTTAAAATTCTGAACATTAGAAAGGAGATATTAAAGATGCAAAAAGTCAAGCTCATTCCGTATCTGCAGTTTTTTACCCTATGGAGGTATAGACATTTCCTAATAGCAGCCAGCAAGCAGGACTGAAATCTCTGAACATGACTTTGCTTTTTCTGCTGCTAGGCATATATCTTAGAATATGACAGCTCATATCAGCATTTTGGGGAGCATTCCTTTTACAGTGTCCCATTTCTAGCCTTTTCACACTTTTTCAAACAACGCCACTTACGACCTTGTGAAAATTGCTGCTGTTTGAAACATGACTGGATGATCAAATACTGGAAACGCAGCTAAAAATGAGAACTAGATACAGATTAATTAAAGTAATATAAAAAAATAACCTGGCAAGTTTAAATGGGTTGTGTCCCTATTAACTTCTTCCCTCTTGCCTCTCAGGAAGGTCTCATTTGAGATTGAAATAGCGTAGTCCTTGTAGTCATGACACTGCATACAAAGTAGCTGCTCTTTTACTTCAGAGGAAAATATTTAATAGTTGCCTCTCTGAATGACAGCACCTACCTGCCTTGCTAAAACATGCCCTTAGTCTTGTGAGAAAAGCCACAATGAGACAGAAGGCTACTTACTAGTGTTCCATAGAGTCCACGCAGGAGTATCAGAGACTGAAACTCACTGTGCCTCTGATCAGAAGATTTAGCTCCCTGCAGCATTCAGACAGTTGGTCCCATTATGGCCATCAGGCAGCTGAGTTAAAGGGTGGCCTTGCACAAACATAAACAGCTTGTCAGCACAAGCCAAAGAGGCGGGCCTGCCCTGCCAGCCACAATGCGAGCCAATGATTAGCTTCTTCGCATTCTGGGTGTTCAAGATATTGTGTTTCATTCTTAAGCGGGGGAACAAGAGGGGCTGACTAGGAAGGGCTAGTGCTTGACAATGTACTGCTAGGCAGTAAAATGCTTAAGGCAGAAATAATAAAAAAAAAAAATCAGTAAGTCACTTCAGGAAAAGCACGTTTGCTGTGTAGTCATACACACAGAAACCCCACAGGCATCCCCAATGCATTGTTCTTTTTAGGTTAATCAATCAAACAAACAAAAAAATTGTGGATTAAGTTTAGCCTAAATTCACTGTAAAGAAGTTTCAATTGCAAAGTCTCCAGTTTTTCTTCTCTCCACCCTTTTTCTTATTCTTGTATTTCCTAACTCGCTTGTTTGCTGACACTAGGGTTTCTCATTTCTCTGTCACAAATGTCTTACCCTGACCTTCGTGACCTGACCCCCCAACCTTCATTGATTCTCCTATGATTGCTTCTCTTCACCTCCGTATTAATTGCCTGTTCTTTTGGTCCTTACCATCCCAAAAGAGCACAGTCACAACATAGGCACCTTAAGGCAAGGCTCTGTGAGACAACCATGCTGATCTAGCAACTGAACGCTGTCAGAAGGGGAGGTGTTGAGTCTCCCCTTTCTTCAGCACCACACCGTGCTCACCTGTCTGTCCCCCCACATCATTTCAAGGAAAGGTGATGTTGCAGGGAAGCAAATACTTCCTTGGCAGTTTAGTGATCTTAACAAAGAGACAAAAGAGATACTGCATGGAGTGAATACTCCCTGAAACTTAAGCTCCCTCCGATCTTACCTCAGCCATCTATGATCCCACCTGTCTCCTCAAGTTCCTCTCTCCTTTATTGTTTGACTTGAGTTGTTCCTAGTTAATTGAATACCCTGCTTACAGCTGCTGATCCTAATTCCTGCCAGATTGTCCTACTTTCTTATGCCTCCAGTTTGGCTGTGAGGCTGGTCTGCCGCCAAAACAGTCTCATCAAGTCTCTTATAGTGCCCCCCTCCTCGCATAAATATCACGCTTTGTACTTCAGCCTCAACCTCTTCGAGCACTTCTGCTTTGGAAATAATTAAAATCCTTCTTAAAATCCATGCCATCTACTGGGCTTTCGCTCTGACCTTTCTGATTAATTCTTCTCTCCGCACCTACCTCTTCCTCTCTTACGTCCCAAGGCACCTTACTTCCTGTTATATTCTATCCAGCTTTTACTATTGACTCCTGCATTTATAAGCATGCATTTCTATTTTTCAGCTCACTGCTTTTCTCCGGTCTCGTATTTTACCCTGTGTTTGAGACATACAGTATTAAATGCCTTGACAGCTCCTAATTTTAAGATCCTTTTCTGGGGACAAATTAAAGCAGTCCAGTCACACCACATTCATTACTGTACAGTCTTGGCACAAGTCATTTCCCTCCCCCTCCGCTTTGGTAAAGAAGCAGATGCTGAAGTTTACACGTTGTTCAGATGGGAAGGCATATCGCAGCTCTCAGGCTTCTGCTGACAGGCTGTGTGCGAGTTCTGGCACATATCGCTGCATCACAATGTGCTGGGGTCACGTTTGCAAGATTTTCTTCACAGTGCGACATACTAGGCACATTCTTCAATGATATCTGAGATTCTGGTGCAATTGCACAGCTCCATCAGCTGCCACCCAAATATATCACCTGCACTGCCTATACTTTTATCCAGATTTTCTGCTTAGTTAACCCGGCACTATCCACATTAACAACATTATTTTGCCAGAACTCTCTTCTTCTAGTATTTTTAACATGTAAATCTCTGCCCAGATCCACTGTGTGATCACAGTATTTGATTACTTTAATTATTGTGATTACTGAGCCTGGATCTTATTCCCAATGCACCTGTATTGTTCTCCACAGAAAACTGTGTAACTGAGGTCATCTTTTGTTCCATACCCAGCCACATTGCCTACCTCCCCATGAAAGCCATGCTTTCTTATCCTGAGCTTCAAGGCCTTTTCAGAATTTCTCTTTCTTATTGATCTGCTCCCACAGCTCTCTTCACCACAAGGCCTGTCTTTTCAGCCTTCTCTCTTCCTACAAAGCTCTTTTTTTTACCTTGTCCTCTATACAGAGAATTCCCTGCTTCATCAAATCAAGTTATCTAGTCTCTTCTACAATCCACGTGTCACAAAATACAGAAACGATGTATCAGAATGAGAATAAGGAGCAATAAATATGTGATAAGTCACTCCAGAAAGAGAGATGTTTCATCTGCATGTATAAATTACATGTGCAAGAAATTTTCTATCCATCAACCATATACCATGTTATGCACCTTACACTGTTAAGGTATTTTTACACAACATGATAGGTATCAAAAGCCCTTGAAGGATATGGATCAAGTGCCCAAACACTGTACATCAAATTGTGAAAAGACTGCTATGAAAAGACTGTTTGTAGATGCCTAAGAGAAAGCAAGCTAGCTATACCATCTCTGATTCCCATGGCAATTTATTTAAGATGCTAATTCAGTGTAGCCACAAACAAAGACACAAAAGAGAGAGCAAGAATGAGCTGATTTAGTGGACTACATTGAAAAGGCACACTTTAGACAAAGTCACCCTGGGTATAACTCCTGTGACTCCGCTCACAGAATTATGCCAAGGGTGAAACTGTCTCTTTGTCCTTAAGTCTTGTATGACGTAGGAAAATTGTTACCAGCACTGCCAACGGTACCAACCCAAGCACCATCTAAGCGAGATTGCCAAGCTGATTTAACAGCCTACTTTTACCAAAAGGTTCATCCTGCCCCTTCTTTTCATTGCCATTCCCGGCTGCACAGGCCTGCCCCCTCCCTTACACATGTTCCAGGAACAGTGTGAAAGCTCACAGACCAAATCTGTCTTGCTGAATATGTTTTTCAGACAGGTTAATCATCTGACTCATCTCTCTGCCATACTAAACAGCACAAAAGCCAGCCGAGGGAAGCAGTAAACACAAGTGGCTAGAAGAAGGAGAGGGAAAGAGGTGGAGACCACAATCACCACCTTTTTTTTTTTTTTTTTCATAAGCAGAAAGCTGGCTGTCATCCCCAGAAGCTACCATCCATTCTGAGGGGAAACCTAAAACTATGAGTCCCATAACCACGCCACTCCTAAACACAAGGTCTCAAAAGCTCCTGTAACCCCTTGTTTGATTTCCAGCAAGCACTAAAATGTTTTATTGAAATGTATTTCCCACAGAAAGGTGAGACACTGTTTTAATCAAATGAAGTTTCTGAAAACATAGTCATTATTTGATTTCTTAGGAAAAAAAATGTATAGGAGAAAGATTTTGGTGAGCAAAAAAAGGAAACATTTGTCTGCACCTGAAAACAGAAGGTATTTGTGTTATGAATCATCAGAACTTAACTGCCCAGTCCCTTGGTTGCAGGCTCCATTGGGTAACATTTTCACTGTATCCCCTTCCCTATTACTATCCATGTATCTGGCTTCTACCATTTATTGTTTGCTTGGTAAAATTGGTTTTTTTTCCTTTCCCTTTTTGTGGCCTCAGCCTAACCTCACTCCACCCTTTCTTCTCAAAACACAATGCTAACTGCATGCCATTTTGCTTGTCCTCCGCTTCTCCCCTGGGTGCCAACAAGGAACCTCAGGCCCCCCGAGGCTCAGCCTGACCGGTTCACATCTATGCCTTTGCTGGGAGAAGACCTCTCCTGCTTCTCCAGCAGTAGCTGCAGATGCTGCAGGATGCAGTAGCATTTTTGTCATGTTTTACTGGCCTGGTTTCAATTATAAAGTGGGTCACAAGTTATTCCCAGAAAGCACACAAGCTCAGGCAATGAAACACTTTGGGTAGTGACAAAAGTAGTGAAACTCTGTAGATGAACTGTTTCGCTTTTCTTCAAAAAGGGAAAACAAATGGCAGAAATGGCAAGGGGAAGAGATCATGTGCAGATGCAGCACACTAACATATGAAGCTACAATGAATGGGAACTTGGGCTTAATCCCAGCTCAGACCATGTGCGTTTTGAACTTTGAGCTCTTGGACCATTTCCTAATTAGAGAATGAGTGACACACTGTGGAACTATTTAACCCTTTGGTGGTGCCTCATGAGGTCTAGCGAATGCCAGAAAAGACTCCTTGGAGGCCACATCTGGCTACAGGAAATATCCCTGTGCTCCAAATGGCTTAGTGAAACAGCTGCTGTCAGCACCTCGCTCTTCATGGCTCTCTACAGAGAAAGGTCAGGCTTACAACTACTCCTTCCTGCACTGCCGAACAATTGCTGGGATCTCCCCGTAATCTGCCAGCTCCCCATCTAGAATCTGCCTTTCTTCAAGGCTTGCCATGTCTCCTCCAAGCTCATCAGTAATGCCACACCAAGGATCAGATCACAGATACTTGCATGAACTTAGTGTAAATAATGCCACACTGCACATAGACACTGCTTCTCTATTCACAGGAGTGGAAAAGCAGCAGATTGTTACAAAACTGTAACTGTAACCGAAAATATAAACATAGCATTAGAAACTGAGTGGAAGGAAACAAGGGTTATGTAGATAATGTACATCAACTGCTGTGGTATGATTTCTATCCCATCTGACTCTCACTGGTGCTCCAGTTAGATCCAGACTGGTGATTTCACCTTTTATACCCCTCTCTCTCTATATATATATATATATATAAATATATATAAATATATAAAATGCTAATACTATGTCACAGAAATACTGTGTGGATACATTTATAGTGCTTTGAAGCTCTCACTGATGACATTTTGGACATACAAACTGTTCCTATCCTTATTGACTTGAGAAATGCATCCTTTGAAAGCCAATAAACAGGGTAATTGCTTTGGCAGGATAAGTTTTGTTTAAAATTTCCTGCCGCCTTTAAGGTCACTCATTCTAAATAAAAAGGAGAGGTGCCTCCAAAAATACATCCACTGTGGGTAAAGACTAACTTTGGGGTTGTAGAGCACAGTAACCCTACAACCTCAAATTTCACCTTTGCAAGTTTTCTCCTTATTTCCTCCTGTGGCCTGGTAAGAGGTGGTTCACAGGCCGCAGTTGCCACAGGGCTTGGAGGAGGCCTTTCAAGTACAAACTATTCTTTGCACATGCCTTTCATTTGCCATGTAGGTGTGCTTTACCTTACTTGCAGACTAAGGGCCTCAATTTCACATCTCACCTGGCGGTTTGGTAGTCTGAGAGGTTTTGAGCCTCAAGGTTTGTCTAGATTGCACTGTGACAGGCAGGGTAGCAAGAAATATCAAAGCTAGCACTAAAATATCTGTCTAGTACATGTGTTGCTGAAGTACTAGAGAACTCAGTCAAGAAGCGAAGCAAATTAGCCTGTCTTGGGCACCATGCTGCCATAACTGTGCTTCTATGCCCAAGCTGGCTATAAGCTACCTTGAGCCATGCTATACTCCACTATAGGCATTTCTCTATTAAATTCTGTGAGTGAATCTAGATATGACATTTACATTCCACTGTTGTCCAGGGGTGATGCATGCACTTTTAGTGGGATTTTCCAAACAGTACTGAAATACTCCTTAGGTATCATTAGCTTTAGAGTTCACAAAAATATTTCAGAAGGACAAACGTTTTGGCTTTCAAGCAGACCTACATTCAGAGTTTCAGGTGCTTCCAAAAAGAGCCCCTGACAACAGCAGCACACAAATCCACCCTAATTTCAAATTACAAGATGACTTGTCTCCAAGGAACTCTTTTCTAGTAGTATAAACATTTCCAGCAGTATCTTTTCAACAGATAAATCAGTATGAAAAAACATACCATCTCTCTTATTAGGTATGACCTTTACAATGTGGGCTTGTTCACAAGCAAAAAGAAATAGCTTCCCCAGCTCCTCACACTTCTGTGTTGGCTGAGATACTGCTGCTCACACAGAAGAACTCAAGGGAGATATTCAAAATAACTCTTTTGTCATACAACAAATAGATATGATTAATTAAAAGACTGCCTTCAAGATAGCAGTGGCTCCTGCTCCCATTATAAACCCTATTCATCTTGAACTCTGCAGCAAACATCCCACTTGCTTCTTTGGCACAGAACCAAACCTCTGCATCAACAAGAGCAAAGGATGCTCAGAGACCAGAATGCATTTGCCCATCACAGGAAAAATTGCTCAGATTAGCAATGCAGTGACCTTGATTCAAAGAAAGCACTTTAATACATGCCTTTCTTTCATGCATATGAGAACTCCCGCTGATTTCACTGTCACATCAATGAGGTCAGCCATGGATTTAACCAGGAGCTAAAAGGAATTAACTCCCTACACACACACTTACCCTGAATAATGGCCAGAGTGGTCTGCGCCTCACGGTGCAGATGTGACTTGTCCTTCCCACTCCCAATGTAGATCAGCGGTTTACCTCTCCCTGAATGAGACTATCCATGTGTTTTATGTCGTGTGCCTGCTTGCTGAATTGGAGTGGGATACCAAGAAAGATGCTATACCCAGCTTATTTCTACACCCCCTTTCTACCCAGCAAGCCTAGAGAAAGTGTGCTAGTTACCCAGCATGCGGAAACACTTAAATAATTTAAACACTTGGAATGGAATGGAGTGCAGAGGCACAACAAAGGTCAGAATCATTCACTTGAATGAAGAAATGCATTTAAAGGATGGTGATGTGTACTTATAGAAGCCTGCAAGCAAACACGACAGTCCGTTTTCAGTATCCTCATATAACGGGCTAGTAAGAGGGAATTTTGATGAATTCCAGGTGTTCTCAAGTGATGTTCCTGGTGATTACCCATACCCCTATAAAAATAGGGCCGTGCTAGTTCTTAAGCAAAGCTGTTATAGAGGTATTCTGAACAGCAGGAGAGAGAAAGAAGACCTTAATATCAAAAGACATTACAAACTCTAACCATGCAGTAGAACCCAATTAAAGTCCCCTGATCCAAGCAGCATATGGCTAAAACTGTCATGTAATCAGAACCAAACCACCCCCATGTCTGGATTTAATTATGTCATGCCATTTTATAGCAGCCTAAGAAAACTGAACTGAAGGTCAAAATAATCCCAGAGTAATTCTTCAGTCAATCAGACATGTAAGAACTTAGGTAAAAACGGGTAACAGACAATCTCAGCAGACTGAGCGTACAAAGGTTCTTATTAAAGGCATGAACAACAAACAAGTCTGTAGACAAATGGCTCACTGCAGAGTGAAAGCACCAATGCTATCACAAATTTCTATATGGTCTACAAAACTCAAGCAAACCTGCTAAACTAATGTATACTGATAGAACGGAGCTCTGTTTAATATGCTCTCACTGACTTGAAAAGAAATGGAATTCACAGAATGCTAAAATGTTTCAGAAATTTTGTTATGCATTCTGCACATATTTAAAACATATTGTCCATAAGAAAGTATTTTTATGAGATTGTATGTTTATATAGCAACTGTAAGTTACGGCGGGAAATTTACATAAGAACATACACATAATTAATATGGCAGTACAAAGGACGTGACTAAGAATTAAACATGATTTTTAATTTTTTACTCAATGTGAGTCTAAAATCAACCAAATTATATCTTTTTATTTGCAAACAAAAATGTATAGATTGATTCCTTGCAAATGTTAATGGAGGAGGGAGGAACTTAAAAGTTTTTTGATGTATTACCTAGCTAGCAAAGTTTGGGGATATTGTATATTCTGTCTCCAGCAAATAAATAAAGTAAAATGTATATGCAAAAGCAATACCAACACTATCTAAATTAGTAAAGATCTGAATATACGCAGAATGAAATAAAATTAAAATCACTATAACCTGGATCCAATATCACTATGATGTTTTTATAGTAACATGAAATCAATTCCATTTCAGTCTGCTTTTTGTTCTACTCTTTTAACTTTCATCTAAAAAAAGCCCACCTCTTTCAGCATTCAGTCTTCTTACTGGTCTAAAAGTAATGAATATGCTGCCTCATTCCTTGAGCAAGGACTCCCTGATTTCTGTTTAAACACTCACAGCTTCCTGACTGAAGCCCAGTGCTCTACCAAGGCCTTTGTGTTGACCCTGTCTACGACATGGATTAAATTATAGCTTGCATGCTGTGATTCTGTTTGCATGTAAGGAACAAAACCTGTTGTGAAGCAATACTGCATAGTACCCAGCGTCTGGATGAACAGCAGGCCTTGAAAATTTCTGTGCATTCACTTGGGCTTTTCTGTGTGCTTGTCAATATCAGCAATGTGGCACATTTAAATGAGGCTTCTTGCTTTGAAAGGATTGTTGCTTGCTCTTGCTTGCTTTCTGACTCAAGCTCAAGTCAAAAGAGACCTCACAGGAGGTGGCGGTGATAATTGCAATATAATTGCTAAAATTAAGCAATTGCTTGTGTTAATGCAGTTATTTTAAAGCTGTAGCTCTTGGTCATTTTGAGGACAGGTTAAAGAAAGCAAAAAGCACAAGTCAGCCAGAAAGGAAGTTTATCTTGCACGCAGTCCCACTGGCATCCCTAGATATGATGCCTAAAACAAAACACATGCAAACCCCTTGATATACCAGAGGATTCAAGAGCAGTAATGTGCACAATTCAGAATAACAGGATACTAAAAAGGAAATACTCTGCATATTCAAAAATCTGTTTAACTTTTGAATAAAGGAAAAAGTTAAATTTTCCCAGTAGCATTCTAAAAAAAATGAAACTGAAGATGTATGGACCAATCTTTTTGCCTTTCAAGTCATTCCTCACCCACAGTAACCTCAGCCTCTACAGCAAGTTCCAATATCACTTTTTAGAAGAGGAAGAATCTAGAGATATTTAATACCATTCTCAACAGAATGAATTACCATTCAGATTTTTTCTAAGAAATCTTGTTACATCTATACTGAGGAACCTCCTTGCTACATGGAGGTACTGAGTGCCATGATGTCTACCCAGAGAAGTATTTTGTTGTCAATTATCCATTTTTAGTGCATTTTGATAGTATCACCTGTAAGCATGGTAATTTCATATTTCTCCATTAAGTGCTCCTGCTTTCAGCAGTTAATAGGCTGACAGTCTTTAGTGACTGGGGCGAAATTTTTCATTCTAGATGTTTGCCCCATTAAAAAAAAAAATCAGCCAAAATCACTGAGTTAATTCTGAGAACAAGACTAAGAAAAATCAGATTGCTTTGCATGTAAAAACTTCAGTGCCTTTATTTGAGAACCATTAAAATCCTCTCCTTTGCAGTAGGAGTCTGAACGCTAAACAACAGGGAGAGGCTTTATTCCAGAGACTATCTTTTTTAGAATTACATGAATATGTACACTAACACCACTGTGTCCTGATGCACACTCATTTGAGAGATGAATTTTTGATGTCATATAGGTAGCTTGCTTTCTTTTCTTCCCTAGTGTTTGTGTAGCACACCACTGACACTCTGATTTACCTTTTTTATGCTGAGGATGTATTGATATGAGTATGTTTGTAGCTATTTATGTTTAGTTTTATTTGACACTCATTAACAAAATTACAGAATCTGAGAACCACAGAATCACTCGGGGCTTAAGGTTCCTCTGGAGGTCAGCTGCTTCAAACCCCCTGCTCAAGCAGGGCCACCTACAGCCGGTTGCTCAGATCATGTCCAGTCAGGTTCTGAGTATCTCCAAGGATGGAGACTACAGCATCTCCAGGCAAACTCTGCCAGTGCTGAGTCACTTTCACAGAGAAAAAACATTTCCTGATGTTCAGACAGCACCTCCTGTGTTTCAGTTTGTGCTCATTGTCCCTTGCCCTGTCACTGGGAACTACTGAAAAGAGCCTGGCTCTGTTCTCTTCAGACGCTCCGTTCAGGTGTTTGTACACATGGATAAAATCCCCCCTCAGCCTTCTCTTCTCCAAGCTGAACAGTGCCAGCTCTCTCAGCCCTTCCTCATAAGAAAGGAGGTCCCATCCCTTCATCATCTTCATGGCCTTCTGCCGGACCGTCCAGTATGTCCATCTCTCACATACTGGGGAGCCCAGAATTGGACACAGCACTCCAGGTGTGGCCTCACCAGTGTCAGTAGAGGGAAGGATCAGCTCCCTTGACTGTTGGCAATACTTCTCCTAATGCAGCCCAGGGTACCATTTACCACCTCTGCTACAAGGGTAATATTTGAAAGAAAGCCTGCTTTGGGACATTAGTTTTTGACACCAATTAAAGACTTGTGTCCTCATTGTAAAAACAGGCAATGGGTCCACTTCCAACTGTTTTTCTTTTCCATCTACAAACCACTATAACATCTATAATTTATAACACACCCCTGGATTTGGGCACAATATTTTTGATTAAAGACAAAGAAAAAAACCTCTGGAAGAGGTTAGGTGAGACCAAACACTGCACATATTTCTTTTCTGAAAAGTCTTTCTTCTCCATTCACCTCTCCTATGTAGCAAGCCTCAATCAACAATTACAAAGAGAAGACAGATGATAACACGTAAAGAGATAAAAACAGAAACTCCACTCAGGGAGGTATGTTGTTCCAAGAAATAAAAAAAGATATTAAATACTCTTTAAAGTCCTCTAGATTTATCTGTAGTGTGGTCAAACTCACATAAAGGGTTGCACCAGCGATGGCCATAAGGACAAACCTTATGGCAGAGGAAGTTATTAAACAAGACACATCAAACTCAGTTCAACAAAAGAGGACAGAATTCACAAGGCACTGAAGGAAACTCTCTGGTATGAGGATACATATTCCCATGGGCACCTCACTCCTAAGACAGTACCTTTACATACAGCCCTACAAAAATTCCCCAACACAAAATATTGCTCTTCTTATTGCATATTGTACTAACACTATTTCCTCAATGTCAGGGCTATTCCTTCCCTATTTACAACTGTGTTAGGCAGCTGAAGAAGGCTTTGCAGGTTAGCAAAGGAAGGACTTGGTCCAGACAGAGCCAGTGGAATCTGTTCAGTGAATGAAGCCAAGTGAATGGAAAAAAAAAGAGACTCCCCTGTCACTGTATTTCTCCGAGTTGGCTTTTAATGGGATCATACTTTGTTCATAGTAAACAAAATGGCCAACAATTGTTAGTAGCAACAATGAAGCCATTCATTGTGCCTTTTGGAAAATGATGGATGGAGTTTCTTGTACCATCCACACCCCAGCTGCACTCTTTATCAATTCCTCCTTCATGAAAATTGTGCTATTTGAGCATCTGTTCTGAATCAGTAGATAAACAAACCACTATCGACTTCTTTGTACACATACCCATTGACAGACAGTCCTGTAAAGAGACAGCAATCCATTAACCTAGAGAATTGCACTGTCAGTGTGATAGGCAGCCCTACACCTACTTTTAATCTCCATACCTGATTAAACCAATCAGTTGAAGGGCTGTCTTGAGCTCTCTATATAATCACCCTTATTTAGATAGTTCACCAGAAGCACAGAAGATCACATAGTGATATTGTGCCACCTGTTGCTCTGGCAACACTAAAACTTCCCTCAGTGACAAACAGAGGGGAAGTATTGTTACAGGAGAAGGCTTTCCAGACAACAGGGTCACAGCAGTGTGGGGTCTCTGCTGCTGAAGTATCTAAACAATCTTTTCCCAGATCCATAAATAAGGGCTGCATAACATCAGCTCTGATTCTCCTAGGGCTAGCTGGCTGAGGATCAAGGAGCATCAAAAACCTTTCTTCTCTCTGCCCTCCACTTGCAATCAGGTGAGGTCCTCTCCATATCTAACTGCCCTCACATCATCAAGAACAAAGCAAAACAAAACCTTCCAGAAGACATTTTAAGGACAGAAAAAAATTTTAGAAGCATTACCCTAAGCCAATGATGCAGCCCTTTGCTGCCCCAAGAGGATAACCTCATACTTTCCAACAAATAAAACTAAGTGTTTTACATGGTGGTCCTCCCTTATCTACACTCTGATGCTGACCAACAACTGAACATTTCTGGAAAAAGGAATTAGTTGCAACTGTTATTTCAGTGCATGAACAATCAAGGTCAGAACCAAAGCAAACCATCATGAGCCTCCTAATTGCAATGAAAGTAAGGATTTATTTTCTCATCAATAATTATTGATTTCTAGAAGACCTACGATGTCCACAGCATGGTGTTCATTATAAGCACTATCTAAAGCTATCCATGTTAAAAGCTTCACTCTGTTAACTCTCAACATGCTCTTAAAAAACAAAAAAATGCTGAACAAATCCTCTGTTTCTTATTTTAATTCACACAATCTTAATTTTACGGAGAAAAAGAATACTTTGGCTATTCCACCCAGTAGGAACACTTATGTTTGGAAGCCCCTTTGGGGTAAAATTTTGCCATGAGAATATGCAGTATGAGTTACATTCACTTATAGGATGCCTATGTCTTGGCCTAAGGTTAATATGTATATTGACCTGAGAACTCCAAACACGCTAACATAATCTGGGTGTTAGTTGATCTAATTCTTTAATCAATTTTCGTCTTCATTGCTTCACTTCTACATAGCAATTACCTAATGCCTCAGCATTAACTAAGGAATAATTTAAAATTTGAGTGCTACACATACTGCAACAAAGCTATAACAACCTATGGATTCAGATATGTCAGTAGGGCAACACTCTGAACATCAAGGGAGTCAGCATCAATCTCCTTGTTCAAAAAACTAGCCCTGCCACCTAGGAGGAAGTACTTCACTGCAACCTGTCAAGGCACAGCCAAAGACACAGTTTTCAGTGAAACTATCTCCACCCAAAGAAGAACGGAAATTGGTTCATTATAACACATTCAACAGAGGTAGCTCACTTGCAGTCTGTAGACCCTCTTGGTTCTTGAAAAGGCCCCTTGTGTGAGTGAATTCCCACTGAACTGAAGGGGAGGGGGAAAAAAGAACAAAAAAAGTATAAAACTTGTTTGAATGACTCTCCTAGATATATAAAGGGGACTCAAAAGTACTGAAGCCTTTAAATTAAGGCTATCCATCTTTCTAAAAGACAAACAAACTGCTATGATTTGGTTATTTCTGATTTACTGTCTTTAAAATTAGGTCATTTCTTTTAGGAATGCTTTGAAATACATGAATGATAGGACAGGATTTCAGAATGTCCTTAACAGTAATCCATACCACTCCTGTGGATAAATTATTTTGCCCTTGACCTTCTAGCTTATCCATTTTGGAATCATATTATTGTCTCATCAAAAAAGAGGCACCTGTGTTAATATTACTGAACTAACGAGTTCGGCAAAACCCTTTCAAAGTACTAGCTAACCAGATTGATAAACTACTGCTTTACCCATCCAGATCAAGCTGGATTTATGATTAATTGCATGCTGCCAAATAATCTTTCAGACTGTTTTATTCATTGTTCCCTGTATGCAAAAAACCCAAAAAAGACATTTGACGATTACAATAGCCCTTCATGTTTGGCAGCTTGCATTCATTTAGATTCTTTCAACTGCTTTATGGAAGGGACAACAGTGCCACTGTCAGAACATATTTAAATTGTGGCTGACACCAATGCCCACGGTTAGTTTTAATATGTCACCATGGTTATACAAGTTGTAGTGTCAATGCAAAAAGAGATATTATTGTAAAGTTCAGTTTCAAACTGAAATTATAAAATCTTGGGAAATACAAGGTATCAGATGTTTCCAGCTGCAATTTGGCCCTCTGGGATCCTTTAGATTTTTTTTTTATTCCTGCATATACAACTAGGTTTATGACCTCATAAGAAAAATGGCACTTAGAAAGCATAGTGGGTTGTGCAATATAAATTTCCAGAAAGAATAATCATAAATTTTTGCTCAGTTATATCAGTTACATTGCTCAGTTAAATTATAGATACTATTCACATGCTGCAGACTTGCCTCATGGATGATCTGAAGAGCATACAAACTGAATCAACTAAATATTTTCAGAACTGAAGAGTGTATTATAGTATGGTTTTGTAAACTAGAGATTTGTTCTGACTGATTTCAGATGGCAGATTCAGTCATAGTTTACAGGTTTAAAAACTACTGCATACCCTACACCATCCTGTTCAAACAAAAGGTAGCAGAAGAGGTGATGTTAACAGCTATGTGACTGCTCCTGAAATCTTCTTGTAAGATGAGTAAGGAGCAGAGGAACAGGAAAAATTGGTCTTACAGAAAAAACAGAGGAAGACTCTCATCCCATATTATGATCCCCCCTGTTCACCTACTAGAATCACAGTACATAATCCATGATGAGTCAATTAAGTCTGACAGCCATGTGTCATGTCGGTGCTATTACATGTCAACAATTAACACTGAAATATAGATCCTGTAAATAACTGCAGGTAAATGTACCTCATTAAACTTAATAATGAATATTATTACCTTAGTAATTAAGTTTATCACGAGCCTTATTACCTTAGTAATTGACAATAGCGTCTTAATGATTGTAATGGGAATCTTCACCAGTGGCCCACAACTATTTTGTAATTATAGTCATGTTTTGGTCAGTCGAGTTAATTTCAACTAATATACTTTATTAACTTAATAGCTAAACATTAGCAGCCTAAGGGAGATACTCCAAGTAAATCAGTAAGAAGGCTTTGAAATAAGGTCACAGTAAGTGTATGTCATTTTCTTACTTTAATTACATGCAATTTCAAGCCCATGTCTAGGCAAACTCTGGTATCCTGACAACTAATTCAGTTATAATATACTACTGACATTTGTATTCTGAATTCAGATAAAAAGTCAAACAAGAAACTTGGTAACTGTATGATAAGAGGGTTTTGCTTTATTTTTAATATAGCTTGCAAGCAATCTGGGGGCAAGGATTACCTTCTGTTTCTATACAGTACCTGGCTCATTGGCCTTCCATTAGAAGTGTTGCGAGATGCTACAGAAATAGTAAAGATAAATAATATAAATGCAGGATAAAATGATAATACCATTGGTGCAAGTGAGAATTTCATATCAGACATAATGACTGATGTTTGATGAACTGATCTGACACTGTACAGCTGCTCAGGAAACAACCAAGCCCTGTATAATTGGATTTAAAAGAAATTACAGCTGCTGCTGTTATTTTTCTAGATTTTTTTCTTCATGCAAAGCCCACAGAAACAGCAGCATCCCTGTATTACTTTTCATCCCTGTATCATTATATCAGGGATTATTAAATAGATTGTGTCTACATGTGGTTTGCTGTTTTAATATCAAAATTGAAAACTCAGGCTAGCTATCTGTGTTAAGTTAGGTTAATTGGTACCTCAGTTATCTTTTTATTCCTCAACTAGATGAGCATAATGTTTTTCTTGAGACAGGTTTTTACATCTTAGTAAGTCTCAAATCACAGAAATGCTTGTGGCAAAGCAGGTAGAAATTTAAAGATGGGAAGAAGTGAGAAAGGAAAGGCAGGAGGAAGGATTAATTTTTGTAAGATGTTTATGGGAATATGTCCTTACCTACCTCGTTTGCTTCATAATTCTTCTTGTAGGGAATAGGAGAGAGGAGGAGTGATCACGGAATACTGACTGAAAAGGAAAGACCAACATGGAGACTTACTCTTTCCTATGACTACGGAAGACAGAAGGTCGTAATGGAATGCAGTGTTCCCAGTTTTAAAGAGGGGGGGGGGGGGGGGGGGGGGGGGGGAGAGGGGAATGGACGATATGACACTTCCTCTAAGAATAGAAGTGAAGAACACTAAAACACAGTTATAAAATTTTGCTTGCTTGTAGTAAGAGAAAGAACTTGGAGTGAAACACAACACCTGTCTTGAAAGAGAAGGTAAAAAGGAAAGAAATACTGGAAAGGACTATATTCCTTTTCAGCATCTTGGTAGTAACAATGGATTTGGCACCATCAAACCTGGCCATTGGCTGCTTTTCAGGGATTACCTGTGTTGGCAGCTCACCCTATGCTTTGCCTGGAGAATACCGAGATTTCTTTTGAACTGTGGCCAGTTGCAAACTGGCCAGACAAGACTGGTCTGGTGCAGTCACTGGTGTATTCTTTCTTATTCTCCAAGTGGGGTCGACCACAAGGTGAACAGGTTAGTTCCCTGATCAGCTATGCACACTGCCTGGCTTTCCTACAGGCCAAGGTAAAGGATCAGGCAGTTTCACACCTCCCAGAAATATTTACGCAGCAGGGGGAAAACCAACGAGGCAGGCAATCGCAGTGTCACGGATCTGTTTACCAGGGGTAAAGGTATCTGCGAAGCTGACACACCAGCAAGCATGGGAAAGCTCACACCTCAGTGCCTTCCAAGAAAGTTACAAAGCATCGATGCATGTAATAGCAAATGAGGTCTCAGCTCGGGGCTGCAGCATCAAGAACTGCAGGGGATAGTTTAATATTCAGTGAGCATATGCCTAAAAAGTCAGTGCACACACTATCACTATCAGAATTTCAGCATCCTGCTGCGCATCAATGAACTCTGCTTAGGCTTCATCAGGATCCATTTACATTGTGAATGAGATTTGGGAGGAAAACTGGTATGCAATGCAAAGTGCAAAAGAAAAGGCAAAACGCCGCTTTTCTGGACATTCGTCAGGAAGATGACTGAGCAGATTTTTAAATAAAACAGCTCTGAAATTTTCTATCCATATCCCAAATCTTCCCAGAAGAATTTCTGAAATTATTCAGGACACACATGAATATTATCTCTACATGTTAGAGACTTAGGAAGGGGCTTTCAATGTTTAATCCCGGCAAGCAGCGGATTAACTGCCTTCAGCTGAAAGCCTGCCAGCTGACAACCCTTCCCTGCGCACATGGCATTTGATGTCTGCCATTTTAGTATTTTGACATTTTTGTGAGAGACATTGTCCTGAAAGGTCACCACTTGCCTCGGCAGTTGGCTGGCTGCCACTCAGGCTTGGGAAGCTTAGCTGCACAGCTGTCATCAAAAATGACCATTTTCACTGCTAAGTTTCAGGAAAGCTATGAATTTCTGACTGTTTATGAGGGGGGAAAGGAGACAAGAGGAAGGAAAGAGAAGCTCCAAAATCACCTTTCACTTGCTATAATGAAGACAGGCACTTCTACATATACATCTGTAAGATGAGACTGACGTATCGCAAAAGCATTTTATAATCAACAGATTCACCAATCGTACTCGTCTTACAGCAGCACTGTCAACGGGGCTATACCATGAATGTTTAGCCTCCTGTGTGCAGCAAACAACACAACATGTATACTTCTCTCCCTACTCATTTAATGGCAGTCACCTGTTAACTGTGATAATGACATTTTCACATAACTCATAAAAGGCTTACAGTACCACAATGGTCCCTAAGAAATAACAAAACCCATACATAAAGCAAAAAACATGACATGGCAACACAAACTGGCTACAGCCTGCGCTTCTTGTACAATTATATGATATTTATACTTGGTACTGATCCGTGGCTGTTTTCAATAAGCAGATTTCATTCACAGCACAGTAAGAATTCACTAGCCATAAACTCCATAGGACAATGCACTACAG
The DNA here is from genome assembly GCF_017639655.2 of Falco naumanni. Classification (NCBI taxonomy): domain Eukaryota; kingdom Metazoa; phylum Chordata; class Aves; order Falconiformes; family Falconidae; genus Falco; species Falco naumanni. The sequence continues at coordinate 77,237,717 of NC_054054.1, read as the reverse complement.
AAGCTTTGAATTAAAAAGGAGAATAAACCCCAAGATGCTGTTTATTCAGTGCTACGAGACCAAAATCCACCAACAAATAGCAATTCTCTTCCTTGCAGTATCACCACAACACTGAGAAACCTTCAACTCCGCTGCTTCCCAGCCACCTTACTACCCTGCCTTCATACCACATAGCAGATAAAGACTGTCTTCATGTTCAGAGTGAGATTAGTGAAAAACATGCATTGCTCACCGTGCTATGTTCATTGTTCTTATCAGGTCAGATGCAAACTTACTGGTGCCCCTTATGACGACTATTTGTCAGCACTTCTGTTAATAAGCTATTGTCGAGTTTCTTAATAAGAAGTCCAGGTCTGCATTTATGGATTTTTAAAGAAAAGATTCCAGGTGAAAAATACCATGGCAGATTTCTCCCCTATGAATTCACAAGCGTCCTATTACTGTTGAAGTATCTTTCTTTCCGTAATATCAAATAATATCTAACCTAAGCAGAAAACCATCTCTCCAGAAGTACCTCCTGCATTTGCTTGGCTTCTCCCCTCACAGACAAAGTAGCAAGCAGATGTCCCAAAAATCAACAAACACAAGCACAAACTATTTGTTCTGGAAAGCTTTCATGCACCCCTTTCCCTCAGTAGCTCTTCCACTGAAAGCCAGAACAATACTGCAGAGCAGCTTTCCCTGTCAGGATGTTTTCAGCTTTCATCTCTCTGCTTTTTCAAGCAGAACACTGAGGTACAAACCCTAATTAGCAATCTGAAAGCACCACACAGGCAACGAATACTTACATTTGCAACTGTATTTGTGATATTTGCGCACTGATCCAGCGATGTGATTACAAAGAAGAGAAAGAGCTTTTTAGGCTGCCTTTCAAGCCTCGCAGCAGTGAAAAGAGGACTGTTATCTGAAAGCTACTCATTTTCTATATGCTGTGCTCTACTTGCTTCCCATGTGCACACAACACAGCTGCCAGATTTAATAACCATGTCAGCCTGCTTTCCCCATAAAGCAGCACAGAGATGACAGGATGAAGATGAAGTAGCCAGCGCATTAATCTGTAGTTATGGCTGCACTAAGCCTTGAATGAATGTCACGGTTTTATTGCCCTTGAAGAAAAAAATAAAACAAATCAACACTGTTTGTGAAAAAAATGCGCAAAAGGATTTCAGAAATGTTAATCCACACATGTCTCCATGACTTTAAAGCACATTAAAGAAATTTCTCCACTTTTTCTCAGTTAACAAATCCTAGGACTTAATTCCTTTTTACTACGTCCTGATCTTTCAAAATACATTTTCTCTAGCAGTGCATGCTTGTACCCCAAAAGAATAAAAATTAAATGACAAATTAGTTGAGCTTCACTCCTCTCCAGTTCCTCTCTGGATTAAAGTATTTCCATACCTGTCTGTCTTTGCTGACTTCTTTGAGGGGTCGGGGGTGGGGAAGTTAATAAAAAAGGGAGAAAATTCTCATTTACCATTTAAATTCTCCCACGCACAGTGGTTCCTAGAGCACTGGACTTTAGTATCTGCTGTGGTCAGTTCACTGCCACGGCGGAACACTGCCGTACCTCCAGCTGCAAAACCAGTTCCATGAGAGGGAAGGGTGGCCGGAGTTTACATGGCAAGAGAAGGCGCCAGTCATGGAATCAAAAAACAACGAACTGAAAATAAACCCAGAAATACTCGGTTGAATTTGTAACAGCGTGGGGATGCCGCAGAGATCATATGACATCTGTGTGAGTGTTTTTCTCTCTCTCATTTATATTCCCTTCACTTCCCTTGGAGGCACCTGTCTCAGCGGGGAGTGGTTTCTGTGGAAACTACAGACAGTCGGTTTTCCCCTCAGAGAAACTGTTACTATGGCAACCTTACATAATGTATATGGCCTAGATTCTCTTTTAAAATAATCTAACACTGAAATTCTCATTATAAAATCAGAGCTGAACTGTCTGGGGGGCAAGAAATATAGTTATTTAATAACTGCATTAGAAATGTAGGATAAAAAAACCTCCAAATGGTATTATGAATTAAATGATAGTGTAGGGGGCACTGTCATTGCATCACTCACAAAGACAAAATAATTTGTAAATTCCAGTAAACAAGGTCTATTATTTAGCATTTCTGGGAAGCAAGGAGGAAGGGAAGTGTATACTTGACACCATGGCTCAATGTAGCAATCAATACTGCATCTTACGGAGTGGAGGGTTTTTTTTTCTGTGTTTATCATTCCAAGCAACCAGGACCTCACTCAAAACGATGTAAGCCCAAATGCTGCTTACATCTACCCTACTCAAAACTGAAATATCAGCTCTGAAGTCACTTTGAAGCCACTACATTATGAAATCACACTACAGTAAGACTCAAGGAAGCGCCTGAACGGAGCTGTGTGAGTCAGTGAGGCAGAGCATGCAGTGGAGCAGAAGCAGAAAAGACACGGTGCTGTTTATAGGACTTTCCTTTCAGCTCTGAGGAGACAAACCTGCCCACAGCAAAGATGGGGAGGGCAGAGCTGTCAGATCGCGCTGGGGAGGTAGGAAGTTTAGTTCTCCAGTAATGGGGTTGGGCTGAGTGAGGGGGCTTTGCCTTCTAAGTCAGCAGCTAAAGACCTGCCTGGGTTGGGAATGACATGAAGTGGTAGCCATGTCACAGATGTTTTGTGACCCTTGTGAAACGGGTAGGTAGATGTCTCGCCTCCCTTCTCTATCTTCAGCCACTCTTGCAGATAACCCTTCTATTGGTAATACAAATCAAAAGTCAAATGGTTAAGAAGGCAAACCCCCCTGTTTAACTACACAAAATCAGTGATTACAGTTCGAGAAATATTATCGGGAAAACTAGTAAAACCCTACCTTTGAGGTATCTGTGTTGTGACTCAGCGGATCGAGATCTCTCCTGACCTGTCTACAGGTCTAGCAACTTTTATTAGCATGAAATACATTAATACATGGGGACTAATTTTTATTCTCTACTCCTATTCAGAAGATGAACAAGAGAGAGCAACCTGCCTACAGAACATTTCCCCAAAACTTATGCAAGGTCCTCCTAGACTCCCCTGTGCAAAGGGGCTCTCCAGGTGGGACAAAGCAGGCAGGAAGCATTTCTTCAAACCCCACAGCATTTATGTTCCTTTCTTGTGTAGTGGAGACACTTTGTCGTGGTTTAACCCAGCTGGCAACTAAGAACCACACAGCTGCTTGCTCACTCCCTGCTCCTGTAGCATGGGGGAGAGAATCAGAAGAGTAAAAGTGAGATAAAGACAGTTTAATAGGTAAAGCAAAAGCTGTTTGTGTAAGCAAAGCAGAACAAGGAATTCATTCACCACTTCCTTTCAGCAGGCAGGCATCCAGCCAACCCCAGGAAAGTGGGGCTCCATTACGTGTCACGGCTACAAACGCCATCACTCTGAACGTGGCCCCCCTCCTTCTTCCCCGGCTTTGTATGCTAAGCGTGACATCATATGGAACAATACCCCTTGGGTTAGTTGGGGCCAGCTGTCCCAGCTGTGTCCCCTCCCAACTTCTTGTGCCCCCCAGCCTGCTCGCTGGTGGGGTTGATGAGAGGCAGAAAAGGCCCTGAATCTGTGAAGTACTGCTCAGTAATGACTAAAACATCCCTGTGTTACCAACACTGTTTTCAGCACAAATTCAAAAGATAGCCCCATACTATCTACTATGAAGAAAATCAGCTCTATTCCAGCCAAAACCAGCATGCACTTTTACAAAGGAGAGTCATACTGCCTGAAGGTGAGGTGGTGTTTGGGGTGTTGCTTCACCAAGCAGGTGTTCAAGAACCAAGACCAGGGTTTCACAAAAAAACTGCTTGTGCCACAAGTGATGGGATATTTTCTGATACAAAATCCCCAAAAGGGGTTTTCCCCTCAAACTGGGAAAAGTTTGACTTTTAAATTCAAGAAGAAAACTGCTCCATACATTGCACTGAATACCCAAACTGTATTTTCCTGCACAGGAGACCTACTCCAACAACTACTCAGAGCAGTATTTTGTCAAAAGCTGTGCACACATACCTTTTATTCTGTGAAATTCAAGTGTTATATGAAGATGTGAAAGTATTAAATGTTATCTCTGTAATACAGAAAAACAAAGGAGATTTGGTGCATGGTGTTAACTTCAATTGGATATGAGAAAGTTCAGTACCACCTTACATGACTGAAACTTTAATGATCTATCAAATATCACATTCCTAGTCAAACATTACACAGGAGTCAGGCCTCCCTAGTGTTTTGTCTTTTGAACCCCAAGGCTCTCATGTTCTACCCACAAGGCATACCAACCACACTGTTTTACAATCTTTCGCCATCTAAAAGTAAAAAAAAAAAAAAAAAAAAGGAAATTAGAAAATATTTTCAAACATCTACATCCACTTCTGAATTAATCTTATATATAGAATTACACAATAATTAGACAATGTCTAGTGAAACATGTATTCAGTGCCCCTAGGAAAGACAATATATTGAGAAAAGCACTAAAAGATTTCTTAGGCGTATTACAAAGGGATAAGCTGTCAAACTCATATAGTTCTGACATTTTTGCCATGTAAAACCTTGAACTTCAGAGAGTACATTGCACAAAGATGTCAGGGACAAACTGAGAAATGAGTATCATAACAAGGTAAAGCAATGAAGTTAATAGCTTATTTTACATAAAGAAGCAAATATCTGACACAGAATGGGAACAAAAGAACTACTTTTCATAGTTTTCCCAACTCTCCCAACACAGAAAAGCATAGCACAGCAAAAGCCTACATGGTTACGTGGCTTCTGGACTGAGCTAAGTAACATCTAGCCAGCTCAGCATGGAAGCAGCATGAACTTGGATCCTTTTCCACTTATCTACATAAGTATTTTGTGTGTATCCAGCTCCTGGACACTTGCCGCTTCCTGTTTGGGCACCAGTCTCAGGAGTGGGCACCTGAGTAGTACCAGCGTACTTCCTGTATGTTAACCTACAGCACTTACAATTCTTACCTTAAACTCTGCCTTTAGCTACCCGGGGATCCCAAGTTACCCAGATTTCTGATCACACTGTAAAAAACCTGGCTGAGATACTGCTGAGAAGGCAGATAGACTAACAAAAGAAAGATTTGCGTTCACAGCAGGACTCAGGCACACAGAGATGCAGCTGTAACCTGTGAACTTGCTGTTAGTTTCCTTCCATCAGGGAATTAGCTCACTCCATGAGTCCAAGCTTCTCTTGACAGCCCAGGATCTGCAATAATGGTCTCTCAGTGAATAGACTCAGAAAAAAATGTAATTGAGCTGTTACAACCTGGACATTGTTTGGCACACATCCAACATAATAGCAACCCTACAGCCTACCATGCAGCTAAGAAAGGCAGACTTCCAGTGGTTATTTAAAATGGCATCCAACCATTCCAGCAGCATTTATTGTATGTTTCCTACATCTTTTCCCATGTTGTTATATCAAGCTACGAAAAAAATGTATTAGCAACACAATTTTACATATGGCTTTACTTAGAGATAGAGAGAACTGACAATGGAAACCCTTTGTACAATATCACATTACTTATTCCAAAAGAAATCTGTAGTCGACACACTACCTCATGTAACTCCATGCTAGGCTTTTACATAGACTAGCTACTTTTATTTCCAGGGTATTACATGCTCATCAGATTTATACTGCTCTCGATACCGCAATCTCTTTCCTCCCATGGCCCTATTATAAAGAATGGTCTTCCTTTCTATCTACTTGGATTGACACACTTTGAATGAGGAAAAAAAATCTTAGCAGTAAATAAAGGGAGAGCCAGATTTACAAAGAGGCACAGGCAGGGGTGTCAATTCCTAACCACAAGGTGCCTTGCAGTCTGCAGGTCCCCCTGCCAAGAGTTCTGTGCTTAAGCAATCCACAGGAATGACACTCACGAAAGCCAGCACATTAGCACAGAGCTGCCTAACTTAGCTACTGCAAAATGCCAAGATCTTAAACTCTGTCCATGAACTTGGTATCCTCATCTGGGCTGCAGGAAAATGCCCATCTCCAGCTGGGATTCATACATACCCATTCTCTTGAGTTAACTTCCCTTTCTCACAAAAGCTGGCTGGAGAAGAGATGAGAGGCAATTACAGTACTTAAGAGATGACAGACTGGGACTCCAATCTACTAGCAGCCAGCTGAAAGTTTAACCAACATTCCCTTATTTAACCATAACTTTTTAGACTATTCTAAGGTAGGAATCCTCCTGAAGCTGCTGTCCTGATATTACTAAATAACAAAGGGAGTGAAGAAGGGAACAGAGACCACTGTGTAGCCTAGTAGTCAGGCTGTTGTTTAAGGCACTAACCTTGAAAGTCCAATCTCTGCTTCAGTAATTGGCTGTTCATTAGGAATAGAATCAGGTTTCTGTGTCCCTGATGGCAGGAGCTATTTTTCTGAGATTGAGCAGGTGATTTCTGAGCTTTGCCAGACTAACTGCTTCAGAGAAGATAGGCACAGAGTGTCTTCTGTGATGGTCCTGATGTGTCTAGGAAGAGGGAGATGCCCAGTTGCTCAGCCCTGGCAGCTGTTTAGCATCTCCAGACACCTGGGTTACGTGGCACGTTTCAAAGACCTACATTTCTGCCTGGAGTGTTTAGGGTGGCCATTAGATACTTAAGGCCATGTCTACAATGTGGAAACAGGGCCACCTGAGCTGGCAGGCATCTGCATACTGACTCATAAACCAGAAATGCTGGGGAGTTCAGTGCAGAAACACACAATCTGGCTCTGTGCGTGGTCACTAACAAGCCATAGTGCTGTGCACAAGGCTGCACTTCACTGTGACTTTTCCAGATCAAGGGTTCCTGAACTCTAGTCTACTCCAGAGAGTAGGCAGTCCATACATCTGGCCTCAGTCCCTGCATGGATCTTGCCTGGGTTCAGCCAAGGAAATAGTCATTATGGGGATTAAAACTAATCTGATTTCATCTAGCCTAGAACACACAGGAAAGAGATCAAAGGTGGATTTCTGCCTGGATTTCTCATGGATTTCAATTTCAGTTAATGCTCCCAACTGCAGGCCTGCCTATTTCTTTCCTTGTTTTAGAAGCAGAAATCATTGCCAAGGCTCTGGCAGCTAGGCCAGAAAATAGTGACAAATAGTGTAAGCTGATCTGGCAGGCTTCATTAAGGGCAGATTAAACACTGACAGTCCCCAAGGTTTTTGTGATATGATTGCATGACATGGCCAATGAACTAGTCGCTCCCTAGGGTGAGAAGCAGAGATGATGTTCAACTGCTGGGAGAGTGGAACATAGACTGCTCTGTGAAATTACATGTTATGACAACGTAAGATGCAAAGCACCATCTCTAAACAAGGTGCTTCACCTCAAATAAACCTTAAATACCAGTCTGTCTATTCCTAAGAGGGCTAAGCAATGTGTGTGTGTGGCGGGGGGGTGGGGGGGGGTGGAGGGCAGAATCAAGAGATCTGCAAAAGGCCAATGTAAGATCAGCAGTCCATCCCAGTCAGGATGTCTTGCTTTTTTTCCTATGCAAAGCCTACAGCTCTCATCATTTAAGACTGTTTTTCAAGGAACATTTGAGAATGATCCTCCATTTACTGGGTCAAGAATTATTTTATCAGAATTTCAAGAAGTCTGAGTTGTTTGTGCTCATGGCAAGGTTGTCTTGGACTTAAAACAGCCTCCTAGTTCTACTATCTACTTCTAATCTGATGATTTTCCTTGCTCTACAGGGTATGTTTCTGTAAGCTTCTAATCACAAAATTGCATAACATTTCCCTTTTCAAGCCAAAATACTCTAAATGCTTCCACATTTTCTCTTACACCGCCAGACCAAATAAATTGACCCTACCTGAAATGTTGCCAATTAACATTGTTACTTGACTCTTTCTGTACCCATCCTATCCAAATAAAATGCATACAAAATCAAATGCTTTTAGACTGGAAAAAAAAAAAAAAAAGCCCCATAACATCAACATCAAAAGAATGTTAGCCAGAAATCTCAATCTGAATTGTAGGTGCAGAATGGATAGAGCAGAAAGAAGCTGCACTGGATCTATACAGCTACAGCACAGGAGGCTGCATTAAGATAGCAACAGAAGAGTAACATTTGTCATTGACCATCTGAAATTACAGAGTTCTAGCAGCATTGAAGTGAAAGGCGATAACCACGTCTGTGCATCGCTAGTTTATCCAGAAAGGCAGGAAATTCAGATACGTAACCATTAACATTATAATTGAAAAGGGAAATAATTCTGCGAGCTTCTACAGAAGAGAGGGGGTTTATTCCGGCAGAAAATTATCCAAGTTTTCATATTTCTCTGCTAAGGTCTGGATTGTATTGACATAAATTTGGAAAAGAAAATAAAAGCTGTCAAAATTGTCTCATGCCCAGAGAACACTGTATCCAAGCACTGCATCCAAGAGACACAGCACAGCTTCTCAGCTGTCTCATGGATCTAGAGTCACATGGAAGACCTGTTTTCCAGTCCTCCAGGTTCTGCCTTTAATAGGCATTAGTGATTTCAACCACATCTGGACATGTTTTAATGTTATATCTAGCAAAAGCCTCTTGAACACAGTACATGCAGTGTCCTGTTTCCAGAGGTCTACCCTGCTTTTACTATTAAATAAAATTGCTTGGTTTGCTTGCAGTTACTACAGGGCAGCAGTTATGAGACAGCAGGTGGTACTGAGGCGTTGGTATACACATGGGAAGATGTAAATGTAAAAGAGAAGTCAAATACAGTTTTATTTGGAAAACAAATGAGCAGCTGGTGGCACAATTTGGTCCTTGCCTTGTCCATCTTCCCTGTTTTTCCTGCATTTTAGTACCTCGGCACCATCACCATAGCCAGCATTCACTTCATGAGCCCAGGGAGCTCAAAAAAGAACAAAAAATAATTACCTTTAGCTCTCTTGCTTCACCTAAGTCAGTGCAGAGACACTGTCACCTGCTATGACACCATTTGTGCCCTAGAAATTCTGAACTGAAATGAATGGCTCCAGATTCCAGGGACCTTCAGAGGGAACTTTCCGCAAACAGCACTACTTCCTTGGAATGTCTTTATGTTTGTTAAATACAAGGAAACAACTTAAAACACACAAACCAAAAGTATTCACCAGGAGAATTATGTGACCAATGTGACCAACACATTCAGCTAGTTAGAACTCTTTATGACTTTACCTCCAATTTAGAATGAATTGAGTAACTTTCCGGGGGTGTTGGTGTTCCAAGTGGAATGGAAATGGTGAAGGTGCTTATTTAAAACACTCATTGCAACTTTTTCCAGCACTCCTGTCCAAATCAGCTACTTGAGAGGATTACTTATAATTTAGGAACCACACACTATGCCATGCCTGAAAAAATGATTTCCCAGAGACAACTAGAATGCTGCAGAAATCACCGTGAATTAAGATTAAGACTGTTGGAAGAGGAAGAGCTGCAATGATGCTCATTAGCAGTATCTTTTCACTCCTTCAGATTTTGCAGAAGTCCTTTTCCATGCACAGAGAATTCCTTGATTTCTAGAAGTGAGAGGGCTCTGGCTTGGTGGAAGGAATCAAAGGTGAGAGTGTGCTCCTAGCATCGTTTTCCCCAGAAAATACAGAGATTTATTTACACAGATCTCAGATAATCCCAGTGCCTGGAACTGATCTTTTGACTCTAGGAGCTGCAAACTTCCTCCTGCTCCCAGGCTGAGTCTGAGATCAGAGAACAGATAACAAACCTTTGGTTTTGCAACATAATGCTCTCATACCCACCCCCAGAAACAGGCTTCTGCCTTCACCTGCACAGCTTTTTTGGCAATGTATCTCATTGTACCCTTCAACCAGAAGCAAGATAATTGAAAAATCCCACTACTTGTTTTGCCTTCTCCAAATACAGTCCTGCTGCAGTAGATGACATCTGTAATAGAATCCTCAGTGTAAAAATGTGATGATCTGTGGCTTTCAACTGCACCTTGGTTCCTGAAAACAAGAAAATTTGGACAAAGTCCTGTGCTCGCTATTTTCTTTTGGCTACTTCTATGCTGAACCTGAAGGCTATTCATTGACTCCACAGGGTGCCTAATTCCAGTGCCTAGGCTTAACTTGTTAGGACTGAGCATGATTTTTACAGGCACTGCAGTGCAGAGCTGGAATTCTTGAAGTAGATACTACACATCTAAAAGCACAGCACTTCTATTAGGATCTCAAGTTAGCTATTAGTCTAATTTGTAAGCAGATTCACTATGGCATCTCAGTGCATACAGAGGTTACTTGCTGTATTATTCAAGGATACAAATGTTCCATCACAATCTTTGCACACACTGTGTGCAGCCATATTCCTGCTTTCTCAGCTCAGATGCGGCATCATACACGTCTAAATATTTCTGTGCCAGGGATATTAGATCCTAAATGATTCTACTTTGCTGAACAGCATCACATATCCCTTGCGTAAAATAAGTTTCCCAGGTTCTGCTACAATCAGCAGTATGTCCAAGCAAACAACTGCTCTAACAGCATTCATTACAGACAAAACGTTGTTGACTAATGAAAAAGCAGATAAATAGTTCCTTTTCTTTAGCATAAGTTTCTTATTTGCTTTTTATTCCTAGAAAATAAAATGAGATGGGAGGAGTCCACATTTCTTGGGGAACAGTCTGTCTTAAATCTCTGTTTGGGCAGTTAATGCATGGTGACTTCTCTCCTTTTGAAATTAAGGAAACTGTAGTACTTGTTCCCACAGAAACACTATTTCCTTGCTATGAATCTCATGCACCTCACTAAAAAATACTTTGAGATTAACATTATACTAATCAATAGTCAGGCCTAATTAAACTTGCTGCTTTCATTACATCAATCATTGCTTTCAGAGACTTTATTGAAAACATCAAAGATGGTGAGAAGGACATTCTCATTTCATGCTCTCTCAACCCCCTAAGCCTTTCATTAAGCCCTTCACTACAGATGTCTATCACCAGCTGGCTCAATCGCGGCACTACAGCCAGTTAAGCCTGGGCATCATGGCCACATTCAGAATTATTGACTCCCAGAGAAGATCACGGTCATAATCACTGCCTGACAAACTGGTTGGTGTGTTTTCATCTATGGATTCTCACCCTTCTTTTGTTCCCATATCCCTTCCTATAAATGCAAGCAACAGATGCATTGCCATTGCTCTGTTTTGCTGGGCTGCTTGGAATAGAAATTGTACTACCATCTTTTGACTGTAAGAAGAACTACACCTTTAGAGAGTCTCCCTTCTGTATTAAGCCACTGCAGGAAGTAATCTTTAACTTAGTGAATGAAACATAAAATTCCATTTAAATACGGAGACACATGAACAGTGTAGTCTATAAGCTGAGTCCTTTACAAAAAGAAATTTGGTTTGAACATCTCCATAATTTGGGCAATCACAGTATACCCAATAAAAAAAAAATATCAACAGCCTTAAATGTGTCAGCCACAGTACGTCTTCATCTATTTCACATGTCCCAGTAAACGGTTTGGAAGCAGCTCCACTATTGCAGCTCTATGTTTCCTCTCGCACTTCCAGTCTGTGCAACAATGGTGCTCAGTTCTTGGGCAGATCAGTACAGACTGGAGTTGGTATTCCTTACAGACTCTTTGATTTTCAATGCATAGTTTATAACTAGATCAATTCAGAAGTGATGGGCAATACCACTTTCTGAAATGCATAGTGAGCTATACAAAACTATTTCAGTACCTAGGGAGAAGGTGTCATACAAAATTAGAGTTAACTGTCCTTACCGGAAATCTTAGCACCAAGGATTCTTCCACTTCTATGCCTAAAGAAAGTTCTTCTGAAACAAGCCAGAAACAGATTGGAGGCGCTCATAACAGAGGTCTTCAGAGGTTGGTTATCCTACAGTGTGCTCATACACAAAACTGTGGTATTTTGAAACCATGCTAAAGCACGATACTGACATTTTTAGGCAACTGAAAATTAATCTCATGTATTCATAAAAGGCAAATTCCAAAACACTGCAAATAGGCAAATATATTTAAACCCCAAAGTAACATGTAAAAATATACACTGTCCATTTTACATTAAGAACAGTTTTGGGAGCGGAGTGTTTAATAACATTCCTCTGCATACCAACAAAGGTGCTGCTGCATATCTGACAACAGCAACACTGGTTTAATACCCCATGATCTCGCAACAGCATTTTTGCCAATCCCTGAAAAGAAACCACTGGCATTTTGGGTGTGCATTATGGCATGTGTGATTTAGTAGTGCTTTACCACTTCACAAATTCAGGGCAAGATCTTGGTTTCAGTGAATTCAATGGGATATTTGCTACAGGCCTCAGCAGAGGTGAGCTTTCATCCACAGTGTTTAAGAAGTGGGTCTATGATCTGAAGAAGAGCAAAGGAGAAAGTAAAAAACTTTTTTTTTTTTTCCCACTGCAAACAAAAATGTTGCAATAAACACTAACGGGTAAAATCCAAGTTTTTCATAAGACTCTTTTCCCTGTCAATTATACTGTGCTGTACACAGTTTTTAAGCAGCTCTCAATTAATTTATCTATCTACATATGCAAAGAAATTGGAAAATAGTACATATATATACACAAGCTAAAGTCAAGACCATGGTTATTTTTCATTGTCTTCTCTCATTAGCACAGTTCCACTAACATTCAGTCCCTCTGGTGTAGCTGAAATTAAAAATAGTGATAAAGAACAGAGTAGAGCTACTAATTCAAAGAAATCTTTTTGTTCTCATATGTAATGTTATTAAATAGAGTTATCACAAAATCGCAGTCAAGGGTCTTCAGAATCACATTTCATTTTGACCTCTGATCTACATCCTCTCTGTAATATGCCATCACATGCCACAGTACCACAGTAGCTAACGCCGACACACTGGAAAACCAATGCACAGACTTAACTTTTATACCTGCTGGATAGAGAGCACATTTTACTGCCGAATGAATCAACAAAATCACATTTTATCAAAAAAACCCTTGTATATTCCCTGCTCCTCAGCAGCAATGAAAACAATTCTCCCCTGCCTTCCCCACCACAGACTCCCTTAAATTACCTAAAATCTGCTTTTGTCCAGGGTATGTTTAAATAGGTCACTGGTAACAATGTTTCCGTAGTTGCACCTAAAAAGTCAAGGGCAATAGTAAATCCGTTCCATCCCTTTTTGTCTGCTGGTTCAGAAAATAACTTGTCATTTTATCTCTAAGGTCAGGGAACTCTTGTGATCTCAAATCCACCGTCTCAACAAAGACACTGGTTATTGGCATGATGAGCCTCAGGAATTGGTAACGTACCTAACTCCTGATCTCTTTTACATACCTGTACCCCATATTAGTGTTGGTTTATGAAGGATATGGCTTTGTGAAGAGCTGCATACTGAGGTTTCAGCATCATCAATCAGCTAAAATATGTTTATCTCACAACGAGCTAATGATTTGTTTGTAGTCCAAGTGAAGCAACCAGTGTGTATGCCATCTGGAAAGGAGATGGCTGTCTAGCTAACATCTGAAATACATCAGCATTTCTACAGTAAGGCAAACCGTCACTTCTCCTGTGTGAGAATATTCAAACTGACCTCTAAGAAAGTGATGAATTACAAGAAATCAAAGAGAAAGTGAGGGAATGCTTGAATCTGAACAGAATTCCAAGAAAAGTTTGGCCAGTTATCATATACAAGTAACCGCTAAACAGAGGGTTTTTTAAGTGACATTTAAATCCAGCCAGTGGGTTTTGTCCAAGAACTGGATCCCAGCCATAAAGCACCAAAGTTGACTGCTTGTTAACTGAAGATGAGCTAAAATACAGGTAGATAGATCTGCTTTTAATTCTTTTGGCTTGCCTCTGACCTACTAGCTTTGCTGTCTATATTTGGCTTATGTAAATAAATTATCCTTCCACTTTTATCTTACAGGGGATTTTAGGTTAGCTGGCAATAAATAAAACATTCTGCTCTGATGGGAGTGGATGATCATTAAGACATGGGTATTGGACACATTTTCAAGGTGCCAGTACTCAACCCAACCACAAGGAATCATACAGAATAAAAAAAAATAATGTGAAGACCACCTCCTTTTTCTAAGCTGTTCTGCCTGGCAGGGAAGTTGGCAGTGCAGAGTGTCAATGTGGAGAAAATGCCATCCCCACTGATTAACATCAGCTGGAGATATCCCAGCATGCAAGAAACATGGGGAAATGCCAGGACCTTAAAGACCAAACCTCTTTAATGATTCATGTCATAATACTCCATCTGGGCCAGGCAGCACTGAGCGAGAACCTGATAAGTACATATATATTCCTAAACTGCATCACAAATGTTTTGAACACCCCCTCCTATTGAATGTTCCTGTTTCTTGCCCAGCAACGATAAGAGATAGTTCTCTCTCTCTCTGAAAAAGTAGTCACCAATCACAAGTCCAACATATGACAAGACTTCAATGCTGGCAGCAATTTCCCACACTTCCCCTCTTTAAGGGGCATTATTAGCTTGCTTATCATCACTGTGCTTTCCTAAGATTATCAATACAACACAACTACTCAGACAAAGAAAAAAACAAAGGTTTCAAAGGTTATGTATTATGGGGTTCAGGAGCTGTAGTTATGTATGTCTTCTGTATCATGTTTGATTAGAGATGTCTTTTCTAACAGTCTGGGACTTTCCACTTACAGTTCTCAACAGAAATACTTGTAGTGACATTCCAAATGTTCAGAATGTGGATCCCTTCCTATTTCATTGGGACCTCAGACCTCCACTGAAAAGATCAAACAAAATTAAAACCATTTGCATAGAAAACTGATCCACAAAATGGCAGTGTTCACTGCATGATCAACACAGTATTTCATGATTTTTCATTTTCACAGAAACAATTTCCAAGTGCTCAATTACTGGCTACAACTGAATTCTGAGATTTCTCTGCACGCCACAGCACGAAACTGATGATCTACATTTGATCCTAAATGCCCGGCAGGTCTATGTTCTGATATGCCTTTGTCTCTCATGCCATTTTTCTTCAAAAACTCAGGCTTCTTTCTGAAATGTACCCGCTTCATGCATTTATTTCCGAGCTTTTATTCTATACCAATAATACCTGGAAAACAAGATGACAGACAGCACAAGAAAAATAAGCTACAGAGTTTTTTAAAAAAGTCAGGTTTGGCAGCATATTCTGGAAAATGCCAAAGGGTTTGTGGAATAAATTCCATTTGGCAAATTTAGAGATAAAAGAATCCAGCTGCTTTCAAACACCAAATGCACTACTAAAAAGTCTAAAATTGCAGAAACGTATTAAATCAACAAAACAGATCATCCTCCCACACAAAACAAGAACAGCAGCAACAAAAGAACCACAAAACATTCCTATTTAGATAGACTTCAATGCTAGGTGATGTCTGTTCCAGGCAGTTTGGCAAAGAATACGCTTATATACAACAAAAGGCATAGGGCTGAGGGATTTTACGATGCTTCAGGCTATTGCAAAGCTAGGCAAAGAGATGAAAGCAGTCATGCCACTGAGGGACCTCAGATAAGGAACCAGGCTGAGCCATATGATGATTAGAATCCTTTGCAAAAGCATTTCTCATTCATTTGATTAGTCTTTCAATGACTGTATCACCGAACAGGTGTTATTGGTTTAGGGCTTGATTCCATGTTCACTGAAGTCAGTCATGACTTTCTACTACCTTTAAAAGGTCTTTGTATCAGATGCTAAAAGAATAAACCCCATTATTTATGTATCGTTTCTTCCCAGTTTAGGTACAACCTGTTCAACTCCTTCATCACATTCATGACATAAGGCATGTAAAACATTTCTAGCAAAATTAGAACTTGGAAGTACCCAAGACAGGGACTAGTTCCACATTATAACAGGAGAAAATACTCATAAAGGAGTCTGCAGAACAGCAAGAATACTGCCCTTTTAATTCTACAGAAAATCTGTGTTTTCAGGCTGTTGTTCCTTGCCATTGTTCCTTCAACAGAATATCCACTGCCACAGGTTCCTAGCTCTGCTCCTCACAGACACAGCTGCCTGGCAGAAGTTTATACCCTGCACAATCCAACAATTCATGTGACTGCACTCCAAAACAGATTTGCAAAATGAGTGGGCTCTGCTGAAATGTGAACCTATCTTATTTGATTTTTAAATGGACCATTTCACAGATCTGGATTTGAAGTCAGTCACACTAGCAGAAGTGAAGGTAAGGTAGCTTCCAGTAAAAGACAAATGAGCCACTGGAAGCTACTGGCAGAACACTATCCTGGGACAACAGCCTGCATGTCCAAAAAGTCAACAAAGTCTTTATGGAAAGAGTCCTCTTTGTAGGTAACCAATACGCAAAGGTTAACAATTTCATTAACTAACAAGCAAAATTAATAAACATCTATAGAAAGTTCCTTTCCTCTCTCCTTATCTCCTGATAATACTATAGTATCAGTTATGAAGAACTCTGAAACTCACATTTCAAGCTGGTAGCTTTTAAAAAGACAAACATTAAAACTAAGCAAAAGCAGTTCAGTAACTTTGCAGTATGAAAAATAAAATAAACTTTTCCTTTTCTAAACATATACACCAAAAGAATGTAAAAAAAGACTTGTGCTGAAATGGCTGGAGATAGAAGGCTCAAATTTGGCAGGCAAGATGACTAAATAAGAAGAAAAGCCTTCACATTTTCCAATTAAAATGGGATTTGCTTTGATCTGCTGCAAATCAGAGTTTTTGTCCTTTATCAAGTGTTTTCCCTCAGCTTGAAAGGAAGCAGCTAAGGAACATCATGCTGTGCCTGTGTACAATTAACTTAGCCAAGCAATAAAACATTCAGAGAAGAAACAGAACAGTGCTGTGATATGTGGATTTCTATACTGTGCTTACATGGTGCTGATCATCCAGTACAGTGAAAGCACTGTAGCTCCCAAGATCTGTGTATTTATTATAACCTATTCAGGTATCACCTCCACAATCTCTGTAAAATATCTGAATGAATTACAAAAGCTGTAACATCCTATAAAGTTGTTTTCTATTCAGTAATCAATATAGGCACTAGGGCTTTAATCCATAAAGGGATGCCTACATGTCCCTCTGGATCAAACTGTTTATGATTAAGGTGAGAAGCATCTCACTACAGAGGATCTGTGTAACTCCTTACACATTACCTCAGCTCTATGATTTCAGATATTTGAAGACCTCTGAAGTGGTTTATCAGAAATTTCATTGTATACCTCCTCCTGTATGTAACACAACTTTTTCAGTACTATACTTGGCCTTCAGTTTGACAGCAACTGCTTTGTTAGAAAACCAGAAGTCTTGCTTTTATCACTCTGTCATATCCCATTGCTGAAACAACATTCCACTGATTCAACATCAAACTGACACGAAGCACCTCGTTGTAACCATACTGAAATAGCTTTAAAGTATTTTCCCTGTAGATTTCCTTAGGTAACTATGAGCTTTACTTTTGATTCTTCAGTCTTTATAGTGCTGGACATATGTATGCAAATTGATGAGTTACAAAGCAGCAGAAAATTAGATGCTGCATTATTTTATGTTGGTTGGACTGAATCTTCTCAGAATGTCTACATAAGATTGACTAAAAGGAGGCATTATGTTTATGTAAGGTACATCCCCTACAAGCAAACTGTTTTCTACGCTTCCAGGAAGTCTCTGAGGTTTTAAGTGCCAGTGTTGAATGAATACTATTTGTCAGCTGACACTAACTTTGATCTTCTTTAATTCACAGTCACTCACACATATTTCTTACTGTTGAGGAACACATTTTGTCCCCTTATTTTTTTTCCAAACAGTTTG
This sequence comes from Falco naumanni, assembly GCF_017639655.2. Classification (NCBI taxonomy): domain Eukaryota; kingdom Metazoa; phylum Chordata; class Aves; order Falconiformes; family Falconidae; genus Falco; species Falco naumanni. The sequence goes on along the minus strand of NC_054054.1, from coordinate 77,219,943 downwards.
GTGACCCATTTTGCAGACACTGGTTGCTCATGAACATACCAGCTATTGACTGTTGGAGTTATGTGCATGCTTTTCACCCATTGCCTTTTTTGCTGAGTGGGTGGCTGAAACTTTCCTAGAAAATAATCCATAGCAAACAACAGAGAATAGATTTCCATGACTAGTCTTCTGGGATTTGCAAACATGCCCGTGACTGTTCCACCATTGTACAAATATTAAAGACTGGCAAATAGAGACACCACAGTCTTCAAGAATGTTGAATTAAAATAATTCCACTGTCTTGCCAGCTTTAACCACTATTTTCTATAGCAACAGCAGCTAAAAAGATGGCAACAGAGCCATGCTAATGGTCTGCAGGAAAAATATTGAGAAAAAGACCTTTCTTCCACCTTCAGCCAATACATAGTCTGGAGGCTGCACTCATATCCCTTTCAGATGGTGGGGGATCATGGTATATGCCTTTAGGTATCTCCAGTTTGGCCTACTGCAAATGTCCAGGTTCCTGCTGCGTGCCTTCCAAGCAGGCTATGAAATCACATCAACTTCAGTACTGTAGAGCTCCCGCTGGCTTCCCATCTATTCAAACTACACACATTTTAAGCTCTTGTTCCTAACCTAAAAGGTACCTTTAATTATTAGTACTTGGCTATATGTAAACCATTTAATTTTTTTTTTTTTTTTTGCAGCACTCCACTACCATAACAACAGGCCTTGCAGATACTGAAACTATCTGAAGCTTATCAGGAAAAACTGTCAGGTGCTCAGGGATGAGCATTTTTAGCTGACATACTTGAGCTACGGAACATATTATCAGGAGGGATAGGCATAAATTAAATACACAAAGGAAGATGCTTACCCACATTTCCTCACATTGCAAGCCTTTTTGTACCAATGAATGCAGAATACACAATAATCTCACAGAAGGACAACGAAAACTCTAAAACCACACCAGAATAAATATCAAAAGCTAAGCACACCAATGGGTAACACACTCTCAAAAAGGAGGAAACAGACAGGACCTGAACGCAGAGTGCATCAGGTATCTGGCACAGCTGATCAGCTCAATCTGCCAAGGGTCTCTAGACCTCCAAAGCATTGAGGGTAAACTTGACTTACCAGAACTAGAGAGAAATGATGGCACGCGATGGTCGGGGTACAAATCATAACTTATGTCAACATAAAATGGAACTTGCTACTGTTGCTCTAGCTCAAGAGCTAGAGCTCTCCACTCCCAGTCCAGTCAGATGATATGTACAAAAATAAAAAGGCATGTAAGTAGTCCCCTTACTTACAACGTCTATGCCATTCACAGCAGGATGAGTGCCTGGCTACAACAAAGCTTTGGGTAAGGTTACTGGTCACGGGCCTCCATGAGAGTGTGTTGAAGCTGCTTTTAGTAGTAGGAGTCTCACAGTATGAACATTCGCTACTACCAGGCTCAAGACAAAAGTATCTATTCAGAGACATTCATTCACCCATTTTAAAAGGGTTTACAAGGGTGGCTGCTAAGAACGGGCTGCGCTTCACTACTGAAGGCAACTGACACACTACAGAAATAATATTTTTTTTATTTTTGTCCAAAATGGCTGCTTCTTTGAATACCCTAATGTTTTTGTTCCAGGGTTAAGCTACTGAAAAGACTGAGTTTTAGAGGTAGTGGTGTTCCCCTGAACAATTCTGTGATCACAGCAGGCATTTAGCATTTCTGAAAATGTTACCAGAACTTGAAGATTAACACTTCAAGCTAAATACCCAGATCTGAAGAACACTTTTGAATATCTAGTCCTATGTCTCTAAGACCAATCACACAGAAAGTTAGTGGTAGAGTCAAACTCCATAACTCTCAAAAATGTTTCTCATCCAGAGCAGGTGTAAATGTGAGTAAATGAAACAAGCTATACACCACGGCTTGCTTGTTCAACAAAAGTAGCTAGAATAATTTGTATGTGGAAAACTTCCCAACAGAAAGGCATATGTTGGCATGACAATACATTAAAGAGGTATTGTGTAGAAATACAAGAATAATACACAAGAGGATTATTATGAGGACAGTACTCCAGAGTCCCATCAAATGTGGTTTGTTAGAAACAGGAATAACACTTTCTAGAACTTGGTTGAACTTGCAGCAATGACCCTTAAAGCTAGTAATAAAATTTTCCAAAGACCTGAAACAAAAGTTTCTTTTCTTGTACTCCTGTCTTCATAATTTTTCAAGAACATTGTATGCCTAGAAAATTTACCAGTTTCAATTGATGGGTTTTATTTTGCCTGCATCCTTTGTCACCCTGTACATATAATCTTTCAATCATCTAATAGCTTCTGTTTCACACTCTGATCCTTTTGTTTTCTTTTCTGTGCTTCAAAAAATAAAATTTATAAAGGAGGTAATAGGACACAGGGTGATGGTTTTCTACTTTTCAAGAACAGGGATAAATGTTTTGAGTGGGGATACAAGAATTAACACATACTAATACAAAGAACTCCTAACAGCTGAAGTTCACCACTGCCACACACATAAGCTGCTTTGCATAAATCAGATGCACTAAAGAGTCTGGGGTAAGATATTCTAAGGAAAAGTTACTTTAAAGAGGTAAATCAAATACGCAGCACTTACTATGTTCATGAAGGACTAGACTGGAGCTTTACCCCTTTCACTTGAAACAATATAGTTATATTCCAAGTCTTGTTCTAAACAGATATTTTTAGAATCAATTATGCTAAGAGGTTTGAGCTACCTGAAGATTAATCTTTCGGTCTCAGTGAAAACTTAGCTGAATAAAGCAACTCCTCTTCTACAAGAAGTGTCATTCTTCTGCTAGGGACAGAGGAAATAATTTCCAAAAATGTCCTTTTTATGACCTTTGCTGTGCTGTAGGATAAGATGATCATTTGAGTGTATCCTTGCTTCTGCCAGCAAAAATTAAACTGCCCTGATTGTGTTTTCCATTTAAAGTGAATGAAGGCTTTCAGGAGCTCAGGTTTCCCTCAGTTGTCAGCCCTGCTAAAATGGGGTGGGGTTTTTTGGCACTTAAGTTTCCTAGCAGTAGCCAGGGCTAACGAGATGCAAAGATGTGTCTGTGGGCAGAAAAGTGGAAGCAACTACATAAAACATTAAACATGTTCATTAGTGCATTTTTATAAATGTTGACATTGTTCTCACATCTATGAAGTTAAATCCTGACACACCTCACTACAGTCCTGCACCTGACCGCCAGTGATACAAATATGAAGAGTAATGACAACAGCATTGGTTTCAGCTCTCAAACATTACTCAGACATATGCAGGCCACACTGAGGCTTGTGCTGCTTCAACCACAGTGTGACAATAACTACGTTCAGCCTGCCTTAAGCCATCTGGGGCATCTTTCCTCTGTGTCATGCTGCAGGCATCAAGGAAGTTAGACCTGCTAAAAATTAATGTCCTTGGGTAGCAGGCTCTCTGGGTCGTCCACCATACCGTCCAGTGATGGTAATAAAAACATGAGACCTGTTGTAGAAAAGGCTATGAAAAAATTACAGCACTTCAACTTTCTCAGTGATTTTCCTACCCAGGTAAAGAAAATCTAGATATTTTAGCATAATACTTGATCATCCAGCTTTCGATAAAGTAACACTTAACATAAACACTAAATGTGTGTCATTTGTATTATATTTGAAAACCTACTTTTTCTTTCTTCCAAAGTGCTTCATCTCCCTTGTTGCCAAGGCTTCTGTTTCACCTCAGGCTTGTCATAATATTCAATTCTTTATAGTTTTGCATTTTTCTCCTCCAGGGGCATTCTTCTGTAAGCTCAGCAAGACCTTTTTCATTACGTATTCTCTTTTTTGCTCTTTCTTTTTCCTCTCAGAACCTCTCTTTTATGCTTATATTTACTAGATATGACTATGTTTTATATTTCTTCAATATTACTTTCTTAGGGTTTCTTTAATCCCATCTATCCCATTTCATAAGGAATACATCCATATTGCTTGCTTTTTTCCCTCAGGCATCCTTCCTCATCTCCATGCAATTGCCAAGTTGTTCCACCACTTTTTCTTTCGGTCTTTTTCCTCTTCAGCCTTATATCATCTTCTTTGCTACTATCACTATCAAACCAATACATTGTTTTCTGGAGTCCACAGGCCGTGGACAGCGGGGCAGTTCCCATTTTTGAAGTTAGCATCCATTCAGGAAAGTGAACATTGCTGTCCTTCCCTATGGGGACTGACTCATTAAAGCCTTAGAATTGCTCTCACAGCTGTTTGAGACCAAGGAGATGCCACTATGGATGCAACTTGCTCTTAGGAGACTTAAGAAATCAGGGATTACAACATTTCATCAGCACTAATCCTATACTGATCTTTAGAACAACTGCAGTTAAAATTTCCATTCTGATTGATGTAACTTGGGTGACTACAAATTTTATTTGCTTCAAAAGCCTAACCTCAGCCCTGTGAGGATTTATTTGCTATGGCAGCATGATAGCAGTCATACGCAGACTAGCTTCTAAACAGGCAAGGGAGTAGTAGGTGTAAAATCCAATAGGTCTCTCACTTGGCAGAGCAAAGCTGTCAGGTCAGGACTCGTAACAGGTGAAGGAAAAAAACCAGGAAAATAAGCTTCTGTAGATACAGCTAACAAGTATTATTGGAACATAAGTCCCTAGTCACTAGTCCCAGAGAGTTTCAAGAACTAGAAGGTGCCATAAATAAACTGTAACTACTAACCCTAATGAGAGGCATACCTATGTTTTCCTCTACCCATATTTATCTGAACAAATTGGCACACATTAGATGGGAAATTCTCTGAAGAGCACAGAAGGAGGTTCACAGCCTCTGACTTCCCATGTCAGGGCAGGTGCAGGGCGCAGTCACCATTGGGTGGGAGCTGCTATCAAGCAGAGGAAGCAGACAACAGTAGCCAGTAGGAAAGGCAATTTTAAAAAGACAGTTCAGGAGCTGGCTATGATTTTAACATTTGGTCCTAATGAGCTGGACTGAACTTTCTCCAGCACAGTTGTGCTTAAAGCAATTCTTCTGGACCAAGGCTGCTGTCCTGGTCTAATTATTGTAGCAATTCCACATTCCCCTGCCTTGTGTAATTAATTTTGGTTTGTGGTTTTGCAGAGAAGACCGTTATTAAAACAAAATCAAGCTGGTTAGTGGTAGCACTAGTGTTTGTATTACCACAGCACCTCTAAAACCTAGTCATGGTTCAGGATTCTAGTGTCCTGAGGCGGATGAAGAAACATAATGGAGTACACACCATATGTCACAAGATGGAAGCACTGCATCTTTCTCCAGCTTGGCAATATGGCTCAGCATTTCACATTTGGTTCTTTGTGCACACACAATTTCCTGTTGCCCACTGAATACCTGCCTGAATACCAAACCACAACACTGAAATATTACTCATCATCCATTCAGATAGGAAGCCACTTTCCTCAGAGCAGGGCTTGCTGCAGGAAGAGGGGGTGACTGTTGTAGATACTCACACAGTTCCCATCAGAGCAACACTGAAGCACCTCACTGTCTGTTACGTACTCATCATTGTGATGCCCCTGTGTAGAGAGACAGCCTAGGTGTTGAGAGACCTTCTTGACAAAGCACCTTGCCCAAGGTGATTTTAAAAAGAAAAGGAGGGAGAGAGAGAGAAAGGTCTGTGGCAAAGCAGGAATTTAATTCAGATTTTCCTGGTGGCCACAGAGCTTAGAGTCTGCTATTCTCTTAACAACCTTTCCTTACATCATGTTAGGTTTGCATGCCATATTAAAAGCTAAGATGCAAACGTTTAAACTGCACATCTTATTTTTTCTTTTTTTAAAAAAAAAGACAAGTGTAAGGTACTGGTATGCTACAAAAAGAATTTCCCTTTTAAAATAAGCCAAGAAGTTTTAAGCATTTTTGGGAGAGGGAAAAAAAAAGAAAGAAAGAAAGAAAAGGCCCTGAACACTACAGGTTTCATAGCTTTAGAGGACTGAAAACCATCAGTTTAAAGTTTTAAGGCCTTTACATTTTCTTAATTGTTTTTCATCTAAAATATTTACTCCATTTCCCAAGCAGCTGCTACATAACTGTATTTGCACTTGCACTGCTTTTCCTCCGTATTTTTTATGTAGCAAGCAAAATTTTATTAACCACAATTGAGGAGAAGCTGAAACCAAAAGAGAACAAATGAAACTTCACACAGCAAGTGATCTCAGGCTGCAAGAAGGCAACCCAGCATTACAGAAGCATCATGTGGGCCCTCTGGTTCCTATGCCATGTTTTTTGCTTGGCATGACACCAGTGAGGACCACGTGCATGGTCTGCTGGGAGACAAACAGGCACAGTTAGGCAGCAAGTCTGTCAGTGAACACACAAAGAAGCCGAGTTTTAAGCAGCCAGAAAAATGTAGTTTGAAAACCAGAAAGGGAAGAGGTGGTTTGAAAGCCACTGAAATACTTTGTTCACAATTATGAAATTCACAACCTGAATTTTTAATTAAATTAGAAGTACCTGTTCCTTTGCATTTAAAAAGAAGTGGCCTCTGAGCTGAGACTCTGGCCACAGAGGAATAAGTGTCAGGTGAGGGTGGAGGATTAAATGGTAGTGAGTTGGACCACTTACTCATTTAAGGGAGCACACGGTAAAAATCAAAGTTTGGTTTCAGTCTGGGTGCCTCCCACATTTTGGGTTTTTTTTACATTTTTGCTCTCCCTACATATAGATTTTTCATGCAGGTCAAGTAATTTTTTCCAATTCTATGATCAAAAATTTAATGTCTCCTCTTTGTCCAGTTGCACTGGTCTTTGCTCTCTCACTTTGGCCCCACCCACACTACCCCTTCCAACGTTTTTGTTTGCAGTCTCTAGAAAAGAAACAAACTAAAATTTTGGTGAAGACTTTATTCTGTGATCCAAGGAAATAATAGTTCCAAATTAAACAGCCCGATGCCTTACAGCCTGACATGGTGAGCCCTGATCTGAGCGTTAGCCCATTTATTTATCTAACAGTTCACTCCAACAGATAACAGTGCTGATCACATCAGAAAGAACATCTCTGCAAACATACTGTGGCTGCATATTTACTGGGAAGCACTTGAAAAAGTTACTTGCACAATCATGCATCACTAGTTATGTATTCAAGATAAAGTTTAAACGCTGTTTATACCTCAGTTTATATCCTGTTATCTTTGTCTGCGTACTAAGAAGATTTAGGATCTCCAGACCATCCTTTAAATCTAATAACAGATTAGCAAAAAAAAATTATACGGCTGTGAGAAAAATATTTAACAGAGATATTAATATGAATCCTCCATGCAGTAAAATGTAATTAAACTATAAGAATATAAATTACTATTCAACATATTTTAGTGTATGTATCCTGTAGGTGTCCAACCCAATTATTTTTAAAATATCTGCTCCTTAAAAGTGAAATATGTGATGATAACTCATAATCTTGCTTTTTTTATGATTTCTGCATATAAAATACTGTGGTTTTGTAAATGAATCCCAGTGATAATAAACAAACACCATGAAAATCAACACGAAGTAGTTACAAGGTAAATAAAGGAGTCCTTGCTGAGCCAAGCAATTTCATTGGTGACCATCGCAAAACCAAGGAAAGTGTTATAATAGTTTATTTGCCCAACTTCCAACCTTAAGCAACTCTCCTTTAAAACTGCAGACAAGGAGAGCTCACAGACCATGAATTCTCGGAAATTTATGACCTGCCTCTGGTGCTGTTTCTCTGCTTTCAGACCAAGAGGAGCAAGCAGTTTTACAGACCACATTCAGCTGCAGACAAGAGATAAATAAGCTCATCTGCTCTATTAACAAGAAAGAACGAACATGTTAAGTACCTACCTTCTCCTCATTTTCTTGGCTCCAGCTTCTCCACAGTCTTCAGCCTTGTAAAACTCTCCCAGTCTGTGAGACCCTGCAACAGACCCTTGAGTGATTCATTGTGGCAAACTTCCTTCTGTTCAGCCTGAGTTTAAGTGGCCAGACTCGCTGAGATGGAAAAACAAAAAAAGTGGAGGCATAGAAAGGAGAAACTAAAACCATCTTACAAAACAGTGGGTCTGGTTAAGGCAGACTGTTCTTTCACCATGTCGGAGAGTTAGTTTACTGACTATTGACTTTGCCTGTAAGTCACTAGGGTGCTAATGCCAGGCAAGGCAAAAGGCATCTTGTCCTTTGATAGGATTTAAGGGTAATCTTCAGGAGAAAGAGTGAGAACAGTTATTAGCATTTGGGGGTGTGATTGCTAATCCAGCAATGATGCATGACTGATTTATTAACTGTTTCACTTGCAGAAACAAATGGAAGAAGGTTCTGCCAAGAATCTGCCATTCTTTGATGGAGACCACAATGTCTGAATCCTTTTCTTAGAGCAAAGCCGTGGCAAATGCTGAGCCTGTGTGTTTCACAATGAGGGATTAATTCTGTCTTAATGCATAATCCTATATGCTCACAGAGGAGAGAGTGCTGCAGAGAATTTTAAAAAAGCATTCAGAAATATATATAGCGTGTTCTATTTCTGCATGCGTTTTTCCCATTTATCAACATCATAGGTAAATTAGGTCACATGTCAAAATAAGCCATTAGGGCTTCCCCTACTTCTTTCCCTGCACCACCAAATCCTAACTCCACATGTGGCACTCCACAAAAGCAGCCAAAGTGCATGTTGTAGGTTACTGTTCAAGAGGACTACGGGGCCTTGAAGAACACTGAAGCCTCTTACACGAGAAAATATTCTCTTCCCAAAAGGGCTTACAATCCAACCATTCACCACACCAAACCAACTGCATTAGCAGCCCAGACAAAAATCAGTCATTTGCAGCATTCTGTACATTTTCATCCCATAGGCACCTATTTGCATATTACAGTGGTATGTCCAGGAAAAGGCTTCCTGATCTACGCATAGCATTGATCCTTTTAAGTTGAATTGATGTTTCGCTTTCAGAACTCTTCCCAAGTCTGAGTAACCTACTCAGGTACTCTAAATATTATCTACTCCCTATTATGACTTAAGCTTAAGACACACTGCTTTTGAAATAAGAGCTATTAACATTTACATTATGTCTTTACACCAGAAGGACTTCTCCACCTGAGTTGTCAGTTTAATTGTTAATTACTTTATGTACCAGATACCTCATAAAAGCAAGTCAAGACACAAATCTTGGTTCAAACAATCTGCATTCAGAATTATGTAACAAGTGAGAATTGTTAGCTAGCAATAAACAAAATAAATAAGCAGACTGAAACAGAAAGAGTGGAAGGGAACACAGCCTATAAGCAAGGTCAAAAGTTTTCTAGACCTTCAGCCTGATCCATACAGCCAGAGCTCTCTGCCTGTATGAATCCTGCAACAGCTAAACATCACTGTTGAGCTTTCAACCATGTTTTCCCCTTTTCAGCTCCTGCCTTCAAATTTAACAGAATACTTCACTGACATCAAAGTACAACCCGTTGCTTTTCACACAGCAAAAAACCTCCATTCAGCAGTCCATTCCCTGGATAATTTGAACAGTCAAAGTTGGCTTGAAAGTAGGTAGAGCTGGCCACACTCTACAAGGTGTACAACCAATGTACCATCATAAGAGATCTGCCTCGAAACATGACTTAATCACAAGCAGATGGGGGATGGGGGTGGGGGGGCCGGGAAGCTAAAGGTTAAGATCCCCCCAAAGCTGTGTCAGACTTTTCTTCTTCTTTTAAATGAATGTTCTAGGGGAAGGGAAAAAAAAAAAAAAAAGACTTGAGTAAGAAGTTGCAAACTGTGGACAAAAAGAAAAGCATTTGCATTCTGCTGCTTTCTCAGCAAGACCTCTCACCCGCTCTGTGGGCAGTTTCACTGCTGATGTAAGAGCCCTGCCTAACTCTCTGCACCTCACCTTGCTTTGGCTTGTGCTACGTAATATTATGTTGTACTTCATCTTCGCAATTAACCTCAATGACTTTTTCAAACAGATTTGGACCTGTTCTCTGATAATTTATGAATTCTGTAAGCTGATCTGGGATACAGATCATCTACTCAATTAACATACTGGCTTATTTTTATTAAGAATTGACCTTAAAAAGCAGTACAGAAATGACAAAATGTCTCAGGATGGCCATGCGTCATTAAAAACTGGAATAACGGCGTAACATCAAGAAGTTTTCCTTCCACTTTTGATCAACATCACAAGGCTGCTTTTGTCTAAAGAAGGGAAAGGCCGGAAAATAAATAGCTATAGGATAGCTCAGCAGAGGGAGGTACAAGAGCAGGGCACATTTCAGGCAGAACAAGATGGCAACTCAGTGAGGGAGTCTGGCCTACTTTAGTCTCTGATGACAGGAGCCCTGCAAGGTAACAGGTTAAACCAAGTGGAAAAATTTATCTTAACAGTCTGGTTTCCCACAAAGTACATAGCCTCCAAACTCCATTATAATCCCACTTTATTTTCTTTAGTACATTATCTGTCAAGAATTAAAATGATTTAGTAGGTACATAAGGCAATTACTTTGTAGAAATTGACTAAAGTTTTCAATTGAAGAGTTGCTTAACTTTCTTCCACAGTACAGATAGTATCTTTTTCCTTATTTAGCTGGTATTATATTCAGCACCAGACTTATTTAAAACACTGAGACCTTATGAACAGTGTCTCTCTCTAGCATCCTAAAAATACAGCACTCTTCTTCCCTTTGTTTCCCATGTTCATAGAAAGTAAACCAGCCTTTTACTCTAATATCTTTTATCTGAAGGCTCCATAAAAATTGTTCCTTCAAGGCCTTTATTGCCTTCAGAGGAGGAAAGCCATAAACACCTCTTAGCTGTAGTGCCTGATACTTGAAAGCTCAAGCTATCTGCATCTTTAGATACAGTTCCTAGCAGGAATCTCAAACACATAGACACAAAAAAATCAAATTAATCAACACAAAGACTTTAATTGCTCAACACCAAAATATTTAAATTGTATATCCCAGGACTTATGTCCTATTTATTGCACATGATGATTTTATCTTCCTGTAACAGTCCAGTCATAGACTTGGACATGTTATTTCTAGCAAAAAAATCACGTAGAAAAATGGCCTATTCTATTGCACCAAGTACTGTACCATCCAAAAACTGCAGCTGGGTAATTTGCAGTTTACTCTTAGGTCTAAAATCAGCTTACACTGACAGGAAGAGAAATTGAGAAGGTTATCTCCCACTGACCTGTCAGTTTCTTCCTTATAAAACCACTGCATCTTCAGGGTAGAACAGTCTTCACCCATAAATCTTAACAGCTCTCTAAACATCTGCACAATGGTTCATCAATTACCCTTCCCTGTCTTCTGTCACCAGCAAAGTTTGGGGAGAATTTGTTTGTCTCACTGGAGAGTGACTGTTTCTGGAATAAAAGTCTATGTCTTGTCTTTATTCCACACCTAGAAAGAGAACAAAGAAACTGCAAGGTTGGTATCTAATCTATTGCCTTACCAGAGACTTTTCTCTCCACTTTCAGTGGACTTTGTTTAACTTCACTAGTTTCCTAAAGACTTTCAGGATTATTGTTGCTCAGCACTTTGAAGCTGTGGCACAACGCAAGACAGGGCAGAGATACTGGAGTCACCTCTGTATGAACTGCTTCCACAACCAGCCCAGGTCAGTACCCAGGAACACCCCAGGATGACTTCTCTTAGCAGCTAGGTATACATCACCTCCTAGGGACAAACCCTACATTTTTTCAAAGGGCTACTTTAAGTCTGATTGTTATCTCAATTCTGTCCACGTAAATGAGAAATTATTTCCATTAGCACTGAAGAACAACTGAACTAGAGGCTGGATTTAGTGAGATTCACACAAATTGCTCATTGGCCCCTTCAGGCAGGGCTCTTACTTTTTCTCAGTTCTGTACAGCAGCTAAGCACCTAGCTCACACCACCCTGACCTGTGACAAGGGTTTTGGAACAGAAGAGAGGGGGGAGAAAAGAGAAACAGAAGTACATACAGAGAGCCCCATCTGCCAGTCAGGAAGGAAAACCAAATTGCATTAAAAGGATCCATGGCCTAGAGGAGGTTCCACATTATCATTTACAAAATGTTACCGCTTTGATCTATAATCCATGTTTTTATCCCTCCTCCTCCTTTTACATCCATGGGAAATTGTTATCCTTGATCTTGCTTGGGGTTAGAGCTCTGAGTCTGGGGAGACCACATCTTTCTGAAGTGCTTTGCCCTTTTGTGACAGCATTAAAAAGACAGCTTTCCATGACCGCATTTTTCTGTGGGCGCAGGATTCCCCTCCTGAAACAGCAGGTATCACCCACTAACTCTCATGGACCACTTAGAGATCCTGGACTGAAAACAAGTGCAGAGCATCAGCACATACATTTTAAAACCCAAGAGACCCTCTTCTTTTATTTTAGTGTAACTGGCAGAGCTTCCCAGACTCTGCAAGGATAACTCAAAACCGCTGATCAGTGCTTTTTGCTTTAAAGTTACCACAGTGTCTCCCAAAGTAAAACAAAACACTCCTGCAACAGAAATATCATACAAAATTTTATTACTATTTCTTTAGGACTTAAAGGGCCAAATTCAGCTTAATGAGGCAACTCAGGCAAACACTAAGTTCCAATGAGTTTGACCCATGGTATTCTGTTCTCTGCAACAAACCAGCTAAAGTTCATGATCACAAATACGTGCCCATTTCATCTGTGATACGGGTGCACAAACGAGCATGGGAAAGTGGATGGAGGGATATAGTCAAGAAAAAAAAGTTTTGTGAGAGTCTAGGCAAAATCCAGGTGAGGTAACTGATAGTGAGGAGAGTTCTTAAGAGGGACTAAGTTGTAAGATGTTTAATTTCCCCACTGATTCATAATGTCGTGACATTGAAAGCAAGAGGAGGGATGTGCAACAGAAAGGGGCAACGTCTCCTCTCCTGTAACATAGGAGCTATTCCAGAAAGGAAAGAAACAGAGTTCAGATCCATGCCTTGCTGCTCACAGCATTTGCTGACTGGCAAATAGATACTGAATGAGTGAAAAAGTTTAGGGATTTGACATCCATTGGCAAGGAGAAAGCCCATCATCTGCATCCCTTACAGCTGCTGATACTCAGCCAGCGCACTCCAGCTCTGATGTCAGTGGTCTAAATGAGGGCCATAGCTCACTGATAGTTTAATCCCAGGAAATCTCTGCTGAACTATTAGCCAAGGCTGACTTCCACAACAACTGCACACTGCTTCTCAAGCACAGGGAAGATTCCCTAGCTTCCAATTCAGGCAGGGAAGGTTCTGCAAGCAAACAACTCTGGTGCAAAGTTCAAACTTACTTTCAAGACAGATCTGTTTACACATGTTCACCACCATGAGCCCTCAGCGAACAGAGAAGAACCACCAGTCCCTCAAGTAATTAGAGCAGGGCTATGTCAGTAATAATTACTAAGTGCAGCAAAATGCCATCTTGGCACTGAATAAACATATTCAGAATACGTGAAAATACTGCAACAGCTTTTCATCTTCCCTTGCAGTGGCTGGAAAGCTAAAGTCTATTCAGCTTTCAGAGCCTCTTGTGGATACAATCACTTTATGTATAACTGGGAAACTTGTTAGTGACTCATCTGCCTGTACTACCAAGTGGATTTTTTTAGTCCAATAACCAGACATCCATTATGTGGGCTGCTAAATGATTTACATTGCTTGAGTATGCACTGTACGCACCTCTTGCAAATTTTACATGCTGGCTGTATGGAGAATGAATGCTTGCTGCTTATGCTCCAAATAGCAATGAACCCAATTACCTAAGCTACTAACTCCCAGTAAGGAAGCCAGAAATACAGCTGTTACTTCACTACCTTAAAGAAACATTTATTATTTGTTTCCTAAACTACCATAAGTTGAAATCAATGAGTCATTTACAGTAGTGAACAAGAAGTCCATGAGTACAATTCACCTCTTTCAATAACTGTTGTTAATGCCTTATGCTCTAGAGCTTGTATTCCAGAGTAAGCCTTACCCCACACCTGTGAAAGCTGACAAGAATCCAGCTACTCTGGAAATCTGAGTGACTTCTGAGATGAAGCCACCAAGATGAAAAGCCTGGAAAAAAAAGGTAATTTTTGTGAAGCAACATAAGGATACTTTTGAATCATCTTGTGGTAAAAAAACTGACTTCTATCATACACAGCCAGAATGAACTTTGGTATGAAGAATGGGTACTAATGGCTGCAGAAGAATCATTTGAAAAAAAGATTTTGGCTGAAAGCAACATGTTGAGGTCACCCAGTCCAAACACCTTTTCTACCCAGGGCTAACTTCACACTAGATATTGAGATCCTAGGCCTTGTGCACTCAAGGTTCAATGTGGATTGAGATATCACATCTCAGGCACTGGTTCCAGTGCTCTGCCACTCTCATGCAGAAGAATCTTTTTCCATGTTCTACTGGAACTTCCCCTGTTGCAGGATATCACTCTTGCCCCTTACCCCTTCACTGTGCACCTCTGAGCATTTAGAGCATACCAGCTTTGTACCTGGCGACAGAGCAGAACCATCACCACTCATGTACAGCAGTGATAGCAGTGGGCCTGCATGGGTGCAAGACCAAACAGACATCACCACCAGAGGAAACAGCTGAAGTTCTGTGGATTGAAAGCAGCTACAGATTTAGCCAAGAGCCTCACTTAATAGCTCATATTGCATTTCAGGGCTCTGACGCACATGTAATTGTCTGACGTCCCCACACAACCCTGCATTCACAACACTGCTGACTCTGTGCTTCAGGGGAGGACTTAAAGCTAGGACTGGAATAACAGGAAAGTCAGAGGAGAGTGAATAACAAGCTTATTCTTCTAAGTTCACAAAGCACCTGTCATACAAAACAATTCCTTTCAAGAACACCACAGAAAGTCACAGAGTGTATCAAAGAATTAAATGAGAAAGCCAAAAACTACCAATGCGATTGAAATCGGATCCCTCTGCTCTTGTTCACTGAGCACCTTATGAAGACCAATGGTTAAATGACTTTCCATTTCAATCAGTAATGAAATTGCTGTCAGTCATAGTCAGTAAAATCATGCTAATCCATAGGAAGGTTTCAGCTCCTGTTCCAGACTCTGAGGTATACCCACAAGTAAATTCGCCACTAAAAACTATGAGGGGGGAGGCACCCCTCACACACATCACACTGATGCACACCTCAGGAGACTCAGCAGACAGGTAATCTCTTAAGTTTAGCAACACAACTGATCCAATTAAAAAAAAAATCTTTTTTAAAATGAAGTTTTGCATGTGAAAAACATCTGTCTTCCAAAACTCTCAAATTACGTTTACATATATTAACAGCTAAGGCTTAACCATATCATGGAACCTAAGATGGCTCCTGGCACCAATCCACAGGGTTTGGGAATGGGAAACAGTGCACACCACCAAAATGAAAGTTTCCCAGTTAGCAAAAAGTACAGCTCCAACTGCATAGAATCAGGCAAAGCTGAAAGAAATTAATTATGAAACTCCTCCTTACTCGCTGGAAAGAAAGATAAGGTGCTTTGAAGGATCTTTCTGGAGGCCAGTTTATCTGCCAATTCTCTCTCCTGCTCTGCATCTTTCAGACTACTTTGTACAGTGGCTAAAAGGGAGGATATGAACAGATGGCTGTTTGGTAACTGTGTCTGCTCCTAGTCAGATTAATTGGTTATGACCCAGTTAAATATTACAGCCTGGTAAAAAGATACAGACAGTCCTTCAGTTACTCTTCACAGTCCATGTGAAGAGACTGAAATACCTAGTATCATTACTAAGAATGAAAACACTTTCAAAACGCTAGGAATTGTGCAAAACAATTGCTGTAGAGTACAGTATTTGTCCTTCCAGACTACTTAAAGAGTATAAAACTTACAGGAATATGATGGTCAGATGGAGGTTTAGAGACATAAGGCGTTCATGAGGATCAACAAACCCTAGGATATTTGACAGAACAGTATCAGTGTCATGACTACTTTTTGTCTATTCAGGCCTTTGGCACCAAGCTGCTCATGAGACTTAAGGGCTGCAGCAGTATCTAATTTAATCTCTCTTCTGATTATGCTGAGAAGAGATTCCCCTTCAAAAAATGGGGAACAAGCCAGAAAACTATAGCATTGTACAGATACTAACTAAAAAGGATAACGTGTTGACCTCAGTACTTATAATTCTCTGTGCAAGGCAAGATAATGGCAAAAACGATGCCATCCAATCAATAAAGAATGAAAGGATGAGAACATAAGTAGGGCTGGTCTACCTGATTATACGGAAAATACACATTACCTCACAAATCTGATTGCATCCTCTGAGACTGTGGGATTGATTGCTAATGATAATAAAAGTATAACAACTTTAGCAGAATACTTGACAAAGTGCTGCAGGGTACTCCACTTAAAAAGGTAGCTCTTATTCTACACCAATTAAAGCACAAAAAGTGGATTTAAAATTGGCTAATTGGTGAACTCACATAGTGGGGAAACATGATCAGCTGAGGAAGTTTCTAATGGAGTAATGTACAGTCTCATTTTGGGTCACAGCTCGTAAAGGTGGGGGTTTTCCTCCCTCTTCTGTGAAACATGCATATATGTAACACATGCATATGTCTGTAGATGCGATACATACACATGTATGTTTACCATACCGAGACTGACAAAGGATAAAAAAACTTGATCATAAGTGAATTCAGCTCAATACATAGTACTCAAGCAAACTCAATGCAATAAATACTAAGAACAGCAAGCACAGGCCTCAAGAGGACAAACGTATATTCTAGAAAACAAAGAACTCGAAAATAATTTGGGTTTACACAAAATTAAGATATTACAGACACATCTGAGGAAAGAAAAAGAGCGACTACAACCCCTGTGTTTGTACTGTGCTACAGGGAAGGGCAGAAGCAGCAGCAAAGGAGCTTGTTTCTCAGATCTTTAAGAACTCTGAAGGAGGCACAAAGAGCCACAAAGAGGTGAGAGCTTATGAAAATGCTTTGCAGGGGAAGCCTATGGAGCTCCAGCTATTCAGGCTATCAAAAGGAAGACAGAGATTACCTGGTTACATAAAAGCTTCAAAAGAAAGAAATGAAAATTTTTAGAGATAGGTTTAAAACAGCAGTGAAAGACACACACACATACACACAAAACCCCAGTGGTTCAAGCCAAGAAAATTAATTTGTGAAATCAGACAACGTTGTAATTTAGCAGGTGATTAACCAGAAGAACAAAGTACCTGGGGTTAGATTTTTCATCTTTGCTTGGTGTTTCCAAACCAAGACTGGATGTCTTCATGAAGAACAGAAGCTTTAGTCTGACTCTTTGGATCAAGGGGAAAACAAAATGGAAACACTGCCAAAAGCACCAGTTTTCAGCCTGTGGTGCTTGTCCATAGTTTACTTCAGAGGTTGCATGATCCCTCTCACAGAGCTGAGATCCAAGTCTTTTGTCACCTACACTCAGATAAAATTCATCTTCTCCCACTACAAAGTTTCATGTTGCTTTACACGTACTCCACTACCTTTTAGCAGGGTGGTGAGAAGGCACGACCATTTTTAATGCATGTAACGAAAAAAAAAAAGTAGTGTTTTCAAGCAGATACCTAAAAGCCCAGGGAAATACACATCATCCACATGATGAATAGCTGTAACACATCCCTAACACAGACTTTTAACTGACCTCATCTCTCCCTCTGCTACCGAAAGATGCACAGATTGTACCAGGCCAATACACGTCTTCCACATGCCCTGCCTCTCAAATAAAATCAGTGAAACAGATGACTTAGCTTTTTGTGGTTTTTTTAATCTTAAGAGAAATCCCAGGATGACACTAAAACAAAATATTTATTAGACCCCATCCTCCCCTGTAACTTGGACATTACCTCTGCCCCGGTGGGCAAGAAAGCCTTCAGGAACACACACTGCAAATCCTTCATCTACTGACTGTTTCCTCCTCGTGAAAGAACTTGTGCCTATTCAGAAGCACAAGGCCAAAACATGCCTCATGACATATTCTCTCAGCACTCTGTAGAAACATGCAGCTCCCTCCCGACTTTCACCCTACATGAAACAGCTGCAGCACTAAATTTCCATTCATGGACGTTAACACCCCCCGCCCACACACACGCCAGAGAGCGGCCCCACACGTTAAACGACGGCTGAGAGTCCCTTCCGCCATCTAAGGCTACACGTAGCACCGTCCCCACGCGCAGCACAGCCCGGCCCCGCACAGCACCGCCGCGGCCGCCCAGCGGGGAAATGGCGCCCGGCCCCTCAGGCGCCCTCACGGCCGCGGGCAGCCGCGCCCGCCGCGAGGCCTCTGGCGCCACCCAGCGGGCACCGTCAGGCGTCGCCGCCGGCCGCGGATGTGAGGGAGCGGGAACCGCCCCGGAGAGAAAGGCCGCGCCCGGGGAGGGTGTGATCCTGCCCGCGGATTAAATCCTCCCTCTCCTCCCTGAGACCGTGAGGGATGAAGGCAGTCGGCTTTCCTGTCAGAGGAGCTGCTGCCATCCACCCCAACAAACTGTATTTTCTGCCCAGAGCCGTACCTTCCCAAGCAGCTTGAGAGGTCCCACTGGGGTTGGGGGTTATGCCACCAGAGCAAAGCCTTGCGGCAGGGAAGGAGCTCGGCTGCAGCCTTGCAGCCCGCTGCCACCCCTGCCTTCGGTAGTTAATTAAACCTTGGCCACGCTCTCACCTCCCATTAAAGAGCAGAAGGAGAAAAAGCTCTCAAGTACTCTCTGAAAGAGCACCGTAAATGTCATCCACTAATGGGAAGCGATGTGAAATGGCCGCCCGCTCCTGCTGGCTTTTTGTGGCCTTTCTCCTTGCCGAGGCTGCAGTCGTTGATCATGGGCTCTTCATGTGCAGGGGCAGCAGTCAGCATGGCTGCACCCAGGGCCTTCCCCGCACTGCTGCAGCACA
Organism: Falco naumanni; assembly: GCF_017639655.2. Lineage (NCBI taxonomy): Eukaryota > Metazoa > Chordata > Aves > Falconiformes > Falconidae > Falco > Falco naumanni. The sequence goes on along the minus strand of NC_054054.1, from coordinate 77,201,081 downwards.
AAACCGTGGCAAATAGTCACGTACGTCACTGCTGCTCAGCAATGCCCTGCTCTGCAGGGACAGGGGGCTTCTGCACAGCCCACGGCTGCCAGGGGTTTCAGGCACCTATGCAGAGAAGGAGAAAATAATGAGATATATGCATTTTTATATATACACATTTTTAGGGGGGGGGGGGGGGTGCATAAGAAAAACTACTTGTAGTTACGTGGGGTTGTATTTGTGAAGGATGCAAGTTTTGAGGTTTGCCTGTTGCTAAGCGTAAAGCGGCCAACCTGAGTTTTCCCAGATTTCCCCCCTTCTGTCTGATCAACCCACAGAGTAAATGTGCATTTAGGGAAAACATTTTTAGTTCTAGCACCCAACCCAATTTTGACAAAAAAGTCAAAGGCAAACCCCTCCTCTGCCTTCAGCTGTGAGATCTAGGCCTGCAAATTCACTATATAATTAAAAAAAAAAGGGGGGGGCAATTTTATTCTAAGAATTGCTGCCAGATCTTAGTGGTAGGACCACACTGAAGTGGGTGCAACAAAGAGATACAACAATATCTTCAGATGTCCTTTGGATGCATTGCCTCTTTCAACTACTTAACTGGTATAATGAGCTAAATGAAAGCATATGGGTTTTTTATATCACAGAACTGCTGCTTACTTTTTTTTTACTTGAGGTAAACTAACTCAATTTTTAACATAATATCTCAACCCCTTACCTTGACTCTCAACATGTTCAGGAGCTAAGCTATAAAGTCTAACGATGGCTAACCTGCAGACCTCAAACTTGGTCTGAATTGACTCCTGTGCTCGGTCTTTTTTACCCAAGAAGTGCACCCTCTCCCCCCTTTTCTTCCTGGCCTGCCCTCAGTCCTCATGCTGCTTCCCCACCTGCAGTACCAGCAAGCCAAATGCTTCCTTCCTGCTCTTATTTCTTCCCACTGCTGTATACTTCTGCCTTCTTATGCTACAGGATCACTTTGGCATAGCTTTTTTTGTATCTCATTTTGATAGCAATGTATTGATCACTATTCAAAGGGAAGACAGCACAGGAAGAAGTTTTGTTTCATACATCCTGTAATTTTTATGACAGGGTTCTTTTTGTAACCTGCAAAGTGATCTGATAATCTGCTTGTATTCTTGATTTTCTCAGGCCTTGTCAAATCCTTTTGCTTTTTATATTGTTTGTTCCAAATCCTGAAAACAGCATTTTTTCTTAGCATTGCTATTTAATACTTGTCTTTTGAAGTCTGCAGGCCTCTTGCCTCTGAAAAGAAATGTAAGTACATGGTCCAGAACAGCCTGCCCTTCTCCATCTGAAGGGGTTCCACCTGGGTCATCTAAGAAGGATTTTTTAAAAAGCTCTTTTTCTTTTAGTTTATTGTGTCAGTGATCCAATGACAGCTGGCAAAGGAGCTGTTTATCAGGTCTCTACAAATTGCGGTTAATGGGCACACATACCTCATACCCACACAAAACCTCACTTGGTGGGCTCTGTGGGTAGACCCGGGCCTGTATTCCTGCAAATACTTGTGGGCACAACCAAGTCACATCCTTACTCTTAAGGTAAGTGCACATTTCAGCTTATTTTTTGTCTCAGTTCAACACCCTTTAAAATATATCAGCTATCCTGTCATCTCTACTTATTCAAGTGCTTGCCACTTTGGTGTCACAGCCTGCTGGAGGGTCTGCCAGATACTCTTCCAATACACATAAACAACCAGAAGTAATAAACTGAGGCAGGGAAAACCTACTGGTAAGGTTTCTCTGGAGGTAGGACACAAAATATCATGTGTCCTACATATATAAGAAAAGGGCTTGAAAGGGGGAGTTTCAATTATGATTACTTTGGGGAAAACAAAGGTGAGTTTGGGTTTTATAGATGTCTGATTTTCAGAATTGCTAAGCATGTATAAACCCCCCAAGAGCCAGAGGGAGCTGAGACTCCTAAATATCTGCAAGTTCATCTGCACTATGTTCCAGCACTGAACTTGTTCTTTGTGCTGATTTAGAGATGGTAATCAGGACCTTGATGTCACTTAATACATGTCTGACAGTGCCATTTTAACAGCAAAATCCTCCATCCACACGCTTTTAAGGAATGAGGAGTAAGAGCCTGTCAGGTGGATTAGCCATATGTCAACTCCCCAGTGCACTACAGCAGAGCCATCATTAATCTGAAAACTTGATCGCAAGCCAAAGGGAACAATTATATAACCTAGAAAACTGAAAGGCGAATAGCACAAAAGCAAACAAGAAAGAACAATCATCCTTACTTACACATGTGCACATTTTACTACAACTATTAGGCAATCAAAATTGTCATATAACTGCCTTTTTTTAAATTACAGAAATGATGGAAGGATTGCAGTAATTAAAAACTGCAGGCAAGATGCTGAAAGATGATAAATTACATAAAGGCAAAGTGCAAATGAAGCAAAACTTCACAAGTGTTTATTTGCTTCCTCACGATTCACAGACTTTGTGGATTTGGTGTTTGTCTGTTCCTGAGTGCCATTGACAAATTGTCAAATTGATCAGAGAGACAGATACCTGTCAGAAGGAATTGAGTCACCAGAGTGGAAGATTACTTTTAAAAAATAGTGTCAAGCCCTAGAAAATATACAAGCCGTAGGCAATCACCAAGACAGACTGCATGGGCAAGTTCTATGGCACATGCCTGAATTGCCATGAAATCCAAAGTAAACGTTGGGAAACTGACAACAGAAAAAAAGGTCCACTAGCATTATACCTTCTGGTTAAAGGAGATCATCATGCAATTAATTCAGCTTATGTATTAGGACAGTGCCTAGGGCCTCTCAAGGTGGGGCCTTTTTATGTTAGGCACCTAAAAGCAGAACAAGCCTCTGCCCCAAAAGGACTTATATTCTCCTTGGACAAGGTAGGAGAGAGGAGGATAAAATACAAGCTGAATGAACAAGCTGTGGAAATGAGGTTAAGATAATACTCTAAAACACACTAGAAATTATTCTGAGAGGAAAGTATCCACCCAGGTAGTTTGAAATGCCAGCCTTTCCATACTGCCCCAGAGCCATCCTCCAGAGATCTGCTACAGAACTAGAAGCCAGTGTCAAATCCCACAGGAAGGTTGCCAGTCTTTGTAAGTTCCTAGGACCTACCTGATCCTCAGGGCTGACCTTCCACAGAATGACTCTTGGGAAGCTAATGGTCTCCCTGCTTCAAGGGTCCTGGTAGCAAGGCTCCAAATCTGGCATGCAGTTTAACACCCAGTGTCTGGACATATGCTTTTGTACCTGTTGTCTCTTGAGATACTATTTGCAACACATGGGTTGCAACCAACTGACTTGTATTTGTAACTTCCTTGTTGGTGTTTTTTCTCCCCCCTCCCCCCTAATGCCCCAAGCTACACAGCTCTCTAGCATTTTACATGCACATTTCTGAATTTACTGTAGATATATGGCAGCGTTCCTCACTGGCACAGGTAAATTCTTTATGCTAAGTACTACTAGTAATAATAATACTTGTTATTTTTCTGTTCCTTTGTATCTTCAAAGCATTAAACAAATTAATTATCTAAGCTGATAGAAAAGCTTTTCTAGCAACATTTCATATTTCACAAAACCATCCATTTGCTCTGTGGCCAGCCTCTCAAGACACTGCAGTGTGGGCACAACAGCAATCTACAGCAGAGAAACGTCAGACCTGACATATCTCCACTTCAGCACGTGTATGTATACACGATCTTGTAAGTTAGATGCATGAGTCGTGCAGCTGAAGTCACAGACTGTGAATACTTTAACTGAGGGGAGTTTTTTTATATATGACGTGTAAAGAGTGAATCAGTGAGAATAGCCCTTAGTTTGGATTAAGGGACTGGAAAGAAACAACCCAAGCAAAAAACTAGTGAAAGGGTGTCACGTACAATTCTGTCTGCATTAGCCTGTTCTGAGCTGGAGACAAAATGGCTGTCAGGCTTTCTTGCCAGCTTCACTATTGCCAGGAGGCAAGGAAGCCAAGGGATTGTGTGCTGGCCCAGAACTCAGAAAGCCTGAGCCCCGCAAGCTGCGGGCTGAGTGACACGAGGTGCACTTCCCCATGCCCCTCTCTCCTCACTCACCCGTTGCTACTTTTGTAGATCATGAACTCATCTGGAGAGAGGCTGTTTTCTTATTCCATCTATGTACGGCAGAGCCCTGAGCTCAGTTGGGCCTCTAGGCACCAGGTTAATATATATAATAACAGTGTGGTACAAAAACCAAAGGCATAACAGTTTCATGACGGAACGCATCTCAGATGAGTTAATGTGTGCAAAGCACTTTGAAGTTGAAAGGTTCTGCAGCATGTAAAAAGCTGAGCATTACTTTCATATGGATTTGTTGATCTTGAGGACTCATGAAGCCACTCAGAACATGCCTCTACTCAGTGAAGAGCAGAGTGCGAATCCCTGCTATGCACTCCTGTCGCAGCACTCTCCAAACTAGCCAGCTGCAACAAGGTCTTTTACCATCACTTTTACCATTACCATGATACTCTTCACACCAGTCCCTCTGCTGCCTTCTCCTAATCTCTCCTCATCCAGGGCACACTCACTCTCTCTGCTTCTTCCTCACCTCTCTTCCTTGGCTGCCCAACAACTTAACAGAACCAGCCACAGCTGCACCTTGTCTACATCAACCAACCCACAGCTGTATTTTGTCAATGGTCATTAACCCAGTTTCATTCCTCTACAATTCTGCCCTCCCACTTTTTTTTAAACATTTCATACCTCATGTTTTTACCAATCATCACAAGCTTTTTTACAAATAAACTTTTCATGCAGTCCAGACAACTTGTCCCTGAACTTTTTTTTCCTTCTTAACATTTCATGCTTTATGTATTTAACAATCATCACAACTTTTTCACAAATAAACTTCTCATACTGTCCAGACAATTTGTCCCTGAACCCATACACATATTCCTTCTTCACTTTTATCTTGGGCTTTTCAGCTTCTGCGGGCTGATCACCTTTCTTCTCATCTGCTTTCTTGAAATCTGGGATTTTGTTTTCCTCAGAGGGGAGTTCTGATGAGCTTATAGTATATTGTCCTGTCACCTCCTGGGTCACACCTGACAATAACCTGAATGAGCTTTCAAACAGCAGATCTAGAATACAGCACTAATACATTACTCCATGTCCCAACAAGCTTCTCAACATCCTTGTGGTCGCTCATTTCTTCTGAAACAACTGCAAACACCTCCAATGAGCACATAAACACCGGCAAGAATACCACCAGGCCAAGCAGCAGCAGCAACGGTGGGAGCTGCCCGCAGCACCGCACTGCTCCCGCGCCTTCCCCCGGCACAGCCATCACCACTGTCTGGCTGGACCTGCTCTGGACCCACTGCTGCTGCCACATCTGGCCGTGTACTCCGCTGCTATCGCCTGTTACCCTCAGTCTCTTAACTCCACGGCAGTCAGGCTTCCTTCTCTTTGATCCCAACGGCTCACCTCTACCGGTGTCTGATCCAGATCCCCAGGCTCTTCCCACCTATCTCAATGTGATCTGGATCACAGGCTATCCCCGCCTGTCTCCACTGCGTTGGGCACCGCCATCACTGTTCAAAACGTCGAATGTCCCCCAGCACAGCCATCACTGCTGTTGCTGCTCATTACACTCAGTCTCATAATCTGAAGGTCATGAGTTCGATCCTCACACGGGGCAACAATTGTCGCAGCACTCTCTGAACTAGCCAGCTGCAGCAAGGTCTTTTACCATCACATACCATAATACTCTTCACACCAGTCCCTCGGCTGCCTTCTCGCTCCTAACTCCAGATGAAATGGTATGTCCAAGAAATTCCTATTAGAGGATGTCATTAAGAAAACCCATGTCATTATAGGCAAATAGCCTTACTTTTAGCACCTTTCTATATTAAAAATTAGCATCCCTGGGGAAAAATGCAAATAGGCTTTTCACAATCCTGCTGATTTTGGCATTATCTCATCTCTATTGCTTTGAGTCACTCTCGCTTTCTGGGTCTCCTACGTTAAGTTGCCATGGGAAATATAAAAAATCAAAGAAAAAGTGTTACAACTTGCCAACAGATTGACATGAATCTTATCCATTCTGGCTCCTGGAACCGAACTGGCTTTCCACAGTTCACTGAAGCCCAGCTGATCCCCGGCCAGGAATAAACAGCATTTTATGACTCCATATCCAGGCTTGTTGGCCAGGTCCTTTCCGGGGCCAGAGCTGAGACCCAGCCCAAACACTCCCCAGACAGCTTCCAGACCCAAACTGCTACTTAGGATCATGCTGGCTGTAGTTGCTCTCACATCTCACCACTTCTTTTGGATTATTAATTACCGTATTTCAGGAGCAGGGAGTGCCCTAGCTCAGGATTAAGGACCTGTCTCATGAAGTACCACCCAGGCACACCCAGTGGTGGTCCCGGAGCTCATCTTCTGACTGAGACAAGATGCAGCAGCTGGGGAAAACATCCCCTAAAGAGAGCAGAAGGGTTACAGGAGAACAAGGGCTTACGTAGATCAGCTTTGTGCCTTATTTTGGTGGATGGGCATCATGTCGACTCTTCTGCACCGTTTTGATATATGTTACTATAGAGATCCACACCAATGTACACTTGCACATGCATGCATCCAAAAGGAGAACAGCTATAATTAAGCACCCCTGATGGGCACCCACCGTCCCCACGGGCCGTGTCGCCCTCCCCCGCCCCGGCCACAGCCGTCCTTCCAAAGACGGTGCCACTAGATGGGGCTGAGCAACAAAATTCCTCCCAGGCCATGTGCACAGCTGCAGCATCAGCGGCATTGCTTAAGTCACACAGGTTTAAACATGTTTCTTGCTTACTGGGCACTAACGTTGTCTCCCTGGCCAGTTGATACAGGGACAGGCCGTGGAGAATTGTCGTTAAGGGATTGCAAAACTGTATTCCCCAACCATGCTGATTCACCCTTACTGGAGGATGATGTCAGTCCAGGTAGATTCTGCAGCCAGAAATGAATTTGGGAAACAAAAGAAGGGGCTTCTGCATGCCCCACAGTTTATGGGGTGGAAAAGCCTCCTCTAAATAGCTTCTTCTGGTTATCTAGGGAACAGGGGTCTGGCATCTCTTGGCCCTTAAGTGAAACACTTCTGTTCATCAACAGCTTCTCGAGAGCCTGGGAGGCAGGCAGGCAGCATCTCTACTTGCCCATGGTTGCCTTTCCAGCCTTCCAAATGATCCAATGACAGCAAACTGGACACGAAACTGCCTGTCTTCCTTGGTGAGAGGTACTGCAACACACAGAGATAAATACAGGGAAAAGCAGCAGTGAAATAAAACCCTAACTTCATGGTCTGGGCAGAGCAGAAATTTCAGGGAAACAATTAAAATGCAGGCACATCAGGTATCAAAATTATTGTCACTACATCTTGTATAGGTAGTGGTGCTGAGAGAAACTGGTGCTGTGGAAACATGCAGCCCTGGGATGCCTCCCATGAGAGAAGTGACATTACCAGGGCTTGTTTACACAGAGCATTGGCAGCGATCTGTCTCCATCTCCTCAGAGGCAGGCAGAGGTAAGTGTACTCCGCACCCAACAGCGGAAGGGATTATCCCACCATAAAGGCAGTTAAAACCATCCCGTTTATTTTGTAAACTAGTTTACCTATAAATGCTTCCATTTCTAAACAAGAATGGTCGTGGGAAATCTGGTTAGAACTTCCTAACGACATTATAAACAGGAGAATGTGGAAACAAAAGGGAGGGAATCAGGTAATGGCAACACCTAAAATATTTTTTAGGATGCAGATTGTCAGGTTAAATTTGAATTCTATATGTTGGCAAATACCATGGAGTTCAGTGAGAAGCAGAATGCAAATACAAGCACAGCTTGTAACATTTAATATTATTTAGGTTATGTGTTGAAACAGGGATAGGGATTAGCTAAATCTGCACCACACTGGGTCCAGTATAAACTTCAGAGAAACTAGTGTGAAAACAGAATCAGATCTTAAACTTTGCAATGCACTTAAACAAATTACATGTTCATGTGAGAAAAAAACATTAATAAATCATTGGGTGAATCTGAAAATACAGCATTTCTGTCCAAGCCTAACCGTATTATCCAAAACAAGCCTATTTTGTTATTTACTTCATCAAGCAGATGTATCTAAAGAGATACAGTATATCACCTCTCAGTTTCTTTATTCCATGTGTCATATTGTGGTAACTCCAGTTTTAGATCATTGTAAAATTAACACTTTCTGCATCCTGGCTCTTTAAGTGGCAAACACCATTAGGATGTTTTAACGGTACATTATGCAAAATGTGTCATACAGTAGTACGTTTCTATAATGGTAGCCAAGTGGCTAACCTGTCAGAGGACCACTTTTCTTAAGCCAACAATACTAGGATGCTTTTCAGTCCAGGTGTGTTAAAGCCTGCAGGAAAGGGTGTGGTACGCTCACAAAAGTGTGTCTGTGGCCAAGGTGTTCCCAGGAATGTGGGGTGAGTCACCAGTGTCACATTGCTTGGTTGTCTGTGATGGGTGACATTTGGTAGCTGCATTATTACTAAACAGAAGTATGAGCGAGGCTTGCTACATGCAGGCACTGAAGTATGACACGACCATCTGATGCCTTACAGAAAGCTTCAAGGAGCACACAGGACTGAAACTAGGATTACAACCTGAGGGAAAATAGGCTCTCTGTGCCCGATGAACAGTTTTGAGGAGGCTGATAACTTTCAAGACTCTAGCCATATATTACCCCACTGTAACGCACAAAAATAGCTTTTTAATGATTTCTAATCTAATTTGATAATTAACCTTGTCTTCTGAAAGCAAATCGGTATTTACCGTAGTTGAAATCTGATGTTGGGAAGCTGGGAAACAAAACTTTTTTTTTCTACCTTATTGGGCTTCAGGCAAACTTAGACGCCATCCTTAGCCAAGAGTAATTCAGCCTTTGAATTCAGCTGTGCTACCTGACTTAGGCCAATGGAAGCCCTGATGCGGCACTGTCACGTTCAAGCCTCCTTGGCCCTCCTCTAAAACGTGCAGAGCTGCTCCGTTTCCCAGGTCCCGCATTGCGCCATCGCCTGTGGCACCAAGGAGCCTGGCTTCCAGACCTGCTGAGACACATCGGCCACCCAGTGCACTGGCACACCAGCCTTCAGTCAGGACTTCCAGCTTCCCCAGGGCACCCTTCGGAGAGGGAAAACTCGGCTACCCTCACACAAACCCAGCCCATCGTATTTGCGGTGCTGAGGGAGCTGGACATGGGCGGCACCGAGCCCCACGTGCCCTGGCTGGGCAGCTGGCAGCCCAGGCGACCCTCTGCGAGAGCGTGCAGGTCACAGGACAAAGCATGCCAAAGCCTGTCCCAAGTGCAGATGTGGCCAAGGGGGTTTGCAAGCTTTGCCTCTGTCCTGTGAGAAACACATGGTGGCCTTGTGCTTCTGGGGTCCTCTCCAGCTCCTGCACTCTCCAATTTTACAGGATCTTGGAGCAGCCAGCTCACAGAGCCTCACTGCCCAATAGCTCAGCTCGACCTCTGTTCACAGTGCATATGAAGAAGGTCCTCCCTTACCCTCACCAGCTCAAGATGATGGTGGCAGCATGCACTGAACTAGAGGAAGAGCCATGAGAGTGTCCTGCCCAGGAGATCCCCAGCTCCCAGTCCCCCACGCCTGATGTTATCTTCTGCACATCCCCACTGCAGGGGTCACAACAAGCACGTTCGGCTGCTGCCTGCCTTCCAGCACCACAGACCCCGTGCCTTTTGACATAAATCTGAGCCAAATATAGCCTCAGGGTTCAACTCACCTTAATCCTACTACAGGTTCATACACAGTGGTGTAGCTAAGGAGCTCATTACAAAAAATGGAAGAAAGGGGAGAGAGAGAGATAAAAAGGGGAAGGGGGTGTGGGTGGTGTGTGTGGCACCTGTGCTAGGGACATGGCAAGGAGCAATTGGATGATTTCTGACAGCCAGTTTCAGATCACCTTTAATTTAAAAGGCAACCCTGCGTATGAGCTGCAATACATTACTGTGACTTTGAATAAAAAAGCAAGCATAAATCAGTTTTGCTGCTCAGGGGGTTTGTATTGCGCCGGTGGGGAATGAAAGAGGAGAGCTGGTGTGTCGCAGCATGCAGGAGAGGTGCAAGGGGAGCTGCTGTCTCTGTTTCCACCCAGAGACACTCACTAACACAGCACAGCTGAGTACAGGGCAAGACCCTGTTACAGTAAGCTGGGTGAAAGGTACTTTTTTCACTGAAAACCCACAAAAGTGGTTTGTACTGGGAGCAGGAAGAAGAGAGGCTCTTTCAGCGGAGGGAGGAATTCTAATGCCACCAGATCTCCACCATGAAGTCATAGTTTGCAGCACCTTCTAGTTAATTGGGGAATTGGGCAAACCACTCTTCCTTGCTAAAAGGCAGGATGGATTTGCCCACTGGCTGATGTGGGGGGAAGACAGACAAAGAAATCCCTTGTCTGCTAGCAGGTTTATATTGGTCCAAACTGATGCCTGGACTCAGGCAGCATCTCTCATGAGTCCATGCACTGATGGGGACAACTGGGGCACAGTGACCCTACAACCACTGCCTCCATACAGCTCCCTGCCTCCCAGCACAGGCAGCTGGGTAGGGAGCTGTAAAAGCAGCCTCTGCCCCGTGGTAGCCGCTTGCCAAAACCATAAGCCCAGCCAGGCACTGGGGTAGCTGTGCTACCAGTGCCAGGCTGCTTCTGGGCCAACACTGTTGCATACCAAGGCTCAGCTGGGAAAAACACTGCTCCATGCTTGGGGGACAGGAAAAGCTGGCTAAAAACTGCAAGCACATGAGAAATGTCACCTGGATGAAATGGCAAAGGGTTGTTTTGGCTTTGCTGCTCAGCTTACAGGTGACACTGAGGAGAGCAGAACAACCTGGAGACAAAATGACCCCTTAGTTTTTGGGTCTGCTAGAAACAATATTTTGTGTCTTAGGTTTTCTCTTTAGCCACCAAACTCCAAAATAATCTTTTCAGCCAGCTCTAGCAGTGGTTTTAACATCTAGCCAGGAGAGATATGAGGTGTGGTGTCTTTTTTTCTGTGTGTGTATGCCTGTTGACACAGTTCATCTGAGGTTCAGCATTAAACATGGTGGTGGTGCTTTTTCCTCCCTTCCTCCTCTTCCTCCCTGCTTTGTAACCCCCAGGACTGGCTCATGCTCTTACAAAGGAGTTGTGTGTCCTCTCAGGACAGACAAGAGATTGTTTTTAAGTCCAGCATCTGTCATTTATTGTTTACAGTGAAAGATTCAGCTTTGAGTTGAGATCAATGCAGTTGCTCTAGGTGTTGGAGAAAGTGCTCAGTTATCACAAATCTTTCTGTCATTTGTTCATGTTCTACTGCTGTGCGCTCAGGCTCCAGGCCACAAGCTCCAGCAAAGCCTGCAGAGCTGGACTGCAAAGGGAAACATGAAACGCACACACACAGAGTTATGCCAAGCTGCTAAAATTAAAGCTGGTTAGAGCAGTGTGAAATGCCCTGCAGGCAGCAGGATAGTGTCTTTTTCCTAGGACCCTTTCACTGGGTAACGATGAAAGATGAAAGCACAACTGTCAGGGAAGGCTCTTGCTGTCCTGCCTTCGCATACGAATGCTGCATTTGCTTCGCCAAAATAAAGCTGGTGCCTCTCAACAGCAAAAATGCTGATGCCTAGAAGTGGCCTGCCCAGCCTCTCCTGAGGTGTCTGTTGTGATCACATCCAAAGACCCCAAATCAAGATTGGAGCAGGTAGATGTTGCGGAGCAATGAGCTGGTGTAGGAAGTCCCACACCCTGCCACAATGTCCAGCCTGATGTGGAACAGGCCAGGGGAGCCAACAACTGGCTGCGGGGAAGGTCATGGCGAATGGCAATCCCATCAGCCTGGAAAGCATGTTCTGGGAACAATTTGATCTTTCAAAATCAGTCATAAAGGAAACCAAACAAACCCTTGTACAAATAGAGCCAGTTAGCTTTGAAAGCTGTTGCAGCCAGCTCTCGGTATCCCTCACAGGCTGACACAGACCATCTCACATTTGTGGCCCTGCTCTGCACCGTGAGGCTGGCACAGACCCCTCCAAGCAGCGGGGAGGGCTGGGGGCAGTGGGGCAGGTGGCACCACAGGGCTGCCCCATCCCCTGCCACACAGCACGTGCCTGCTGGCACATCCCAGAGGGCTCCCGGCAAGAGCCACCAGCCCCTTACGCCCTCAGTAATCCTACCCCTGTCAAAACCTGGGTGGAGGGGGCCTAGCCCCACACAGCTTCCAGGCAGTTACAATGGGAACGAAAATTAAAGCCACCCATTTATGTAAACTACCTCAAAGTACTGAATGCAAAAGCAGATGAGCAGAAACAGAATTGCAATACCAGTTTCAGGCAGGATCCACTGGAGCACAAAATGAATTATATACATATAGGATTTCAAAGGGGATCGTTAGGACAGGCTGAGTTCTGCCCACGTCTTAATGACCTGAATAGATTAGCCTCTCCCTGCTCGCTGCCTTGTGCTTCTGGCTGTGGATTGAAACTGCAAAGATTTTCGCTTTGCTTCAGGCCTTAAAGCACAGCTTCAGCTTCAGGGAGGGCAGGGGGGTGACGGTGTGGCACTGCATCACAAGGAGCTCCTGTCACACAGCCGGGGTGGCTTGTTTGCAGAGGCAAACCCTGGGGCCACCCTCAAAGCAGAAAACAAGCAAAGGGTAAGTAGAGGGAGCCTAGCTGAGCAAGCTTGGAGTGAGCAAGGAAGGACAAAGGGCAAGAATCTGCCTGAAATTAGTGTTTCACTGGTGTTTCTCAAGCATCACAAGAGGAAAAAGAGAAAAAACAGAATAAACAGAGGAAAGAAACAATGAAGAAAAAAGTATGATATTAACTGGATGGAGAGTTTCAACCAAAAAAACCCAAGAGATTAATGAAGGGCATAGGAGATGCCCCTGCATCCTTCCAATATTTCCTTGCAACAACTTCTCTCAGTTCTGCGCAATAAGCGCCCATTGTCCAGTGGTGGAAAGGCTGAGCACGGCCTCCCCCAGCCCGCACAGGGTGTCCCTGCAGGGCATGCACTGCCCACCCCTGCCTAGAGCAGCTGTGCCCTTCCAGAGCACCGTAAATAATCCCACGCTTCCACACCTTGGGGTGAGTACAGTTTTCCTGGGTGAATACAGGTTTTCCAAGTGATCAAGATAGGATAAACAGGAGTGAAAAAGCAGATTATACAGCAGGACTCATAAATTTCCATGGAAGCCCAGGAACGCTGTGTCACAGGTAAGCACTGCTGTCACCTCTGTTATTTTCCAAGATCACAATTTTCCAAAGATAATTTTTGGTTTGCAATAAACAGCCTTGGAGTCACTGTGGATTTATTCTCTGTAGATCACATCCATTGACTATCCCCTTATCAGGACAGTCGGTGGCCTTATGAGCCCAAACCTACAGCTACAGCGAACATCCCATCAGGTTTCCCATGTTTTACATGCAGCACAGTGGGTCTGGATGGCCGCATGCAACAGCCCAAAACTGTGACTCCTTGCAAAGCACCGGGAGACCTTCAGATAGAGCTGACCTTAGCATCACTTTAACCCCAGGCTGGTGCTGAAGAGGCAACCTGACACAATCTACATCCCGCCTCTCTCTTTGCCAGGCAAAAAATGCTGCCATTTAGGTTCCCAAGCCATTTATTTTATACCCTTTTATCCTAAAGCTCTGGCTGTCTTCTTTAATGTAATAAACAAATCACAGGTCTTGTTTTACATATCTCCACACACAAAATCTCTTTCCAGCACTTTGTCTTTATACTTGTCTAAAAAGGGCCTAACAAACTGCTGCATTAAACAAAAATTAAGTCAAGCTTGGGGCTCCCATACCCAGAGCCCTGCGGTTTTACAGAGCCTTCTTTGTGCAGCTTCTATTTCTGTCTGATTAAGCTATCTAATTCTCAAAGATTAAGCTATCTAAATTGAGTACTGAAGCATTTAAAATGTAAACGCACTGAGCTTTAATCACAACCTGCAGACTACCCCCCTCTCTCTCCACCTGTATATACGTGTGGGCTGTTTCCTCGCAATTTTTGACATTACACCTGCATCTAGCGACACTTTCACATCCCACAATTAAAGAGAGCGTGCCGGGGTAAAGGCCAAAGTGTCCAGGTGTATGGATGCGAGGCTGAGGGTGCAGTTAGGGCAGCTAACGTGATCCTGTGTCCCCTCCCTGTTCTGCTGCCCCCTCAGCCTCACACACCCTGCGGCACCCACATTGCTGGTGGCTTGGCTGGCCCTTGGGCAGCACTGCTGCCAGCATGGGGTCAGGGGGAGGAAGGCAAACCCACAGCTCTCCAAACAGGGCCAGTTTACGCTCCCACAGGAATGCACCTCAGAGAAGTGAGAACTGCCAAACTCTCCTCTCTCCCAGTACCTCACCATGATATTCAGACGTCTTTTGATTTTTTTTACATTTGAGAAAAATCCTCACAGAGGGAGTATTTCCAGTCTGGCATGGCAAGCCCTGGGAAGGGAAGACACTCTACAGCCGTTCTGCAGCTCGGGCCCATGGGGGCTAGGGGGGGGGCGGGGGAGGGGGGAAGCGGAGCGAGCCTGGCTCAGCCCTGCAAGCCCCAGCACTTGGCAGCCCAGGGACTGCCCAAGCCACAGGCTGCATCTGCTGCAGCAGCTCTAACAGGCCTCCCTAGACTGCTGTCCCATTAATTTGCTTAATTGCTCTTTGAACCTATGTATAGTTCTGGCACCTGAAGCATCCCATGGCAATGAGTTCCACCAATTAATTATGCTTGTGTGAAAAAAAAAGCCTTCCTCCTCTATGCCTTAAAAAATATCTGCCTGATGATTTCATTTAACATCCCTCAGCTCCTGTCTTATGAGCAACTGCTGCCATTCCTCCTGCTATTCGTCATGTTGTAGACCGCTGCCGTAGCCCAGAGTCGTCTCCTTCCTAGGCTGAAGTTGATTGATTCAGTCTCATCTCGTACAGATAGTGTTGTGCCTCTCTGATCATTCCAGTCACACATCCTTTTCCCGTTCAAGTACGGCCTGAATTTCAGGAGTGCCGCACACCCACAACCCCGAAGTTGCTCAGTAGGAGCCACATCCTTTAAAACCCCAAGTGTGCTGCTGTGGGCTGTGCAGCAAAAGCGAGTGCAGCCACCCCAGCGGGTGTCCTGGCGGTACCCCGTGCTCACCCTGCCTTTGGCGCAGGGATGGCAGCACCATGCCTGGCTCCCGGGGCTTCTGCAGGCTCTGGCTCTCAAGTGCCACCCATGGCTACCTCTGGCACTTGTTTAACTAAGCCCACAAATAATAGGTGACTGCCACAACATTTGTATTTGAGATCATGGGGACAATAGAGGTAATATGTTCATTGAGCAATTTGAAGTGTTACCTCAATGCAAGAATTACAGGTGCTTGCAATAGAAATGTTGCAGATAGGAAAAGAAATGACCTCAGACAGGATCAAATATGCAAAGCTAACTGCGGCTGCGGACTTCTCCCACAAGATAAACAAGTGGCTCAGCCCTCCAGCAGAACAGCAGGAAAGGGGAATCCCGGAAAGCTATTCTCATGCCAGGTTTTTTTTTTTTTCAGGGCTCCAGCAGGAACCATGCCTGGGAGCCCAGGGGATGGCCACCTCCCTGCTTGCCTGCAGTGGCCCGGGCCACCTGCAAGCCCCGCAAACCCTGCACACCACGGGGGGAGCAGGTTCATGCCTGCTCCATCTCTGCAGTTGCTTTGAGTCCAAGTGGGACAAAACCA
Source organism: Falco naumanni (assembly GCF_017639655.2). Lineage (NCBI taxonomy): Eukaryota > Metazoa > Chordata > Aves > Falconiformes > Falconidae > Falco > Falco naumanni. The sequence continues at coordinate 77,185,324 of NC_054054.1, read as the reverse complement.
TAGGCACAGGTTTTGAAAGGAGGGGAGAATTTACAAGGACCGAGCACCTAAGGTGACTTTCTCTTGCTCCTGAGATGCAGAGGCGACTCCAGCTTTCCAACCCCTGCTTGCGACAGCCACAGGAGGAAAGTCAAAACGTGTGGCAGAGAAAAAGCTGTGATCCAAAGCGTTATGTCCACCTCCCCAAATGGCTCAGCTGTGGGATAATCCGCCAGCCATTTCTCCCAGCACCACAAAACCTGGGGGGCTGCAGCGTGCCAGCTCAGAGATTATCTTTGCCATCTCTGGCGCTTTTCTAGCTCAGCCTATAATCCATCCTTCCTTAAGTACTGTTTTTCTTAAACAATGTTGCCATCCCCTTCAAAACATAACTCTGTTTATTGAAAACAATCAAGTGTTGGTATCGCACCCCGTTGCTGCTGGGTGGTGCTTGACAGCGCCGAGCTGGGGTGACAACTCCTTTTCCCAGTAGGTGAAACAGGCAAGTGCCAGCAAGGATATGCCCATAATAAACCACCACTTATCTGTTGGGGCAGAGAATTTTCCTCTGGTTGCCAACACAGATTACAGCCTGAATCTTCCTTTTCTTTAGCAAAAAGCATTTACAGGCACTTCCACCATTCCTTCTCTAAGTTTATTCCGCAAAGATGAGCAAAACAGTGAAACTGTTGGCTTAGCACGAGTGGGACAGCTCTTCTTTTAAACAGATTTTTGGTTGTGCCCTGTTATTTCATCTCTTTAGAATATTCACTAGACAAAGTAATTTTCCTGTCTCTGAGCAGTGCTAAGCTGTCAGACTCCTTTTCTGTGAGCAAAAGGTAGTGCAGCATCTTCTCCCTACGCAAGTGCTTTTCTGGGAAAATAGAAAAGTAAAAAGGGAAAACACCCCCACTCCCCACTGGTCACTTAGAGGTTTATGGTTTTCCAAAGATAGCAAGAAGTAAACTGTGGCTGTTTCGTGTCAAACCTCAGCACCCAGGAATCGTTCCTAGCAGGATTGCCACCCCAGGAGAGCTAGCCCCACCTGGTAGTATAACATCAGGAGGCTCATTTAGCAGCTAAAATAACCCACCCTGCAAATATCCTTCCGTTTAGTTTTAAACAGCAGTGGGGCCGAAATTCAGCCTCAAGAGGGGGTGGGGTGGGGGTTGAAGGATGGGGGCAGGGCAAAAGGAGATTACCCAGAGCCCTCCCTTGCCACCAGCGCAGACACTGCCTGTGTTGTTTCTTTAATTGAAGAAACAAAGTGCTCTTTCAGGGGCTGCAGGTGGCTCAGGGCATTGCAGAAAAGGGACATTATGGCTTTCCATGATAGGGTGGTTGAAAGGTTTGGAGCCGTACGTACAAAAAAGCCTTTGCTGAGGGTATTGCTGCTGCATCAAGTATCAATGAACGCTGCATATCTGCTGTTATGAATCCGATCGCCACAGAAAATGAATGGGAAGCATTAAGAGTAGGAAAATGGTATTTCAAGCTGCAATGAACAGCTTCCAATTCATCAGTGAATAGCAGGCCTGGGTCAGTGAAATAATAGCTCTGTTTGAAAGAAATATGGAAGAGCCTTGAGCAGTCTGCAAGAGCAGATGTGCAAAAGAAGTAACCAAAACTGCAGGCGCTTCTGAGGTCTAAAGCAAAGCCTGCTTCGAGCAGGGCGGTCTGGCTGGGCAGAGGGCCTGTAAACTCCCTGCATGAACCAGTTCACTGGGCCTTTAACACCACTCCCCTGCCTTTGGAAATAAGCTTCTTGGAAGAAGCAACGTGTACGTGCAACGGCACTATAGCCCAGCAGTTTACCTCCAAAGATCATGGTCCACCCTTCAGAAACCAAACTGGCATGAAAAGCATGAGGGCTTCATCAGCCCTCCCACAAGCACGGAAAGTAAGGGTGTCTAGTAAAGCCAGAAGCAGAACTAGGATGTCCCAGTTTCCCATCCCTAATCCTGACCCTGCTCCTCCACCAGCCCCCATTCCTCTGATTTCTGGGATGCTGCAGTGATGAGAGCTGCAAAACGCCAAAGCAAGCCCGGCTCACCCCACAGCAGCAGCAGCAGCACAGTCTGGCCTCAGATTACTGGTGGGTGCTGGGGACCACATGCAGGACCGAATGCCTGCCTGCAGCCTCAGCCCAGTTTGCCCCCTCACCCACTGGCCAGGGCTCAGTGGGCTCCGTGCAGGTTTTTTCTAGGTGTGAGAAAGCCACCCGATGCCGGTGAGACCCTGGTGATGGCACCCTGCCCACACGTACCACAAACTCAAGGGCGGACAGAGAGGCTGCGTGGTTGGCAGGGAGTTAGCTAGGACTTGGCTTCTTGGCCTGATGGCTGCTGGTCCCTGAGCTGCTGGGGGTGCCATGGGGCTGTGCCGGTCTCGGGACATGTTCCCCGAGTTCTGCGCTGCTTTGGGCTGCCCACTGGGCTCTTACCCAGAAATTTTGCTGCCTGACCTTTTTGTGGGAGATGTTGTCTTCAAGGGGCGGTGACACAGGAATAGCAAGACAGCTGATAAGGTTTGATGGCTTTTTACTTAGGGGAAATCCTCTCGACTGTTGCCCAGGGCAAATAAGACTCAGAGGCCTGAATTCCCAGAGGAGGCATTGAGGCACCAGATCAAAGTCTGCTCCCCAGCTGTCACTGCAGAGGCATCACCTCCAGCCATAACAGGAGGTTATAAAAACAAGGTCTCTCCCTGACACATCCCAGGCTGCACAAAGGAACCAGCTCCAAAGAAGGGAAGCTGAGAGAGACCTGGCTGCAAGTGCAGTTTGGACCGTGGGTCCGGGCAGCAAGCTCCCAGACACACTGTGGGATGGCGGCTCCAGCCCTGGGGATGCTCTGGACCATGCGGGACGGGGGCAGGGGAGCACGCATTGCCTGGCTCTGCCTATTTCTTGCTTTAGTTCCCGTAGGCAGAGATGCATCCGTTTGCTTCCACTCTTATGGTCTCACGCAAGGGAACTTAAATCCAGAGCACCATGAGGCTCTTGAGTTAATAAAAGTTCTGGGGTATAGTTCTGAGTTTTTAAACCAACGGGGGCATGGGGTCCTGGCACCGGCAATGTGATTTCTTCTGAGTGGACACTTTCCAAAAAGGCACTTCATAAAGAGCCCAGCTACAGGCGGGCACAGGCTGTATCACCCCGCTCATCATAACAGCGACAGGACTCGCAGGGCACTGCGTGCTCTCACGACAGCGGCTGCCTGTTGGGACCAGGCTACCGGCACTGCTGGCGCAGATCCTGCCAAGCCAGTGTCACGAGCAGCCAGCAGCCCCATGCAAAGCTTGCCTGGTGCAAAAGAGGCCAAAGAGTTGAGCTGTGTTAGTTGATGCTGCTTTGATAATTTATATCACATTTTATAGCTGTTGATGTTACAACTCCTTCAAGGTACTTCAACATGAAAGATGGCAAGGTCCCTGCCTTGGAGAGCTTACAGTCTAGTACAGACAGGTAAACATAACAAGTAGAAACATTAAACCTGAGGTAGGGAGTGGGGACAGGTTGAGGGAGTATGTACAGAAATTATCTTTGGCACATCAAAGAGCTGGAAGAAGTCCATCAGAGGAACCTTTAGGCTATTTATGTATTTCAGGTAGCAAGATAAAATCATGAATAATGAGTTCCTGCAACCTCTTTGCAGAACCAGCACTGAAGCAATGCTTACAGAGGCACTTCCCTGCTAACGTGTGTCCTTCAGATGGGGAACGCTGAATCCTCCCCAGATTTACATTGCTGTCTTTTAACCAGTAATGAGAAAAGAAGCAGCACAAGCATACCAGCACCTTTTCAGGTTCTGGTCCTTGCCCATGGCTATATGATCACATCATCTATATGCCCAGCATCACCCTCAGCATCTCTTTCGTCTCCTTTCTTTTCACCATAGAATGCTCTTTCTGACCTCCCAAGCTACCTTCCTACTGAAAAACCTTGTTTTGAAGTCGAAGTTGTCAATCCTTAACCCTGTTCTCCCTTGCCATATTCAATCCATGCTGTATTCAACTGAAACATTGCTGAGCGAGGAAAACTGCACACCAAAGAGAGGAACAACTAGACCCAACAACAACTAGAGCCAGCGTGCGCTGAGGTGCAGCACAGAGGCTGTCCCACCAGTGCCCATCTGCACAGCTTCTCTGGATGGGGGGCAAAGAACTCGGACCCTTCCCTTACAGGCTTTCAAAATATTGCAGAACTCAGGATTTCATTAGGGAAACAGAAAGGCAGGTAACCCACTTGTGCTATACTGTCATGCGGTGGGAGGCTCAAAAGCACCAGAGACAGCTTGGGCGCAGACCAGGAGGTGTTTCTAGGTTTAATCTTCTCATTTATGAGGGCTCCCTTGAGCAGATTGACACAGGACATGAACTCTTTCCAGTACAATGCAAAAATATATCACCCAAAAAAAGACACATGTACATGGCGACACTGTTAGCTGTTTCACTGCCAAGTAGCCCGAGCCAAGTCAGTTAGTCAAATCACAAAGAAATCCTGTGTGTACAGAGGCTGGAGACCCTTTACGCCAGGCTGATGTAGGTACTGCCAGCCAAAGCCCCAGCAGCCATGGCGTGAAGTTATAGAAAAAAAAAAAAAAAAGCAGCTCCTGCCCACCCTGGTGCTCCCATCTCCTGCGCTGCAGCTCCCACCCTGCCAGCCCCAGCGCTGCTGCAAGGAGGTGGGTGAAAAAAATGATCCAGCTGAAAAACAACCTGGTGAAAAGTATTATTTCTTAGCCAGACAAATTCTGCAATCCAGTTCATCCTATAACAGCACCTGTGGGCTGTATCAAGTGAAAGGCTCGTCAGGCTCCATCCTTAATCAGCCCCTGGGCAACTGAGTTATGACTCCACTTGATGGCAAATGATTGCAAGAGATTGCCGTTGTTTTGTTGTTGGGTTTTGTTTGGGTTCGAGTTTTTTTCCCTCTTGCTTTTCCAGCCCTGGTTTGTTGGTCACCATCTCCCTTGTGGTTGTGGCAGATCAAGCTTGGTGGCACAATGATCTTTTTGACAGGAGAAGGCTCCCCCCAGACAACCGGCACTGCTTCCCTGCAGCCTGGCCTCAGGGCACGCAGAGAGACCTGGGCAGAGCCACAGAACCCAAGGGCGACAGCCGCCACCATGGCTCGGGTGGCGAAGGGACAACTGGCAGGTCGCTTCCCCCTTCGCAAGGCTGGGGCACACAGGGCTAGCGAGAGGCTGCCTCTGCCTTAGCCACCTGATAAACTGAGACAACTGTCAAATTTCTTTTTCCCTCCTTCTTTTTTTTTTTGGCCAGCACCACCAGAGACCTGCCCTCTCCAGCCAGCCGAGGGGACCTCCCTGTTCCTGCAGCTCTCCTCACACCTCTCCCTGCTGCTACCGCCCAGCAGTTGTGCAAGCCGGGTTCCACCTCCCTCCCCATCCCCTCCCCTCACCTACAGCAAACACCCGCTTGTTTCCCTTCTGTTTTGACGACCCTATCAAACTGCTACGGAAAAGCAGAGGCAGATCTCCAACATCTCCTTCTCCGGGTGGTGGGTAAACAGAGACACAGCGGTGGGGAGGAGGCACCATCTCCTTCAACCCCTGCGAGCAACCGCTTCTATCTACAGAGGGCATACGGATTTCAAGGCACAAAGCACCCCACAGTATATCGCATGGGGAGTTACAAAAGGCTTTTAAGTCACCAAAGGTCCCCTTTCCCACTAATTCAGCCAGTGGACACTGTAAATCCATGTTACGCTGTGGACTGCAGATCTCTGGGGATGGGGTCATCTACTTGCCCTGCTTGGCACGGAGCCCAGCGCCTTGCACACAGCCATCCCCATCCCTGCCGGGCTCCTCTGCTACAAAATAAAAACTAAAAAAAAAAAAGCACCATGTGAGTGAAATTACCAGTCACTTAAAGGCAAAATAAACAATCAGAACAAAAAAAAAGTTTGTAAGGGTTGGCTTAATCCATGCCAAGAGAAAAGGATGTTTGTTGCACAAATAAAGTGAGTAGGAGCAAGACTTTCCTGACTGACTGGTGGAGAGGTCCGTAAATCAGGACTGGAACTCCTTGCCACGCATATGAAGCAATTAAAGCACTCGATGAATCATTTATTTTCAACATAGGCAATCAGCAACAATGGTTTGATGTTCAATTGATTTCTCATTTGTCTTGCTCCCCTGAGTAATGACAAACAGCTCACCACTTACATGGTGCATGCCTCAACCTGACCGCTCCTGGAGCAGCTTCTTCTGCAAGGAATCATGCTGGGCACCTGCTCCTACCTGCTGACATTTCATACCTCTTGGTCACTACCCACCAATGTCTTTGGCTCTGCTTGTCTCACTCGTCTCACACCCCATGCTTTTCCCCTCAGGTTCCTCCTCCTTTCTTTCTTTAAAAATAAAATAAAAAAAAGCAAAATCTTCATTTTCAACATGTGGCAGTAGAGCCAGGATCCTCACTAGAAAGCATCAGCATCCTACTCCTCAAAAGCTCAGCACATCAGAAGTTGCCAGAGAAGCAGCACAGCTCTGTGTACAGCAGATGATGTAAAACACTCTGAACAAAGGAGGGTCTTTAGAATATTTTCTGTTAGATACCATATCTATACAGTACATTCCCTTCATCCAGAGTGCCTTGTAAAGCGTTTTGTGTAGACCTCTAATTCACATTTTGGATGCCTCATGGTACATTTTAGTTAAACTCAGGCACGTACCGAAAGGAAGCCCTCAGTTCAGATGCTGGGCTATGCTGAAATGGCAGCGATGAAGAAATGACACCGACAGCAAGGAGCCCTGTGGTAGTCACACAGGTAATTTTAGGATGTGCGATTCTCACAGTCCCAGATATTGGTTCTGAAACAAGAACCCTTGGCTGTGGCTGTTGGTTGTCCCTAGCAGATACAAGGCACCCCTGGGTCGGACCACGATGAACATTAACAATCCTATTGTGACAAATAAACTGAGAGAAGATGGAGGAGAAGAAAAACTACTGGGGGACACTGAGTTTTCCCATTCATGAAAAAAAGGTGCCCCTGCCCAGCTTGTAGGGCCGAGCACTGAACTGGGGGGACTGGGACCAAATTTCCTGGGGGGGTCTGAGCCCCTCACCATGCAATGCCCCCTGCATAAAGCAGAGGCAGGAGCCACACCAGCCCCTGCACCCGGCAGACCACAGCCTCAGCTGGTCACTGCCACACACCAACAACAGTGGCACCACAGGCAGCGCAGAGGCTGCAGGTGATGTTCAAGGCATCCAGTGAAGGACTAAGAGCAGCTCCTTTGGCTGCATGATGGTGAGTATCAGGGATACAGGAGCTGTGCTTCACCTCCAGCCACCCAGGGTTCCCCCGGGAGCGACCCCTCCTCAGAGCATCCCCTCCCTGGCACGAGGCTCCCTGGGCTCCTTTTGCCCTCCAGCAGGCAGGGCAACCGACCAACAGCTCTTGCTTCTTTGTCCTTCCCCATCACTACGTAGCTCTTCAAAAACGATTTTTGGCCATATTTGTGCATAAAGCAGGCCTGAAAGAGCTGCGGGACAATAACTAACTTGGTTTTTCTGCACTCAGAACATTTCCAAACACTTTTGCTTTCAGCTGCTTCACTGGAGAACAGCTCAAAAACCTTCTTCCATTTATAGCCATGATTCAAAGATTTTAGCTCCTTTGTCCACCTCCTCACCTCTAAAGCTTTGCGAGATCAAGGGCCACCTTAGGGAACCAGCTGCAGGTGCTGCACTTCCAGCTCCTGCAGAAGTGAGACATGGAGAGCAGCCACTGCCCTGTGCCCCTTCCCGTGCATACACACTCTTAAAACCTGCTCAGTAGGAAAATGTTGGTATTTCCAAGATTACCCAACACATCGCACTGAAAGCTGTTGAGACACCTCTCTCAGAGCAGCCTTCGTGTCATTTGCTGCATTTGGGCAGCGCTGCGCACGCTGCGGTTATGACTCAAAAAAGCGAGTGCAGTGGCTCAGGGAAGTCCTTTCAACAGGCTCCAGATTCACCCCCAAGGAGCGGGCACGTTCAGAGTTCACCGAGCCCGAATTCGGCATCAGCTGCCTGATGTCATTGCAATTGCAGCTCACCTCCTTAAAACCCTGCAAGCCAGAACAGAGCTGGCATCCACAGAGGCCGTGCAAATAGTGTCCTTGGAGCTTCAGCTGTGACTTGGGCCACGCTGAGATGCATGCCTGCACTAGCAAAGCAGCTGTTCTGGAAAAGGCAAAGAGCCTTTTATCTGATAGTTTCCATCTCGCCTGCAAAATCATTAGAGAGCTTTCCGGGTCATGCAGCGCATCCCGCAGGTGCAGGGGGATCCTTTGCTCCAGTTTAGCAGCCCATCCCTTTTACTAGGGAAGCAATCGGACTGCCCTAAGATGGACAAATGTTATAACCAGACTGGGAAGCTGAATGGAAGGAGGAAAACATACCAGGCCAATTTTCATAAGTACTTCAAATGTGGGACCTGATACCTTTGGACCAACGTGCCACTGAGAACCATCATGTTCATCTTCAGCTGTGATTTTCATGAGGCTCTTCCATGACACACACCAGTGTCGGGCCTGGGGAAGGAAAAATTAATGGACGTGAGCAGGGCTGGGCTTTGGTGGTATGGTCTGACGATCTATAGCGAGGAAGTTCCATTTGGGATCATTTTTTTCAGTCCTATCAGCTCTTAGCCCAATGATTTCGTTATCTAACCCGCGCTGTTAAATGTGGTTAGCCACCAATATACACCTAACAGAGACAAGGAATGGAAAGCAGCTGTCAAAATATGACTTTGGGGATTGGCAGCACTGTCTAATTAGCACCTGGGATGCCTTGCCCGGAAAGAGGGATGATCACCATCACACTTACAGCTCAGGGAGTGAGCACGTGTGGGAGCCGCTCCCCGCTGACTGCTCCTCACTGCAGCCCGCTGGCTTCCCACAGCCCCATGCACACTTCAGAGCCAGTCGATGTGGCACCTTGAAATCCCCAGGATCTCTGGGATGAAGTTTCCTTCTCTTTCTCCTGAGGTCTATGCTCCAGCTGCCCACAGCAGAGATAAGGGGCAGCTTTGAGCTGCTTTACTGTCACAGACACAAATTCCAGCTTCATTAAAGCCACTCCACTAGCCTTTCTTGACAAGACATGAGTAGATTTTTAAATTCTGTAAAATTCTCATCCTTGTACGGTTTCAAGATGATAAAAAAAAGAACTATCAATTTTCTGCACTGGTCTTGATTTTACAAGACCAAATGTTTTAAATAAATAACTACCACTTTTCATACCATTCCAAGATTTGTCTTAGGAGAAAAAGCACAGGGTTATTTTTTGTATTTGAAATCTGAAAAAAAACCACTGCAACCTCTCTGAAATAACACAATCAGCAACCTCTTTGCAATAATGGCAAAGCCAATGGAAACAGAAAAATGCCATGAATTAAGTTTTTAGAAGAGGCAAAAGCACTTGATTTCAGCTGGAGTTAAACGTGAGTAAATCCTTCAACTGGGTTTGAACCAGTATCGAGGTAACTCAGCTCCACGGGCAGGACATGGTATGCAAAGATTACTTCATCAGACTCCACATCACGATCACCCATGATAGGCAATACCAACTAGAGAATCCTGCGAGTAAATGAAAACAGGCAAAGAGGAATACTTAAAAGCAAGTCCTTTGTGGGCCCTGTGCCGTATCATTCCTCCTTGCCTTACAGGCTTTGTTATGAGTGCCACCTCGAATTATTTGTATGTATCTTGAAGTCTCTTCCTTCCTTCCCTGCAAGGAGGATCTTTGCCTTGTTTGGTCCCACAACACTGAATCACATGCACATTCAGGTCACCTGCAAGCTCTTTGCTGGGATGCCATTTCCCCCGGTTCTGAGGGCACAGCTCCACGTGACTTTATCCTTATTTCCTTCAGGAGGCAATGAGATCATCCTTCTGGTGGCCCAGGAATTGCTGCAAGTCTTCTCAGGCTGCAGTGATTCATGGGGAAGCTGCCAGAGGTGGCTTTGGTGGAGCATGGTACCCATGACTCACAACCGCGCTGGATAAACACCCGCGCCGCAGCGAGCTGGCCGGGCGCCAGCCGAGCCGTGGCTGCTGGAGCAGGGCTGGGCCCAAACGGCAGCTCCAGAGTCCTTCCTCCCTCCACCCTACCCCAGCCCCAGAGAGTACAACTGCTTCGGTTGCCATAGCACGGGGCTCTGCAATAACATCAATAAAGAAAAGTGACCCAGGATGAGACCATCTGTTTTACAGTCTCCTCCAGGCGCTGCAGCAGAGTGTCGTGCTCGACCGAGAGACGTTTCGCTTCCATGGTGCAGCGAACAGGAGTGACTGGGGAGCAGCACAGAGCACGCTGGCTCAAAAAAGGAAAAATATTGGGGAAAAAAGGAAAGGGGGGGAAAAAAAAAAAAAAAGAGTCCCCTCTTTCTAAAAGGCAGCCTTAAAATAGAGAAAATGGTCAACACAGTCAAAAAAAGGTCAACTGAGACGCAGGTGGCACAACCACCATTTAATCTGCAGAATAGCTCCAGGCACCTTGTCAGCCTTAGCGAAGGGAAGGAGGGAATGAAACCCAGGAGAAGAGGGGACAGAGTCAGAGATCCCTTTTTCAAGGATGTCAGTAAAGGAATCATTACATGTTACCACCGTCTCCTTAATTACAGAATGCTCAAGACAATCCCAAGTGGAGAGGAAGAGAGGTTTACTAACAAATAAATATTCCTAGCTTAAGGGAGAGCAGGACAAGGCCGAAGAGCTGCAGCTGCACCAAGAGGTGAGTCCATAGCGTTTGTCAGTGTCCACATTGGCCCCGTCAGGGAGGAAGGAATAGCGAGTACAACAGGTCTGAGCAAAACCAGCCCTGGTGATTTCCAGCAGCATTAGGGCTCTGTAATTGTAAAATCAGGTAGTGGATGCTTAGTTGAAAATAAACATTTAAACAACATGTAGTTCTGAAATGAGTCCTTTTTGTTAGTCACATTTTTAACGTGACAGAGCTAAACTTGGATTTCCAAGGGTGGGTTTGGGAAACCACCACAGCAAACACAGGTCCAACCTTCCAGAGCTTCTGCTCTGTATCAAACCGAACTCTGCTGTACGGGTTTCTAAACGGCCCCTGTGGGTCTCTGCTGAGCAGGGGCAGCCCCACGGCCAGAGCCGCTCTCCCAGGGCAGCCTCCGGCACGCGTAGTCACAGGGAACCAGCCAGAGGCCAAGAGCCAGTACCCATGAGCAGGAAGACTGCCCCCGATGCCAAAAGCCACTGTGCCCTGCTGAGAATGAGGTCTCATGTCCCAGCCCGGCAGTGGAAGCACGTTGGGACACCCTCTCCCACGTATTTCTGCACCCCACACTGCCCCCAGGGCGTGGGCTGGCCCCAGAGCCACTGCGGGTCCTCACTGAGGGACATCACAGCTCCTGTCCTGCAATAGCTTAATCTGAGAAGCAGAAATCCGATAATAAGAGCTCGCTAGTTTGGCACACAGCATTGTAACAGATCCAGTTACGAGCAATTAGACACTCCACCCCAACTAATTTGTGCTAGAAGAACTATGACAGTTTCAAACAGAGAGCTTGATTATCTGCTCAAACTATTTACCAAAGGCTGGGGTGACTTCTCTGTCATTTAAAATGTTTTATATTAAGGCTGGACATTTTATTCAGAGATATTTACTGTAGCTTAAATGAGACAGTCAGAGAAGTATTTTCATTAAACAAGAGGTTAGACTTGATCATACAATGGACCTCTGTCATTAGTCACAGACTCACTTTGCCAATTCATGCTGAATTTTCAAGCTACACATTCTTGCAGATCTCTGCTTTATACTCTTTTATAATACTGTTGGTTGCTTCTACAATTACAAAGTATCTCCTGCTGTATTTCCACATGCCCTTCTCCCACGGGTTGCTTATGCCACATTTCACATTATTTCAGATACCGCCTTTGTGTGGGCTGGGGACACCACGGCCACTGGGACCCCGTGGACACGGGGCTGTGCCCGGTGGCCTCATTCCTCTGCTGGCTGTGCAGATGAAGAGCAGCCTGTGATTTGAGGGATATTTCTCACAATAGTTTAAAAAAGCTCCCCTTGCTAACATGCCACCCCCAGTCACTCATCCTGCCTCTGTGCTGTATCTTCAGCTGGAAACTCATCTATAAATTGTCTTGCAGGGGTCTGGTTTTGGCCAGTTATTTTGTTTGGTGGGTCCAAGTGGTCAGTGAGAACTAGTTACACTTCTACTGCAAGGTACATACAGGGAGGGCAGGGGTTGGGGTTTGGCTTGAGCATTCATGTTTTCCCTATAGGCATCTCCTTACTCAGTACAAGATCCTTCAGAGCACGAGCTCTGATCTGGGACCATCCCTGCTGGGGTATGAATAGGTCTCACGCATTGCAGAGGCCACTAAAAGCACCAGCAGGAACTGCCATGTGATCCAGCCCACGCTCCATCCAGTTGAGTTACAAGTCTCTGGCAACAGATTGCATTGAATCCTTCAGAGCAACCTAGGCAGTATTTTGCTGCAATGAAAAAATATTTGCTAGGCTTACTAGTTAGCTGCTGCTTTACACTCAATATGCGCATTTTTATTACTTGGGATGACCACAGCAGCTCTCCTGTAAGCGTGGGGGTGCTGACTTCATTAGTAAGGCCATGTTGCAAGAAAAGAGATGCATCAGAAGTAACACATTTTCAGGGGACTTGCTATTTACCTGTACGTGCATAAACAGGCATCCCGTCCTGCAGGACACAAGCTAGTTACTGGAAAGACTTACTGTAACTTACTATTCTATTTGGTCCTTAATTCCTTTAAGAAGATGGTAAGCAAACTTCCACCAGGAAGTGTTGAGCTCACAAGGGTCATTCCTTGGTTCCCCATGGATTGATGATGGCGCTGCCAGCAGCTGCCCACCTTCACCAGCACCCAGGGTAACAGTGCCGGACCGATTCCCAGCCTGGCTATGGAACACCTCTCACCTCTGCTCCTCTCTCTTCAACCAAACTGCCAGTGCCCACCCTTTATGACAAGCCTCTGCAACTTTCAGTGGGTTTTTTTCCTCTGGTTTCTCTTAAGCCACAAGCTTCTTTCTTTCTCGCACCCAGTAGGCTCCCTCCTGCTTTTGAGGGTTCCTTCAAATTTCTTTCCCAAATCCTGCCTTTGCTTGCTTTACTGACTCCACGACACCGTCAGCTGCCTATGGCAGACTAGCATTAAAAATTGCAATGTATTCCTTGGGCTTGGTGGCAAACGTTTTTCGAGCTATAGCCTACAGAAGACCAGCATTTTCCTTAGTGTCTTTCCATCTTCAGAACCCTTATTTCAGTAGCAAAATCACATGCCTTGCTCTTAGAACCACTGTGTGCTAAGAACAACACCCCATGGCCCTCAGCAAGGTGAGCTATGTGGGAAGTTGGCCTTTCTTGGAGCAGGAGGCTGGGCTGGGTGACCTCCAGAGGTGCCTTCTCACCTCAGCTGTTCAATGGCTTAGGCTATAAACCCCTAGGAGGAATGGCTGTCTTAGACAGGATTCAGGTTTTTTTCAGAAAGAACGTGTATGAATACCAAGTATTGCAGCAATAAACGCTGCATAGCCTATATAAATACACTCTGCATGCATTCCAAGCGCTCTCCACTTTATGCAGCGATTAGTCACTTCCTGCAGAAGGAGAATGGAGTACCTATCCTCCAAGAGCCACCTTCGGGCTTCCGAGTGCCATCCTTTATTGTAAAAAAGTCTCAAGTCTTTACCCTATGAGAGAAAACCAAATTCTGCTGGAGCCTTAACCCACACCATGAAAAGCTACATGCTAATTTAAGAAACAATAATACAATTATTTTGCTCTGATGCGCAGGGAAATGGCCCTGAACTGACTGCACAAATCCATTCGCTTGTGGTACCACGATTATGGGCAGGGTTAGGAACTGCTTCGCCAAACGGCTTTTTAAGCTGTCGTCAACACTCTTTCATTAGGGCTTTTTAGACACCGCAAAGCTAAATTACTCACACCTTTATTTGAACAGACTTTTCTCACCCACCTCTCTCTGCACAATCACCTCATGCACTCAGCTTCTCAGCTTCCCCTCCTGCCCCCGCGTAGGCTGCTCAGCGTAGGGGGTGAGCGACGTGCGTATAGAAAAGATGCACAGATGCACTTCTGCTTGGTAATAGCCTCCTCCAGCTACTCGTTCACAGTGACAAGGCAAAGCTGCAAAATACAGACACGTAAACCTTAAAAACCGAGTCCATTTTGTTGCTCTACTCCCACATCTTACTGGAAGCTGGCAGCAAAAAGTCTCAGCTTGCAGATTTTGCAGACGAGACGTTTGGGGAAAGGCTTGCATTGGCAGAAAGAAGAAAGCAAACGACAGAGCGGAACAGTCACTGGAGTCCAGAAACAGAGAAAGCACGATGAAGCGAACAGAAGAGTACAGAAAGACTGCCATATGAAAAGAAGATAAAAAGTAGGGATGAGTTATTAGTGGAGATTAGAAACTTTAACAGAGGAGGATGGAAAATTGTAACAGGGGAAACAGGAGTGGGAGGAAGTGGTCATGAGATGTAAAGGGCAAATACAGCTGTAAAAGGGTGGGGGAAAATCAAAACCACATTTACACCCATTTTTCATCCTAAAAAAGGAGATTAAAGATTTGCACAGGGAATATGTTTGATTCAGTTTAGAATGCTGCATGAGAAACACCAGAAACCCAAGCACGAAGCTAGCGACACGTCCTATTTTCAGCTCCAGAACTCAGGCAGCTCCAGCAGTCCTCAGCCTGATGCTTTCTGCGGGGGTTCAGTGGAATGAAGCACAGGGGAGTCCCAACTGCTGCTGGAGACTGTGGTTTACACCTGGACCTGCCAGAAACACCAGACACTCGGGGAAATGTGAGGGCGATAATGATAGAGACACAAGGACCCATATGGCTTTTGAAAATTTGTCTGCAATTGTTCCTACCCATTTGTCGTCATCACATTTTCGGTTATGCGCATTTCCCTCATTTCCATAGGCTGCACACCAGTTACTGGGCTTCAGTAATTCGTAACACCTTCTGCGCACATATCCATCTTAGAAATATACTCACTTCCTTCCCAGAACGTGTGCTAGCCCACCAGAGAGATGCCAAATCTTACTCTTTTTGAAGAAACTCACCAGAAACATGTCAAATCTTACTCTTTTTGAAGAAACTATCAAAATCGCACATAGTCAGTCAATTCATTCCTTTCCCTAACCCTACAGGAAAGGAGAACACATCAGGGAAACGATGCAGCTGTGGGTGGCGGGTTTGCACCCCCCTGCCCTGCTCTGCTGCTCTCTGTTGAAGGTAGCTTTGTTCCTTTTAGTGACAATGAAATGGAAGAGTAATGGGAAATAAAATTCATTGTAAATGATTACTTAGAAGTGAAATCAAACATTTTCTATCCAGCTCCTTTCAGGTGCCTGAACGAACATTGCCTGTATTGAGTTGCTAGGATTTGTATTTCAGAGTAAAGAGGACACAGTCACTTGGATGTGTTCTGGAGCTGAACAGCGTTCTTGCTTTTATGCCTCTTGGGTTGCTGGATCACTGCAGCCACTAAAAATATCTGGTGCCCCTGTGCAGCAGCAGTTATTAGAAGCTACCAGCTCTAAATTATCAGTCAAAGTCCTATTGTTTAAAAAAAAAAGAAAAAAAAAAAAGTAGGTAGAGTTCATATCTTTCCTCCACTTGACCCCAAAAGAGGCATCAAAGGCTTTTTGCCTTTTTTTTCTCCTCTTCCCAATAAACAAGGATGGAGGAGGATAAAAAAGGAGCTATTGTTCAGATCAAAAGCAGAAGACACATCTCCCCGTTCAAAGGGAGTCTGTCCAGAGCCTCTGCTTCAGATGGGATGAACGGTCTCAGACACGCGTGTAACTCTCCCTCCCCCCCCGTGCAGACAAGGCTGCCCATGCCGAGCATTTGCTTGACCACTGCAAACCTCACCCTCAACGCCACCCCCGAAGTCCATGTGCCTGTGTTGCCTGTTCCCTCCGTGCTCCCCAGTGGTTCAGTGCTAAAAGGCAGGGCAGCAGCAGCTGGAGTTTAATAAGATTTTCCTTTTTGGTTTTTTTTTTCCTTTTCTTTTTTTTTTTTTTGTAACCAGAGCAAGTTGCTAGCTGAGGCAGCGCCTATCCTGCAAGCTCAGCCTTCACCCTGAAAAGACACAGAATCCAATTATATGGCAAGGAACAACTGCTGGCTGGAAGCAATTAGCTCTAAGTGCAAGCAGTTGATTGCTGGTGGTCACGATCACACGTTGGGAAAAGAAACACGTTTTCTTGCACTAAGAACCTTCACACGTCCTTCAACTCAGTGTCTTTTATGGTTGCAAGGATATTTGCTCACCAGCTTTAACGGCATGCAGGATTTCCAGAATGCATCTTTCAGCCAGGAAGAACATGACAGATTTTTTAATATTGGCTTAGAAGTAATAAAAAAAAAAAAAAAAGTACTTCTGGCTATTTAGATAGTGATGTGACTAAAACAAACTCCTTTGTTTCCAGCAGCTGTTAACAATACCTGTAGGGAGCTGTTCCCAAGGCAGTTATCTCTGGCTCTGGCAGCGGTAGGATGTAAACACCATGTATCAAGTTAATGGAAAACACTGAGCGGCCAAATCTGAAAGGAGCCGCGTTAGGCCAGGCCCCTCTGGCAGGCATCGCCTTCTCACGTGTCGCAGCAGCGGCGACGGCTTTTGGAGGGCAGGTCTTTGTGGGGGCAGCCAGCCGGGGCTCCGTGGCAGCGCTGGGGACGCGGCATGGCCTGGTCAGCACATGGCGAGCCAGAGGTGGCGAGCCCAGCCCAGCTCGGCCATTACAGCCAGGCTGTGTGAACCCGGGGTCAGTGCCCAGCTAACCCACCGCACGCCTGCAGTGGCTCGGTCGGAGCCAACGCGTGGCTGTCTGCATCTGTCCACGCAGACGTAGCCCAAGATGAGAAAGATACCGATGGGTTATTTTGAATGACATAGTCCGGGCTTGTACGCTGTGGGAGGTGTGATGGGAACTCTTTCTGTCTTTCTTGATAATTTAATGAGCTGTTGTAATGAGGGATGCACCGAGCCCCTCATTTGTATGCGGTTCCCACATGAGATGTGAGTATTAAATTCCTCCAAGTATGAATCAGCACCTCTTACTCCCACAGCTCTTTCCCTTATCTCTCCATCTCGACCAGCTCCGCGGTTCCAGATCCCCTCACAGCCCCCCTGGGCTCCCCCCACTTCACTGCCACCACAGGCAGGAGACACCCTTGGTGACCATCAGAAGAATGAAGCTGGAGAGAAGGTCTCGGTTTCTCCTTCAGAAGTGACTGCAGCTGGGTCAGCCCCGCGGCCTGGTCACGTTTGGGAAAACTGCATGACGCGGCAAACTAAACCTACAGGGCATCGCTGTCTCTGACAGCTGGTAGTTTAAATAACGAATTGGTAATTATAAACCCTTTTGAAATAAGAATGAAGTTTTTTTAAAAAAAAGCTATAAACTTTGGAGACACACCTTTTGCTGGTGAAGGGCTTTCCCACGTTGGTTCCACTCGGCACCAGCAGGCAGCAGGTGTTTGCCGCTCCGCACAGACACACTCACCAAACAAGAAAAGTCGGGGGCTAAAACAAGGTTGCAAATAGCAGCAATTCCAGTCCAAAAATCATTTCCATAGCAGAGGGGGGGAAGTGCTCCCCGAGGACAAGGAGGCTGGCTGGCTTTCACTTTTTTCTGCTGAATAGATGTTCTTTTGTACGCAGTGAAGAAGGAAAAATAATGGCAGAATGGGGCGAAATTGAAAAATTCGGAATTGCAGTGTAAAAGTCACCACCTGCTCCTGCAAAACAGGCTATTCTTTATTTCCAAAGCTGTGGGAGCTGTAAACCAGGATTTCTCAATAAAGTGTGCTAAGCTAAAAGGCATGAAGATAGCGACAGATCCAGACTTGTTAGTGCCATGAACGTTTGTCTTGGCCACAACATACAACGTGTAGACAAAGCACTGCGTCTATCACCTAATGCCTTCCATGTCATACCCAAACCTGGGCAGAAAGTCCCACCTCAGAAACCGAAGTTAAAATGTATGTTTCAGTATAAAAACAAACCTAGCATTTTAAACGCCAGGATTTCTGCTTTAACGACTTTCCTTTTGGGACCTTCCCACCATCACCAACACCCAGACTCCAGTTGCTTGAGATCTCCAGGACCAAAGCCAAGAGTGTAACAGGAAGGAGAAAGTACAAACTCCATACCCAGTAAACGGGAACTTTATTAAGCTACTGAGTTACTCCGAAATGTATAAATGTTCCATTAAATACATTCAGTTTTCTTTTACACAGATTTATAGAAATTTATTTACATTTTCCAAACACATTTAAATTATTTTTCAAGCTTGCTACCAATAAAATTTTTTTGGGTTTTGTTGTTTTTTTTTTTTGTTAAAGGAAAAAAGTCAATCATCTGCTCTTGCAGATGTGCATACATACACACAGATACAAACAAGGGGGATGATTCTGTATCTAACCCACAAGGGAGGCTGTATCCAAAAAGCTTATAGGGTTTCAATCAAAAACTTACCCTTGCCGAAAAGTGGGCTATATAAATTCTCCCTGTGGGACAGACTCAAACAAGAGGCCCTGTGCAATACTTTACAGTGTTTGGGTATGTTGTCTGCACCAAGATTTGCTGGTACAGGGCAAGAGCTAAAGGCCTCTTGCCAAATTCAAAACACAAAGTGTCCCTGATACTAGCCCATGAGAAGCATGTGAGCAATTAAATGGGGCTCATTCTCATTGAATTACGCTCTCCCAGCACTGAGGGATAGAGCAGACAAACAGATCTACCGCTAGTAAGTCAATGCCACTTATCCAAAGAGATTTTCCTTTTATTTTTTTATTTTATTCTTAAATGAGGCTTCATTCATAAGTGAATAAGAAGGCAACTTTTTAAACGAGATGCTTAGGAGAACAGTGATCAGTTTCCCCACCTACAGACACTGCCCTTGGGAAGATGTACAGCATGCTGAAC
Organism: Falco naumanni; assembly: GCF_017639655.2. Lineage (NCBI taxonomy): Eukaryota > Metazoa > Chordata > Aves > Falconiformes > Falconidae > Falco > Falco naumanni. The sequence goes on along the minus strand of NC_054054.1, from coordinate 77,166,340 downwards.
AAGTTTTTCCCTCGTTCTCTGTACCTTAGTCTGACAGGAGTTAAAATTTGTATCTGCAGGAAAAGAGGTGTTTTTCTTTTGTAAAAAGCTTATCAAATACTAGTTTAACTCATCCTTTAGAGTCTTTAAACATTAAAAACCACGTTTGAAGCAACCAAGGAAGTCTAAAAAACATTGTCATGCGTAAGCTGTGTGTTTCATGCTAAATATTCGTGTTGACAAGGAGAGGGAGAGGAGGCGGCGGTGGCAGGGAAACTAATGGCTCAATCAGAGCCATTGCAACATTCAAGTAATTTGGTAGTAGATAAACCAGTGGAAACATGGAATGGTATGAAAGTGCTCGGCACTACATCGCAGCCTTCAAGAGTTGAACTGCAAACATCCTTGATATGTATCATAAATATATGGCACTTCTGTATGGCCAAAAGCTGGTAAGTTTGCTTGTGACTGAAACAAGTCAGTAGTCATCATCCCAATGGTTACAGATGGCCATTCCAACAGGCACAGCCTCCAGCCGTGCTACTCGATGCAGCACCAGCCGTATCTACTTATGCATGCAAGACAATGCTGCCACATTCTTGGAGAACAAGCCTCCTGCCCAGCAGAAAGCCTTCTCCAGACACACATATACATTCATAAAACATGCTAGAAATTCTTCAGTGAGGTTAAAGACAGCCACAAACGGCAAACCTCTCGTTTTGCTGTTTCTTGGCCAGCCATTCCCAGTCTGTCCAATTGCCAGCAATGGACTTCAGAACAGGCAAAAAGAGCTCCTGAATCCAAGGAATCGAAAGCAACGGAAAGCACAATCACCTAAGTTCATTTTCAGTACTGTTCCACAGGATTCACTTAGACATCAAATAAGGAACCAACCAGCACAAAGTCTGTCTTAGGAAGAATCTTACTGTCTCGGGAAGAATCTTATGTACACAAAACCTGGCCTTTATCCATGTTTTCTGTCATGTGTTCCATCTTGTAGTTTAACTTTTTGGCTTTTGGTGACCTTCTGTATGACAAATACACAAGATTTGCTGTTACGCTCACATTCCATCACAGTAGCTTCAAATACATTCAAATTCACAAAAAAGGATTTAGACCAGAACTTGCCCTTTTCCAACGGTGTGCCGTACTTTAACTAGCACATGATGCTGCTTATCGGCAATGTTACTGTTTTGAGGAGTTTCATGACACAGACATCCAGTGCTTGAAGAAGCATTCACATTCCAAGAGTCAAAAACCCCTCCCCCTTACTTCAGTAATGGCTTCAGTATTTTACCAAACGTGGTCCGGTTCGCATCTTTCAGTTTGAGAGAGGCCTTCTCCGCTGTTCCCTGCTCCTTCGGTGCAGCTGTGCTGACAGCTTCTCCCTGCAGGATGCTTCTCCCAACCACTCTGGCACTACTTGCTCTCTTTAAGGTACTCACACTGTTCTCCTTTGGACTCAGATCATCAGAGGTTGCCACGGGCTTTGCTTTAGGCAGCCTCTGGGACATAGACCTTGTGATGGTTGGAGGTTTGGATGAGCAGGATAGATCTACCTTTGCACGCTTTGAAGAAGAAGCCACTGTATTCCTCGCAAAGTTTGGGACAGCGGATGGTGTTTTGGGAACAGTGACTGTGGCAACCTTGGTGTCATCTGTAGGGGTCTGGGGTTTTACACTGGAGCGACACATCTTCATTTCATCTGTCTTTGATTTGACATTACTCCTAACAGGTTTAGAGCTTGGCTTCTTGAGAGAGACTCTGTCCCTCTCAAAATGAGCACTGCTCGAGGTGACAGTGCCCCGTTGTAACTTTGGCTCTTCTACCGACATGCTATGCCTGTAAGGACTTCTTGGCAGCGTGTCTGTTGTGCCTCTGACAGAGCTGCGATGAGACAGCCGGCTTTCCACTGTGCTGGCTTCACGAAGCGCTGGCTTGGCTTCTGGCTTTTTCATGCTGCTCGGTGCTCTGTTTGACCGAGAAATAGGCACCACTTTCCTCATACTTTCATTCTCAGAGGCATTCAAAGTTCTTACAGGTCTGGAAGGAGCTGTATGGCTAGAGCGAGTGCCGCTGGATTTTGTGGAGCTTGGAGACCTATCTTTTAGAGAGTTTCTCTTTGGTCCTGCTGGGTCTTTATTTTTTACAGGCTTTTCTTTAGGAAGGGTGTGCTTGCTATTGGCATCATCCTTACTGTTTGCAGAAGTGTGAAGAGACAGATCCTTGGCAGAAGCAGAATTCAGGTTTGAGAAGAACGTTCTAGCACTGTACTGAGCACCATTCCCAGAAAAGTGTGCTTTACCAGCCTCGCTTCTTACTTCATTGCCTGCTGATTTAAAATCATTTCCCTCTTCAGAGTCCAACGTCAAAGAACAGTCAGTCGTCGTATCCGACACGTAGAACATCGGCCCGTCTTCCCTACTTCCCGAAACACTTGTATCCATAGACACAGGGCTGCTACTGCTGGGTTCTGAAGCTTCACTCTTGCAACCCACTGCCTTGGCTTTATGGTCGTTGGCCTCTCTGGAACTTCTGCAAGCTGGAGGCAGGTCATCATCGGCAGTGCTAAGGGAATGAAAGCTTATATCATCTAGAGTCTCCAAGTCTGGTCCACCAGCATCTTCTAAATATATCAAAGGTGCATCCTCTGCAGGCTTTGCTCCTTGAATATCAAACTTACGTAATCCTTTAACAAGTTCACGCTCCTCAATTGCAAGGGCCAGAGCATTTATATCTGTGGACTCCTCGCAGGACACATTGGAAGCGTGCATGTTGTAGTCGGTGCTTCTCTGCAAGTAATGGGCACCAGGACTGGCTGAGCCACTGAAGTGACTGGCTTGAGCTGGAGGCACCTGCAGGAGGCCACCACCTTCTACTTTGGTTTCAGACTGTTGGTGTATGTGCAAGGTATTTAAGTTGAGATCTCTCGTTTCTTTGGATTCAGTCCAGGCTACGTTTGGTCTTGCTTGTCGGGCGTTTGCACGGGGAAGGCTGTTAAACTTGTTTGGATCCTCATCTTTGGAGATTTCCAGGAAACTCTGCAACTCTCTGTCTGCAGTTATCCCCAAAGAAAGTCGAGAGCGTCTAGAATTGGGGTTTCTGTACAAAGGGCTTTGAGGTCTCTGCTGCAAGAAGGGAAGGAATTCTTCAAGTCCCTTTTTGGCCAGCATCTCCACGTCATTTTCACTGCTGCTCCGCCCAAAGCTCCCAAGCTCTCCAGCTGCCCAGGATCGACGCTTTTCCTCCAGCTCCTTCCGCCTTTGCAGACTATGAAGTTCCTGGATCTCTCGTTCCCTGTTTTCCTGATGAGGAAAAGCATAAATACATGCCTCAGAGGACAGTGTCCTATGCACGAAAACCAGTCACACTCCTTTATCTTTCCCTTTATTTCCTCCCATCAAAATTAGCTCCTACTGCTACCACTCTCTGTGCCCCCCCCCCCCCCCCAATACATACACACAAGAAACCACCATGGCAACCCCCACCTGCAACCATTAACCCTATGGAGAGCATCTCCCTGCATAGCTAATGCTGGCAATACATCAGTCTGGTCAGCGTAAGAAAAAAATGCTCAAGTCCCTGCAGAGACCAAGAATGTGACATATCAAAGCCAAGCAGGTGTCAAGTCCGGCCAAAGAGTTCCGGCTGTTAAGATGGAGAGCTTCGAGTCCCCACCGAGTTTAAAGCTGGCAGTTTTTATCAGGTGAGTAAATGTCTACCTGATCATTACACTCATTTTAAGATGCACTTCTCTGATGAGCGCACACCCTATGTGTTCCTTCCATCCTCCCTTCTAACAACTGCAATGGCTCCTCAGCCATTGTTCCTCAGTTTCTACAGGGTGCTACTTACCTGGGACTGAAAATTTTGTGAAAAGACAACGCTTAATTGCATATGAAAGAAAACAGACAAGTTAAGAGAATGCCTCTTGATCATTACTTAGACATCAGCTGACACCACTCAAGGACCATTAATCAATGCCTCATTCCAGTTTTGGATCTTGCATTCACCCTTGGCTTCAAAAACTGGCAACTATTTGCACAGAAGTTGCCCAGGGCAAGCTGGAGATTTTGGCAGCTAGGCTGAGGAGTTTTTCTTCAGGAAGCCATAGGAAGAGGTAGCTTGCGTTTGAAAGACAACACAGTAACACCTCATTACTAAAATCATTAGCAGTGGATTACTGTGAATATCATTTTAACTGTCACCTGCAGGCTTCCGATTTAATCTAGCTGAACCTCTGGTTGAACTTTCCAGGTTATTTTCTGAAATGGAAAACCTGGTCTTCTAGAGCCAGTACGGCTGTGGCAAGAGAAAGAAGGGGGAGGCTAGTCTTGACAGAGGATTAAAAATTTACATAATTTCCCAGCATATTGTTAAATCTGTTTGGAGCAGTAACACATTGTTTTTAAAAAAACACACCTATATTTGTCTGAAGCACTGTCTAGTTTGATCTTCCCATTGTTGTGACAACAGAAGAGCTGCACAGCTAGAAAAAGTTGCCTGAAAGCTTTCAGTAAACAAAAGCTGAATGCTGAAGCTCTTTTTGATGAATGGGTTAATCTACACCTCTTAAAGTGCATTTGAGACTACACTGAGCTCTGAAAGATAAAATGCATTAGACCTAAGAAACCTGAACAGCTAAGAAAGGAAAAAGAAAAAAACACTTGCATTTCAGGAAAAACTTCTGTGGCAGGGAGTTTTCTTTCACAGGTATGGAATTACAGAATGAATTCTTGCCAAATGCAAAAGCTCAACTTTAAATATCCCATTGTAAAGAGAAATTGTTTAAAATAGTTGCAGGTATTATTATCATATTCTGTATTAGACACAGAACATTTTAACCTCACCCAAAATATATTTCAAGATATTTTATTCAAATGCACACGTACACATGTTAAAAAAAATTGCAAAAATTATTTAAACATTTGAAGTATGTGCACATGGCCACTGTGGTATGAGTTATCTTTTCAGACTGCTAGCTGTGCTGTCCACACATCACGTTCATTTGTCAAAACTGCATCTTTATTCCGAATTGTTCTGCTAATTTCATAGGAACAGAGGTTCATCCCCACAGAACAGCCAGTAACCTGATCTTCTCAACATTTGCAAGTAAGAGACTAATTTGTCATTTTTAGAGTGTAACTACTTACTAGAGAGAGAGGAGGGAAGATCCCCATTGGGCTTCCAAGTAATAGCTGTCCCAACCTGCACTTGTAACGTGTGACTATGAATTAAATTCCCAGTCCCAAACATATATGAACAAAAATATGCATGAAATCACCTCTCACTAAAACGTCTGGAATAGTTACCACCATCTGGTTTTATATATTTGTATAATGTTGGTAAAGGTTAGGTAAGTGACTGGTGCAACAGGCATGTTAGCTGAACATCTCCTCAGCCTGCTACAAATCAAGAGTGTTCTCTCTTTTCTGGCCTAAAGCTCTTACACAAAGCGCTGTCAAATGCAGATTGCATAAGGCAGAAAGATAAAGGTGTGGATCCATCAAATTCACGCTATTTTGTAACAACAGCCAGACTTTGCTAAACCAAAACTGTAACCAATGCTGACACCGCTCCTTCCTTTCAGCCTACTTCCCAAATTGTCTGCAACCAATTCAGGGTACTTGGCAAACGAATGGTCACGCTGGGGATGAGGTACCTTGGTGCTGTAGGCCTCTTTCATTTTCTTGAGTTTTCACCACAAAAAAGCATTTGAAAGAACAAAGAATACACAGTTCTCACTTGGCAAAGCGTGTCTAGCCACGTGAAGGAGGGCAGTGGAAGCCTGAGCCAGGGCTGATTCAGGCTGGTATGTCTGTATCACGGGCCACCACATCTCAGGGCCTTTCCAGTGACCCAACATTACCAGTCCAAGGCGTGAACAGCGAGCGCCAGCCAGAAAGCCTGTGCTACCTGCCTCACTGCCCAGCTTCCCAGCCACCCACCTGCTCGCCGAAAGAGGAGGAAGGAGCCCACCTAGGAGAGGCCAACAAACCACCCCGACACACCACCTCAGCGGTCCAGCCTGCCTGCAGAAGATGGGAAGCAGCGGGACTGCCACAGGGCTGGGCAGAACGACCACTCCCCACCTGGCTTCTGGCAAGGAATGCCTAGAAGAGGGCAGTTTGCTGTAGCCATTTGAGCAAATACATCAAACCCCACAAGATATAAGTCCCTTAAGCAGAAAAAAACAATTCATGTGAGTCAATATCCATGTCAAACGTGCGACAATCTCATTCAGTGCTCCTACCTTAACAGCTTTGTTGAATCTTACGCAGAAGTCCCTAAATATCTGGAAACATTCATCCAACTTCATAGTTTCTTTATCTTCACAGAAAAAGTCAATGAGAGCATTTCCCTCCTTTTGTAATTCTCGCTTCTGGTGTTCAAGCTCCTTTAGATGTCTTACAGCAAACTGTAGCAAAAAAACAGATATGGCATGAACCAGGCAGGAAAATTAAATTGACAACAGGTCATGTATATATTAGGAACTAATGAAATGCATGTTCCAACCTAGGAGCTGTTACAGAGCCCAGGAAATTAACACTTTGAAGGACAACTCCTACTAACAAAAGGAAACATGTAATTTCAGCAAAGTGAGTATGGAAGGTTATGGAAAATGGATCAATCAAAACGTAAATTCTAGTGACTAGGATCCAAACCAGGCAAAATGTCAAAAGCCCTTGAACTTTGATTTTTAGATGAGTAAAATTAAAGACTGTACTAGGACACTGACAGACCACCTGGGAGCCCCTTGAAAGGGGCTTCATGTGCCTTATTCTCCCTGCAACTTTCGACTAAGCATAAACAGATTAATTCCTCCTCCCTACTTTTCCCCAAAACCCACATGGATAAATTCATATATGTATGTCACAGGATTAACTCCTTCCTAAGTTGACCCTAGACCACAATAAAAAAAGGTTTTCATGTCAGAAAGGTAAGGAACTGCTAGAAATATGTATATTTTAAGACATTCAGAAAACGTCACCATGAAGTAGCACTTTGAATCGTAAGTATAGAGCTATGTAGGCATGGTTTGAGTAGATTAGTGCAAAAAGATTCAAGAGGAAGAGAAAAAGGCTATGGTAAGACCTTGAGCAGCAGAATTGCTTAAAACACTTTCAGCAATTGCCCCTCTGCCTCTCCTATCTGCATCACCAGGCATTCACTCCCATCCTTACACAGTCCCAGATCTGAGACAACATGTGGCTTAAAGTAACCTGGGAAAAAAGTTAATTTTAATTTTACTTGTTAGCCTTAAAAAAACTTCCAACATAAAAAACCACACCCAATAAAAAGATGAATTGAAGATGAACTGGACAATTGATAAAAGCATACATAGAAAATGAGCTCCTCCCACATATTTCAGTAATTTATTCACAAGGATGAGATAATCAAAGCTAACTTTTAAATCAGCTTGGTTATCAACTGTAATTTAGAAACAAAAACCGGAAGCGTTTATGTAAGGTATGCATTTGTAAAATGATTTTTTCCAACATTTCTTTTGGAATGTGGCCTAAACAAGGTTGTAGTGTTACATAAAACCAGCTATTAAATTAAAAAAAAAAAAATCCCAAACATGTTAGAACATAACATTAAAGAGTCTGGGTGCAATGGCTAAAAGCCAACAATTCAGAGTGAATGAGGACAGGTATTTCAATCTTATCCCCCCACCCCCTCCTTCATCAACTTCTCATCTCCTGAAAAACTACGGGACTATTAACTACATTTGCAAGTTGAAAATCAGGGTGGGTTAAGTTCCAGATCAACACCTGCTCTCTCCTACTTTTAATAATTATCTGTAGCGTGAAAAAGAAAAAATCCTTTAATTGAAGTGTAATATGTATTTCTCCAGGCACCACCACGTACTCAGAAAACACCAAGAACTCTGCTCCAAAGTTAAGTGTACAAATTCAGGTAAATATACATTCAGGTCTGTAAAGTCAGTGCAATACTAAAAAAGAAAAGGAGAACCCACCCAGAAGTAATGGTGTGGCTCAGAATAATATGCTCTGTGCTAAGAGTAAATTAGTAGAGAAAGCAGTCCCTTCCAGCTTCTAAAAACATCTCTTCAGTCACCCAGCAATCAGGATTCTACGCATCGCACAGCCTCAGCTGGAACTGATGTGCTCCAGTATAACGTGACATGCAGACAGTATATTTTAGACAGCTGCGCCGTACAAAACCAGCGACCAGTCCAAACTGTCTTATATTTTAACTGCTGATCTTCATCAGTCATTTCACAGGCATTAAACATGCTTGCCTAACAAGCCTTGGGCAACGTACGCTCAGTATCCCTCCCTGTAAAAACACAGTCCTTCCAACACTCTCACTCGACAAACAGCATACAGTCGGAACACCTTTGTACCACTGACAGGGTAGACATATTAAAACAATGCTCCTGTTTATTAATGTGTCCACACAAATTACATTCAGTTGAGGAACGCTCCTGTATTCAGGCAACAGTAACACGTTAACATGGACATCCTACAAACCTGGAGAAAGCTTTCCATTTGGTGAAAGAGTTTTGGGTCTCGCCGAATGCTTTCTTTAACAGATCTTGCCTTGAAAGACAGCGAGTGGAGCTCTGCTTCTATATTATCAATGGACAACCTAAAAACAGCATATACAGAGAATGTTCATCCAGGGGGAGGGAGCTGCCCACAGCTTAGCCACAATATGCTTCAAAAATGGATGTTTAACGTAAGGTGTAACCTGGCTATCAAACAAGACCTGCCTGTTTGGGAAATCGTTCCAGAGTAGACACGCAAAGTTAGGAGAGAGATAAGCACATTTCTTCTTATTTGCAACCTGAAAAGGTTCCCATGGGGTGTAGCTTCACGATTAACTCCACCAGTCCTACCCAGCCTTACTACCAGAAAGGGTAATGCCACCCTGCCTCTGACGAGATGTTCTTTTTCTCTCCCTGGCGCCTGTGCTAGCACTCATTTTCTAGATGGCCAGCCGTATCTGTGCACTGAAAATAACCTGGGAAAAGGAAAAAACAATTTGCTTCCAGACGGATCATTTGCTTGGTCCAGCTGATTACATGACAGTTCAAGTGCAGGAGCTGGCACAAAAAGGTGGGTCACAAGAGACTGTCAGCCAAGACTACCCATTTTGGCAGTAGGATTTAGCATCATGAAACTGCACATTACGTTCTTCTAAGCAGTCACAGCGATGTAGCCTGCATGGTCTTAATTAACACAGCAGTTAAAACATTTCATCCTTCTACCACATACCAGCAGCAGAGCTGCTCCTGTGGAGAAGCAAATCAGAAACTGAAGATGACAGGAAAGAGCTCTGATCTGATGTAAGCTAAGCTTTATCCTGGGAGACCCATGTTCCATACAATGGGAGCTCCCACCCAAATCTCTCAGTCACTGCGAGGGTAAATGCTTCTGAATTTACGGTGTTCCCTTCACAAGAGAACTGAGCTTTGCCTAGGAATTGAAGTGCTACAGTTTCCAAAAGGATAAAACTAACAACTGTACACATGTTTCTAACTCAGGTACTTTTAACTAGCAGCATGACTTTAAAGCGGTAAAGCTGAAGAACTTGTGGCAGACTGACTGAAGTGCACATGGCAGTGGATGGTGACAGCATGCATAAGTCTGTCAGTGCACAGACAGATGAGTATCATGTGTGCTGTTTTTTCTCTGCTTACTTCATCTGCAAAGGTTAGTTCCCTGTTTTGGGCAGATCATGGCTACTTTTGCAAATAAGAAAAGCAGTAGAAGATATAGGCTATATTTTTCTGCCTGTGAAGGAAGAAAAGGGTGGCCTACAAGTAAAGGCGGCAAGACAATAAAAATAAAGAACATAATGGTCGTTGCTTTAACATGCTCTAACTGGGAGGATTTATGAGCAATTTGTACATGACAGTTGTGTCTAATAAAGATCTTCCTCATGCCTAATGGTATGACATGTATTTCATTTTGTTTCATTTTCCTGTACAAAGTGCATTCCCTGAATAGATTTCAGCACAAATTACAACAGAAGATTTTCAGCATTAACAAATGTGATCAAAGAACAAAGTGGCTAGAAAAAAATATCACCAGATTTGGGATTCTGCCTGTTCCTCTGCTGTTTGCCAGAGGGCTTGGATGCCAAGGGAAGATACATTCCCCAGCAGGCCACACGGCAGACTGCCAAAAAGGTGTGTGGGTTGGATGGCAGAGAGCCACACAGGTGGTCCCTCAAAAATTTTCTGCTTAACTTCACGGCCACTCCTTTCCTCAGAAGATTTCAGAGTCCTTTACAGACATTACTTAACCCTGCATCAGGTCTAAGAGACTGGATCCATTTTCTAGCTGGGAAAAGAATGCAAATAGATGGCTCAAGAGCAAGTAAGCAGCAAAACTGGGAACAGAACTCCAGCACTGCTATCTTCTAGTTTTGGGGTTTAGATCATACTGTCTCACAAAACCAAGTACAGTTATTAAGGTATGAACTGGGTTCAGTTTAAAATCATGCAGCTGAAGACTTTTAAGATGAAAACAATACAGACCCAAACCCTTCAGATTTTCCATCCAAGACAGAAATGGAGAAGCAAACGAAGTATCAAAAAGCATCTAACAGAAGCCAGGGCCCGTACCTGTACCTGGTACCAGATTTGGAAAAGTATTGTAGCCTGCTCAGAGACAGATGAAAAATGGTTTAAGGAAAAACAGTAACATGCTTTTAGTTAATCCCTTAAAAGTCACATACATGCACATGTATTTGATAGAGATAAAACTACCAAAAACCTACAGAGATCATGTCATAAAAACCCTCATACCTGAAGGCACATTGCAGGCATACTTCTGCTAGCAAATGGAAATGAAGCCCTCAAAGCTATAGTAAACATTTGTAAAGATCTCAGGTTTTGTGCCAAGACTTCTCTGAACAAGCCTCATTGCTTCACAAATAAGATAATTCCAAGTCACAGTCTAACTTAAGTGCTTGGTGTTCTTTTGACTTACCTGGCAGCATCATGAACATCCCTAATTTTTTCTGAAAAGTTGAGAAGAGCAGCATCTTTCTTTTGGGCTTCCTGAAACAAATAGAACGAAACCAAAACACACAAAATCCATTAACATTCCACCACCAAGCCAAAGTCCCTAAGTCCAGCAGTTCTAAAGCCTCTGGGAGGGCACTTGGAGGTTTCTCTCCTGCACTGTTTTTCTTCCCATTCAATTCTAACAAAATTGAGCAAAGGAGACCCCTTAACGAAAGGCATGGATCAGAACTGGAAACTTTAAACAACAGCTTCCATTTTGCAGTGCACAATAATAGCTGCTTTTGCCAGCGAATGCAAGCCACATGCATTAAAAGGGAATGTCAGGGACAGAACAATTTACTGGTGTCCATTGTTGGAGCAGATACGACGTTTCCTGCGCACACATCACTTAATACCCTATTGTTAGCTGCCTGGAAATCTGTTAAGCCAGTTTGTACACAGATAACCAAAGTCACATATAAAAGCATTTAAATTCTCTCCCTTCTAAAATCAAGAAGTTTGAAAGGAAGGAAAAATAACTTGAAAAAAGTCTGCAGCAGTTTTAAAAATACATGTCAGTCACTGAGAGAGGAAAAAACCCTTGATGTTTCTCAAAAGATTCAACAGGAAGACTGAAAGAATATATTTCAAAATAAGCTACTTCCACAGTGTAAGAATTCAGGACAATAGCAGAAAAGCTACAATGAGGAAGTTACACAAAGGCAAGCTTTTACATGACATAAAAACCTTAAGTTTTCCAAGGGTTTCTGGATAGGATGATCAGACATAGGTAAACTGATGAATGTTGTGGCAGGAGAAGAAGGGTGAGATTAGGATTAAAGCAGTAAAAAAGCTCTTTTTCCTGAGGCACATGGCTGCTTCTATTGTCTATCATCTTTGGCTCTACATTCATAGCAGTTGCTTATACCAGAAAAATAGTTTTTCTATACCAGAGCAACAAAATGCAGCAGACTCATTCCAGGTTTGTTTGCTTTTGTGTCCGCCAGCTTGAGCAGTGACGACAGCTTAAATCCAACAGCATTGCCAGCATAACCTCCCTAAAAAGAAATGAGCAAACAGCTGAGGCATGACATCAACGGTCTGCAATAGTAACAAGGAAGTTTGGAAGTTTGGTCAACCAGCCATCTCCGTTTTGGCTGTCACTTACCGCATTCATAATATTCCCAGCCTGGAGGACCAAGTGCAATATGGAATGCAGTTCCTCACAAGTCATTAACTCTGCAAGGAACAAGAAAACTGCTGTCTAACGATTGTTTATTTAGAAATATACACAATCAGCTACCAAACCTCTCTTCATCTCAAGTTTTAAAGGCGAAAATTTTTATTTTAACAGGAAACCTCAACAAACTGTAAAGGTCGTGTGGAAAAAAATGGTACTATATAACTCAAATTCACAAGCACAGCTGACAAACCTCAAGTATGGTTCAGACTTTAGCTTAGCAAGTGTAGTATTTCCAAGGCAACCCCCAGCAGTTAACAAAACATTTGAGGCCTAATCCTGCAATGTGCAAAGTGTCTCATGCAAGCGGTTAAGTATCCTCACCACCTACTAATTCCAGTGTGAGGTAAGTGTTCCGCACCCTGCAGGATCCATATGCCATCTGTCAGGGCCGGGCTTTTGAACCATTATTCTTTTTTTGGGAGACTTAGCCATCAGGGCTGAAAAGATAACGAGGCAATGTTTACATTTTCCTTCTTTAGCCCAGTCTCACTGCGAATCATAATTTTATTTCTGTACGATCACCAACTCAAAGCAGCATTTATTTTACTTCAGTCACATCAAAGATGATTTAGCACAGTTATATTCAGTGTGATGCAAAGAGTCAAATGGAACAAGATTGCCTTTAAAAACTTTTCCATCACAGAAGCTTGTTTTGAACATATTTCCATTTTTTTGCAAAATGTACAGTAGTAAGGCTCTATCTGAATTCATAGACCTTTTCACCCAGACACATACGAACACAAAACAATACATGTGCTTAAAAGCCACCACAGGGATTGCCTTAGAAATAAGATACAGAAATGCAGAGCTGTAAAGAGTTAATAAATTAGCATTACACAAGTGGCACAGCACACCATGTAACTCCAAATTTGCAAGTGCCCATACAGCAAGAAAAATAACACGAGCTAGTTTTAATATAAGCTACTATATTTCACACTGATGAACATAATAAAAGGTGGAATCCCTTTTATTGCAGTACAAATACTTCTAAAAACTATTTTGCCTCAAAGTTCACATTCTGTAATTTACCCTGCATTTAATGCTTAGCACAATACACTAATCTATCATTTTGGAAGCAGATAGCCCTTGTATCTTCAGATTTCAGTATTAGCGGCCTAAAAACATAGAACTAATTAAATAACCTTTGACCTAACAAGCTACAGGTGAGGAGGCAAGGAGGAAGAAAGAGGAGAGAATACAAAAGAAAGTACCAAATTTCATAAGGCCAAGAGGAGAAGGCAACTTCTGAAGATTTTGCACAGTGAGAGCCTGCTCAGCGTCACTGAGATACATCCATCTGCAGGCCAGATGAGAATCCATCAGGCTGTTTAGACCATCCTAACCCTTAGTGATTATCAGCATTAGAATTTAAGTAAATATTCTCCCAGCTTAATTACAAGGAAAGAAACATAGGAGATCGGAATAGGAAAGCAGACCTAATTCCTAAACAACTTCGGGCTAGCAACAAACCCTTAATCGCAAAGGCCAAATGGAGAAGAGCACATGACACCAGTGGACTGAAAACAGGGAAGCCCAGCCAGCCGGATTTGCATGACTGGCCTGATGTAGGAGCTGGAGACCAAAGTGTCTGCTCGGGAGGGAAAGAATTCATCATTCACAGATGTCCTGGGTGAAGGACATGAAGGACAAGAAGGACAAGAGGGCGCGGCTGCTTTGATACATAACATACTCCCTCACGTATGCCTGCTGCTCAAAACACAAAGAACAATGATTTGAAAGAGATCCCAATAACAGGCCAAACTCAAACCTCGGCCTAAGCCACATTTTCCTGAGCTAAGGAGGACTACTTCAAACCCCACCGGTGGGGAAAACACACCAGGCTTTGCTCCCACTCCTTTCACTAAAAATGACTTTCCTAAGCACTGGTGCTTGCGGTTGAATACTTTGACTGCTGTGCCTTTTTACACCGCAAGAAGCAGCCTTGAACAGTGCTCTAGCAGTCTGTCCAAAAATCTGCCAGCATGAAATAGGAATTTCATATTGAAGAAGAGGGCAAATAGGCACTCCAGGTCAGCATCCATGTTTAACTGAAAGCAGGAAATAAACTATTCTCCTGCCGAGTAGAAGACACCAGATTACATTACGTTACCAGCTGCAGCATTTCAAAACTTGTGAAATGTAGAGAACAGAAGTGTAGAGACACAGAGAGAACAAAAAACAGAACACAAAGGAGCAGCAATAGTATTAAGTCTCTACAATAGAGACTTTAGCCCATCAATACTGCCAACCTCAAAAGGCAATGGCGTATAGAGAAAACTGGAACTTATACAGTGATTTTCTCTATGCATCTCTGAAAGAGCGAGAAGAAAGGTGCAACAACCACATTCAATCAGAAAGACAGTGATGCATGAATCAGCAAACCCTATTCAAAAGAGCATTTATCCAAATTTGGCCATGGACACCTTTGTTTCTGTCAGTTTCTACTGACTACACGCTGCTTGTAGGCTTTGGTCATGGACTCATTGCTAGTGTGTCCAAAGTCTCCAGATTTTGTATTTTAGAAGCAAAGATTCTCCAGGCACACCCTGATGGCATTTGTCAGAGGGGAGTTTGCTTCCTTTTAATAGCTAAGGTACCTGAAATTCAAGCTCTAGTCTTCATAATGCAGACTAATTAACATGCTAACAAAAACAAAAGTATTATGCATGTCCCAACACGCTTAATTACCTTTTGTTGCCCGTCTTATAATTTTCATGTCATCCTGTAGAGAAGCACAGGAGGGTGAGAACTCCCTCTCTAACACCATGGCTTCGATCCTAAGAGCATAGCTGGAGCACACAAACAAACAGGTTTAGAACTGACAGCCAAAAGAGAACATTTATTGTGAACAGAATAAACCTACTATCTCCTTACTTTGGCACCTGGATTAGTAAATACATGAAGGAATCAGCTTGAGACAGTTTTGATACATCTCCATCAAAGGCTTTTAATTTCTTTACCTGGAAAAGGGAAAAAAACACTAGTAAAGAATTTTATCAAAGGTCAAGATTAACTTGACTTTGTAAGGAAAGACCTTGAAAACCAGTAAATTTAACAGGAAGTATTAAAAAGTCCACTCAGTGACTGAACAGTTTCACTGTCCAAGCTCCTGTAATTTGCACACACCCCAATTACAAAAAAAGCCCCAGTAACATCACTCTTCTCCCAAAAACCTAGCTACAAAGTCCAGCAGAAAAAAATACGATGCCACCGTTCTGACTGGGGATTCTGATTTCTGCTGAGTGTTTTCTGATTTCCCATTTGTCATTTTGATTTCTGCTCAGCGATTGCTGTCATCACTATGTTTAGGACACTGCGGTTCCAGTTTCCATAGAACTGGCTCTTTTCTTCCCTACTGGTCCATTTGCTGATCTCTAGCTGTTCGCCCAGGAAATAGCTGCTTGAGTAACGATCTGAAAAATTATTCTCGACTCTTCAACAACTGTGATAATACACTTGGGTGTAGCTTAAAGTTAACCGTGTTCAGCATTTCCAGCATCAGACTGCCTAGATCTCTTTGGCACAATGCAGCGAAGCTTTTAAGTTATGGGTTTTTTTTTCAGATACTTGCTTCAACCATTTTCTCTAAAACTCTCGAGGGGTAAATGTCATGCTCTTGAGTTTTTGATTTTTTTTTCATTCGTTTGAAATATTTTAAAGATAAATCAAATGCAAGATTGTAAGTCACTTGTTTTCAGTACTTTGAGAACACCATTTACATGCAAAGGAAATATCACTGCTTTAATTTTGTTGATCTTCCTTCCCAGCTCCACCAAAATCCATATATTTGCATGATCTGGAAGCCACTGATCTGCCCACATACTTATATTTGTTTATATAGAAGAACTGGAAAATACATACACATGTGTTTTAAGTATAACTGGAATTTCTTCCACATCTTCCAACACAGGAACTGTATCCAAAAGCAGAGCTCAGTCTCAATTACACTATTTCTTCATTCAACCAACAAGTTCACACCCAGTTATCAGTTCTAAATTTCCACTGAATTACACACCAGCCCATCATCTTTCCTTTTTATAACATTACACTTAAAACCTATTCACAACCACATTTACACAGATGGTCTTCAGTTTCAGAAAGCATATTAAGCTATCCTGGAGAGAGGCACGCTACATCAGGGCATCAACAGTTATCAGATTGTCATGATTTAGCAAGATATCCACAGATTTCTTTAGAGCATCAGGCTCCAAATTAATCACTGAAGTTATTTTTCTGCTTTCACAGTAAAAAAGTAGTGGATTTGTAGTGGAAGACAACATACGCTATGTTAAATCAGGGACTTAAAATAAATCCTGGACTAGCAGAAGAAAAGGATTCTTTTAACAGCTTTGTCTTGCTTTATCCCCATTCTTTTTCCACATAATAATGATAACAAAGAAACGTTAAGAGCACATTAGGAGAGAGAAAACAAAAATTACATATTAAACCCAGAATAGGAAAAAATCTTCCTTTTCAAATTAAAAAGAAAAAAAAACCTAAACCACCCTCCCAACAAAAACTTATGGCAAAGAAAGAGAAGCAATTTTTATTCAGGCTAACTCCATTTCCTAACACACACCCCATTTAACTGAAGACACTCAGACAAAAGCTCCTTCTAAAGATAAACAGCATACCCATTTTTTTGAGGCCTGAGAAAACTCCTCATTCACAGAGTCATTCAAGAAGTCTGCCAACAAAAAACAGGAAAGACCAGACTTGACATTCCCTCATGCTTCTAAGGTGTTAAAACGAGCAAGAAAGAAAACCAAAATAACACCTTTTCCTGCACCATGAAGTGGGGAGTGGGTGACATCTATTATCTCAGTTTTATTTAGTCTTTGCACGAGTTCTTTAACCTAGCTTCCAAAAAATAGTGGCCTGCAACCTGAACAACAAAACCTGAAAATTCTCCAACCGCATTTTACTATGTTGCAAATATCAAACTTTGTCTGAAAGGGATACAGGCAATCAGGTTTGGGGTGGGGGGAGAGGGAGGGAAAAAAAAAAAAGAAAAGTAGCCCACCAAAAAATCCACCCCAAATCACCAAAATCAAGGTCATATAAACCACAGGTGATTATAGGAAGATGCAATTTTAAGATTTAAATGCACAAAAAATGAACAGGAGATCCTGAGAAAGTCACAGGAATATTAACTTACTCATGATACCTGTACTATATTTGAATATACTTTTGATAGTAAGTAGTAATTTATGTAGAATATTAATTTTACAGACACTGGATGAAATCCTCTTTCTTCTACACAATCATATTAGGAAAAACGCCTGGAGTGGTACAAGGAAGTACTAAATGCTAGAATTCATCCAGGGGAGAAACATTCCTATACGTGCCCAACAGAAGACGTTGGCGAGGCTGCCTTCTGATGGGTAGGATGGGGTGTGAACATCACAACCCAAAAAGCTTTGGGCAGCAGTCAACCCAAAAGGAAGTCTCTGTAATCAGCCTTAAAACGAAGATGTGCTTACTGCCTGCCTACACTTTTTCCAGCCCACATCAGCCATCGTAACCTCCACTGCCTTTGCCTTAGATGCCCAACCCTGGCAAGAAGCAGCAAACAAGCTCACCTGACAAGTCAAAAACGAAAGCAAGGTGGAGGATAGTGACCCATTCCATGAACAGACAAAACAGAAACAGAAAAGAGTTATAAGGTCCTTTTCATCCCGGAATTCAGCACAACACTGCCTGGTTCCCCATACGTGTCTTAAGTTTTCAACACAGGAGGCTAAATCCTGTTAACTTAGCCTTGAAACAGTAAATAGTCTGGGGAATAGCTAAGGTAAAGTTAGAACAACCATTTATTTGGTGTTCCCTTTTTATTACAAATGTCATAATTGAGAAAGACCAGTTATCTCACCATAAGCCAGGGAAAAAAAAAAAAAAAAAAAGTTCTTTGACTTAATTGACACTACCCATAAACTACAAGATCCCCTTCTGAACCCCAAAGCTAAAAATGACTGAAACACATTTGGGACAGCTGCCCCTACACATTCCAAGGGAAGCTCCTCAAAAGCCCACGGGATCGGCCTCTTCCCTCTGCAGCCACATTGTCCCAAGTCTTCCCAAAGAGACCCGAGATTCTCTGATGGCTCCTAAAAGTGGGGGTCAAATTCAAATACCAAATGCAGCCAGGAACTGCAAAGAAGCTATGGGGATTGACAACGCTGTTCACTATTAATCATGTTAACAGTTACAGTAGATAGGTTTATGATTAGTCTGACAACACAAAAGAGCTAAAAAAATGTGGTTTATTTTAAAAATCACAATGCATAACTATCAGTTCTGGCCTTGAACTCCTCTCTTCAAGCACAACAAAGTCTTTTGCACAACAGCATGCAGCCATATACCAAGATACAGCAGCATCACGTATACAGCAAGAGAGCACAATCACATTGTATGCTCAGTTCTGTACTACTCAAATCTGACGCAGAGCTACTAATTTAATTTTTCATTATATTTGTATATGGAATATGCATTTGCACTGTCCATGCATGCCCACGCACACTAAATCAGATTTTAGATACAGAAGGTTCTCACATATGTAATTTGCTTCATTTTAAAAAGTTATGAAACAGAGAAAGCCTGATCTTTGATTTGATTTGCGAACAATTGGAGTAGATATGCCTCTTGCGAGTATCTCATTTATTCCTCGCAGACAGGAAAGCTACTGCATTCCTGCCACTCAAGTTTTCAGTCATTTTTGAGCTACTAGTAGCACTTATTTACAACTAGTAGGATCCTGCTTTATGGTATAGACCAGGTATGTTGCACTCCTATGCAAGATCTTTGAAGAGTATACATCAGTACACCACTCAACCTCAAATATGCTTGCTACTATTTCCCCACATCCCAATCAAATAAATCAAATATTCCCCATGTTACAAATAAGTAAGTAAAGCCAAGTGCAATAGTCCAGACGACTAAACGTTTTCTCTGAGTTTCTTTTGGTTTTGTTTAATATTTCCATACCATTGCAAACATTCAGGGAACTAAAGAAAAACAGAGTTAAAAAATACCAAAGCCCCAAAAGGCATCACAGTGGAATCCAACTACAAGGGCACGTGGGCAAGCACCTGATGTATTAGGTGGGGAGGCACCACGGGGCACATGGCTGGGCAGTGGCAAACCTCCACCAGCAAATGATAAAACGAAAAGGAGAGAAACCTGCAGCCATCGTAAGGGGCGAAAAGGAAGCAGGAGATGAAAACTCTGAAGGACAGTCAGCCACATAGAGCCCTGGCAGAAGAAAGAAGGGGCAGTTAACTACACAAACATGGTCTGAAAAGGGTAGAGCCAACAGGAACCACTCCAGTAAAGCGGGTGACAGATGACTAGGGTTTTAAAACAGAGTATACAAGCAAAGGACAGGCTTGAGACATTATAAAGGAATTTAAGACACCGTGTTGATAACCTGGGCGTGCGTGTGTATGGCTGAACTGATTAGCAGGCCGATACGCTCTCTTCTGTATATATTTAAAGTACAAATTCTGGCTATTCTAGCTCGTTAAACACTGGACTCTCCCAACTTTTACCAGTCTGGGCCTGCTGAAGAGTGCAATGTTATGCACATAAAAGCAGCTGAAAGCTTCCCCTTTGCTTTTGTCAGGATGACAGTAAATGACAGCTGTCAGCCATTCTGACAGGATATCATTAGGAACCAGGAATTAAGAAAAGGAATCTTTTTTAGAAGTGATATAGCAGAGGAGGCCATTGCTTCAGTCAAGACAAAGGCTCCCTGGAAAAAAACAGGAGCTGCAAAATGGATGAATCACAAGAGATTCCAAATAGGCATTTCTTCCTCTTACAAAACTGCTAACCACAGTAAGGTACAAAGAGCAGGACTGCTAACAAGGCTTACACAAAATCAGTGATCTTATCTTACTTATTAACGTGTTGAGAATTTTTATACCTTTTTTTTGGTTGGGTTTTGTTTGGTTGTTTTTTTTTTTTAACCACTGTATGATGGCTAGGCTGGTGCCACCTACGCAGACCTGAACAAAACACTGAGTAGAACTTGCAGCAAGCTCCAGGTTTGCCAGCTTCGAGAATCTATCAAGCTTTTCCACATTAAGCATTTGAAAATACCCAAAAGTTTTCAGTTTGACTTCACAGCAGTGCCAATATTTCAATAACGGTCATACTCACTTTGACAAAAACGTACAGCAACAAGACAGTATTTGCCATTTATATACAAAAATCCCAACAGATTTCATAGCTATTGGGATTTTTCACAGAAAACAGCTAGAAAATTACCAGTACTGACACCTTTTTCAGCACATAAACAGAGTTGCCACATTACTATACTGAAAAAAAGAAAGAATAACTTTAAAGACCACAAATGTCAAATGTATGTGTTAGCCCGAGTACTTAGCCTGCACTGCCAAAAAACTATTCCATCTCAAAGACGCTGGAACATCCATCAGGTGCCTGAGATAATATGGACTGAAATGATGTAAAATATGCCACATACCTCAAACTGGTGACCAGGGGCACATTCAGGTAATGTGACTATATATCACAACACTTTGGATAAGATAAGATTGGAGTATAAAGCCAGTGTTTATTCACATAGATAAACTGTAAAGGTTGTTGGTAAAAAAGAAGAAACACTGTCGGTCCAGAGTTGCCCCTTCTACAGCTACGACCAGGAATGGTGTTCCTCTCTCTGTCCTTTCACTTTTACAGACTAAGAATTTATGGTACTATATAAAAGAAAAAGTAGAAGGTATCTTCAAACAGTTACTGGGGTGGAGCACATGCCTGGCAGGGAGTACTTGGCTCTCACTCCAACCTGCAAGACAACTGTGCTACCAGGAAATGTGACTGTAAATACCTGAGCTGCTGAAGAGCACACAAAAAAGAACTGCAGAAGCCCACCCATGGTTACACCAAGACAGTTAGCACTGATAACAACTCACCTTTTAGTATCTGACTGCTTAAGCCTCTGCTCAGGGTTAATTCTCAACCCTTACAACAACAAAGCAGGTCTTTAGGAGATGGGGAAGTATCCAAAGGTAATCCCAGGGAACCCTGGCTGAGGATGGGTGCAACATCCTGCAGGGACAGGCCAAGGTGTGATGACACCTTGCCAAAGCTATCTCACGTGATACAACACCCAGATCAAAAATAAATGAGGGACTATTAAACATAATAGGGAACAACAGGACAAATAACACCACTTCATCTAATACCTCTAGTGATTTTGGATTATTTGCATGCGGAGAGGGACTGTACAGTTTTGTTGGCTACCCCTTAGCAAATGGTGACCCGCCACTCCAAGAGATGAAAATTTAGACTACGAGGCAGACAACAGATGAACAAAAAAGGGGACATACAAGGAGAACAATGAACATATAGGGGGGGAAAATGCTGAGAAAGACAAACAACAAAAGCTCTGAGGTTCCTAGACAGAATAGAATTTTTTACCAATTCACTAAAATTTTAGGAGCCACAGCAGTAAATAAGTTATTGGACCCTTTATTCTTTGAACCCTTGAAGCATGAGGACATGAAGAAACCGAAACATTTATTCACACCAGCAGAAGTATCAGTCCCTCACACTCAGGATATTCTCCCTGTCCTGCCCTCTCACCCCAGCCCTTACGGGGAAAACTCCCAAGAAGTTAAACAATTATGGGGAGAATAACAAAAGAAAAGGGTGTCTTTCCTTTTCCTGATGGTGAGCAATGAGATCTCTGCAGCATGGAACTTTATAAATACATACAAATACCTGCACACTGGGAACAACCCTCTTTCCAGCCTTCCCTTGGGAACAGCAACAAATCAAACATCTAATACCCCTTAATTTCTGATACACCTCTGCACCATAAAATCTCTTTTATTCATTTTTCAAGCACCTCCTTAAAAGCACTTCTTAAGTGCTCTGGCCACACTGTCTTGAGGGGCAGGCCTGTTGTCAAATCATCTGCTAGGAAATAAATACACCTTTTCACTCTTAGCAGCACCTACTGGGTATCTAAAGCATCTAGCCGAGTCTCGCAGACAAAATTCAACAGCTTACGTTAAATCCTAGCCGAATTACAATGTGTGTATCACGTCAGAGCATGGTATTTGAAAGACACTCTACTTGTCGTAAAGTAACAACCAAGATCTAAACCAGAAAGAGGAAAAGAAGAAAAAAACAACCTTTCTTTCCGTTTAATTTGCTGAATATACAAAAAATTAGCTAGAAATCACTTTCTGTTAAGTTAGTACTTCACTGTTCTCCTCTGACTCTTTCAGAGGAAGGACATAAATTCTGTTTAAATCCAGGAACACGTACTGAAATTCAAACAAAGAGGGAAGGGGGAACAGTTCTGAGCTCCCAGAACTAGTCACTTTTTATTTTTCCTCCCCAAATTAATTAGATTTCAACCTGTTGATATCCCCCAACTCTAAAAAAATACATTAATCAAATATAATCTCGGAGTTTTACAAGATTCCCCACAAAAGCAGCCCAATTTAGGATTATATATTTGACAGCAAAATAATACGTGTTTTGCTGTTGACTGGGTCTGAGATTTGCTGCTGCACAGAGGAAACCAAGTGCTCTGACAGCATGACCTTGAAGTGGTAAAGCATGGAGTGGAGGTTCATCTGTATGTGGATGTTAACTACCAATTTCCCAGGTTTCAGCCATGGCTTTGATGTGGAGCACCCAAGCAATTCTAATGCTAATTTTGTCAAGTTTGTGGTATACATTTCTCTCAAGTACATACAAATGGGTCAGTGCAAATAGAAGAGCAGAGGAGGAACTGTGCATCATTAAGCAGGGCTCCCAGGTCAGTCGATGAAGCTTCACCTCTTTAATCATGTGAATGGACTTGAAGGTTGGGACTGGGCTGGGGGGAGGGGGGAGCTGCAGCAAGCAGCACTTGCATGCTGGTCATATGGTCAGCACAGAGATGTTGCTGAAGGTGCTGCTGGTAATTCTGTACCTTCTAACATGTCTCCTCTGGAGCACTAAGTCACGTTAGCAGATTCTACGGGTGCTGCACAGCAAAGCTGCCTTTCTGCCCCGTTGGAACCCTATGACCTGGGCTCAGGAGCAGGCAGACCCTAGATGCACCAAGCAGGCAGCAAACCAGAAGGCAGAAGAGGCAGTAGCACAGGGCTACTAATACTCAACTCACAGGCACCGCAATGAGAAAGCATAAGGCAGGTGCCAAAGAAGGGAAATTTCATTTGTTTGCATTAGGATATACTTTGAGTTTTCTGACCACCCCCTCCCCAGAGCTGAGCTATCTGCACACAGGAGGGTTCCAGGTCTTGCTAAAATGTTTACAAAACAAAAAGAACATCATAAGGGACATCAGAGAAACGCATGTCAAATGAAGATTAACCCTTTGCACTCAGTGGTTTCCTATCCCCTGGCCTCAGGAAGGATTTGGGATTCCTCTTCTACAGACCTTCATGTTGGCCTCCCAGGCAGTAGAACTCTACGAAAAAATACTTTCCATGTAAAACCATTACTTACCTCCTCTGCTTCTGGTAATAATTTAAGAAATTCATGCAGCAGTTCAGAACCATAGGGCTCACTTCTTCCATGATAAATATCTTCAATGATGGATTCAGCAGACCTTGAAAAAACAATTGAGCACACACATTTCTAACACTTGCAGGGTGAATAGTTACACAAATTGAAAAAAAACACGCCTGGGCACACAAAGGAATTATAATGAGGTTATGTATCAGTGTCCACAGCAGCACTGTGCTAACACCACTTTCAGTGATGCCTTTACTGAAGGGCAACATTATTACTGAATACAGATAGCATTGAAACAGCTTGCTCTTTAAAAAAAAAAAAAAAAAAAAAAAAAAATTCCTCACCTCACCCCTTTCTATCAATTCTTCATAAAGAAAGGAAGGCAGTGAAAAGCAGCTCTCATGCAGTATTACATGACACAAGGGCTTCCCTTAACTATACCTGAAAACTCACTTCAACTGGTTAACAGTAGCAAACTCTGTATGTTTGGTGCTAAGTCATAATAGCAGTCAAACCTAAACATATCAGAAAACAAATTATGAAATAGTTATTTATGACACACCTGTACAGAACTATAAAGTTCTGTATAACTATAAATTTATGACACACCTGTACAGAACACAAGAAATCGAGCACAAAATACAATACATTTGATGAGAACTACAAAGAATTTTGCACATATGTAACTTGCTGTAGCTGCATGGAAAAACCAAATCTTACTTTTTGAATTGTTTGAGAAATATCCCAATGTTCATACTTCTTTTTGCATCCAAAATGGCAACCTGAGAAAGAAAGCAAGAGAGATTAATCCACCAATACCTAAGAAAATAGCACGTAATGCAGACATTTCTTAAACTGCTACAAGATAATTGTTCGGAGTTGCCACCAAATCACAGGCCAAAGGAATACGGAGTCACTTCATACCAACAAAGATCATATGTTACAGAACCAGTTTTTACCAGGGAAATACACAGCACACCCACACCACCTTTTTCCAAGTGAAGAAAAAAAACCCCATAGCAACATTTATAGGAGGAATGAATCAAGGTAAGTTCTATTTCATTACAAAGTAAAAACATTGTTCTTGCTTATTGCATAATGCTGCACCTGCAAAATGTTGCTTATCAAGTGTGTTGTATTGCATTCAAGGGCCCAACGGTTAGCAAGCACCACACTTCAAAATCCATCTAGTTCAGAGGTTTTGCAACAAACATGAAGATTGGCTTTCTAAGCAGAGCTGAGTATGTACTCCTGCTTCATTCACCCAAACAGCCATGCTGATCCACAGAAAGATACGTCAGTCAGTCGATCTTGAATCAAAACCCAAGACAGATAACGTTCAAATCTGTTTGCTTTATCTAGAGGCAAACAGAAACCCATCATAAAATAATAATCTCCCCCTGCTTTATATTTTAAAGTAGATTTGCTATATTATCTTATGTGCACAATTCCGGAGATTAAGCAGAGGAGGGGGGGGGGAAGAACCTTTTTTCCTTAATTCATTAAAAAAAAAAATTAAATAAAAGTATTAGTTCTTTTAATGCTAGTTTTTCTTCCTGTAACAGGATACAAGCTCAAACCTGAGATGTTTGCCCTGTTCTAGCGAATCGTGTCCTTAAGGTTAAAATTCTACCACAGCTATTTTGGTGATAACAGCTACAAAAGTCATGAGATTTACAAGGACAAGAGAATTGTTTCACGTTAACAGTGCCACCTGACTGCTACAATAAAACAACTCCATACACACAGATGTTCAAGACTGCTGTTGGACCCACATGATGTTTGAGGTTTTGACAAGACAAGGTGTCTTGACCTCTGTGAGCGCATGAATTAGAAATACATACATAAATGCGATGTTGGCATTGTCATCAAATTGAATTAGCTGGCAGTCAGCTGGTGACAGTGAGAACATAGGTATGATTAACGTGCTGTCCTCAACATACACCCAGGAGACAGCCTCCTCATCTGCTGAAGAGTCAATCAAACTAAAAAGTTTTCTGAAATTTTGGAATTTCCTCTCTTCTGAAATCCGCAAAGACTAGAAAACACAGGAAATATCAGCATATTAGTTTTAATTAGATGACTGCTAGCCTGAAGCCCTTCAGTGTCAGCATACGCAAGATAAGAGGACAGATTGTGGGTTATTCTCCTGTTATCTTAGGAGTTGAGAGGCCCCCAACAGATCATTAAGGGAAAACCCCTTAACATAGGATAGGTTCAACTATCTCTCCCCCTGCAGTATCTAATCTTTTTCAAATGTTTTACTGCAGGGACCTCTCGCTGACCTCTCAAACTGCAGCTCCAGACTCCAATTGCTCTATTCACTCCTAATTTTCTGATTTCTCTGTACTAGTTTAAGCCTGTGCGCTTTGCCATCATGATTTGGCTTTTGGTTTGTATGTTTTTTTTAAAGCACGTTCACAGTTAACATTCTGTACATATTATTTTCACTCACAACCAGTAACTTAGAATGAGACTGACCATCAGCTGGGCAAACCTTTGGTTTCCATGGCACAACTCAGATTTACGGTACAACCTCAAACAAAACTAGAGAACATTTTTTGGTATCTTCTCTTGAAGCAAAACAACAGACGGCAACATATACAGCTGCATTTGCATTATCAGCGCAACATAAAAATGTCATAGCTGTTCTTAAGGACAAGGATGTTGTACACACTTCTTGCTCTGTATATGACTGTATTTTTTCCTCTTGATTTCTTGTTCAAACACACAATCAAAACACGTGGCTCAGTTTTTGGTCACTCTTTGCTTTGTGTCCACTTCAAGATTATCACAAGTGCTTGTAAAAGCTGCCATTACTTAACTACCTTCAAGGAGTTTCCAGATGGGAGCGTGAGGAGAAATGGGGAACATTTACATCTGCTTGTAATGTCTACTCTTCCTCCCCACCAAGCTTGCATTTGATTTCATCCTTGCAGAAAGCTGCCTGCATATGACTTCCTACCAAGCTGTTGCTTTTTAACCTTTAAACATTATCCTAGCTTTTTATAAATTCTGCTCAGTCTGCTCCTGCCTTCTGTTCATACACACCTTCAGCACTGGTGCCGGCACACCATGTTCCAAATCTCTGTTCACCACCTAAAGAGATTTTAAAGTGCTGTCCACCAGTAATACCCTTGGACCCCTTGACTCGGAAAGTTACACTGGCCTGTGATTAAGAAATGAGAACAGACTTTCCTAGTCCCAGTGGGATTCTCCACACCAAAGAAAACTCTCATATGGTTTCTATGATTTACTTCAGACACACGCAGAGGAGCTTTCTCCATTCTCACCCTCTTCAACTCTCCTGCCAGAGAAAACTATTAAGTTTTTGTTTAGCCTACTCTGGAAATACTACAGTTCTCTCAGACACTTTGCAACATCTCAACACCTGCACTTCGCCAGCCAATGCAAGTGCCCCTGCCTCACACACTTGCCACCCCTCCCTCATAAACGGTGCAATTTTTGCAGCGAGGAAGCTGGTTCTCCCATTAATCTGCTTCTCAGCACCACAGCATACAAACCAGTGTATTTCTGAAATCTGCAGCAGGCACAGACCATGTGGGGGGTAAGGGCATCAGCCTGACAAATTGTAATCCACCACTGAAATACTCACTGGTTTAGATGTATTAAGGGAATGGGAAAATTAGCTTGAGTACCATAGTGAAGTTGTGATGATGGTAAGAGGAAATCTGCTCTGAAATCTGACACTGATTTGCGATCAACGCAAAAGATTCAGGGGAGTGTTGTGGGAGACACAAAAAGCCCCACACCAACACTGACCTGATAGTGACTGCAAAAATGCAGTAAGAGTTTCTCGCTGTAAGGTTGTCAATGAGAAACGTGACAAAGTGGATTTATGACAGATTAACGAAAGCAAAATATTATATGTATTCTTTGGTTGAGAACAATGGGGTTTCACATGGTGGGATGCAAACTACAGCAAGCATGGAACAGCCTGGTGGTGCTGGAGGTTAGGAAGGATATAAACAGCTCCTTGCTCCAGCTTCCACTTCACTTTACAGCACACTAACCATCACTGCTGAGTTTGCTATTTTGGCCTCTATTCTCCAAGGCAGATGCACTCACTCCCTGGAGTGGCTGAGGAAAAGGGGCACTTCCACAGTGCGGCACAGTGAGCCTCGCAGCTTGCTGCAGTGCTGTCTCGCTCCGTGTCATCCTCCCTTGTCACATCCTAGCCTGCTCTTTCCCTTAGGCAGGCACTGGTGCTCACCTCATTGGGTTTTTGCTGTGCTACCCCTTTGCAGGATTAACAGGTTGAATCAGCTCTTCAAGAAGGTGGAATGAGCATCAGAGCCGGTACGGAGAAACGAGAGAGAGGGCATGGCTCGGAGAGGGGAGAAGAGACACACTGTTCACCCCTTCCGTCTTCCTCTCTCTCCTCTCACTACCCCCTTACACGGGCTCTGGAATTCACTGCACCCTTTCGCAAACCATCAAAACTCACTAACATAGCAGAAAACGGCTCCAGTAGAAAAGAAACAAAAAAACCCCAACAGCACTCTGCTGAGCCACTTACTTAAACCTGTTTACGGAGGGTCCGATGTCTGCCAGAGCCAGCGTGCGGATGGGGGGAGGTGAGGGACAGGAGCAGAGGGACCGAACGAGAGCGAGACCAGCTCCCTTGGCTGCCAACAAGCTGCTCTGCCCGCTCTGCCGCCAGGCTCGCTATAGTCTAGGTGAGCATACGTTGTGCCATGCTGTGACACCGCAGAAGGATGGGGAAAGCAAACCGGTGTGTAAACTTAAACCTACACCCCCTATTTTTCAGAGGCTGAAATTACATGAAACCATAGAGCAAATTAAGCTTTTAGTCAAGGAAACATGTTAATTGGTCTCCTAAGGGTTTGGTGAGGGATTGTTTACAAAAAGGAAAGCATTTGCTGTAGGAGTTCTATTATAATGATGTTGTTTAGTGCCGAGCCTCCAGCACTGGGATTCAATAACCCGAGCTGGGCACCTAAATTCCCTGTCTACATCGCTGACATGTGAGGAACTGAAAGGACACGTAGTATCGTAAGCTCCTTACATCATTAAGAGACAGCTTTTTCCGAAGCTGCTCCTGCCTTCATAATCAACGGTGATCTCTGGAGGAGGTATGAAACCCCCATCCCCATGGCAGTCTTGGGGGAGCACCCTCATCACTGCCTGATGGGTCACTCTCCACCACTTCCACTGAAGCTACGCCACAGCACCAAGAAGAAACCCACCGAGACAAGAGAGCAGACTCCATCCGTGCCCTTTTGCACAGCACTCTGGACACGTGCTGGGTTTTTCAGGCTTGGATCTAAGCAGTACTTGCATGTATGTGCTTGAAGTTATCTTGAAAATTCATTGTTGACATACTACACCAACTAGACTAATTCCACTAAACTCCAAAGAATGTTTTGCACTGCTAGATCAAAACGCGCCTTCTACAATCAAAAAATCATGTTTTACACAAAAGGAATAAAGGTACTGAAACACAACATGTTTTGTCCACCTTCCCTGGCCAGGCCAGCGACGCAGCCAGGAACCAGAGCTACGGCTTCCTTGGCCCCATGCTAATGCCGGTGCCACAAGGTCACTCAGATGCTGTGGACCTCAGCCTGCCCCAGCTCCTTTCAACCTCCACGGCTTTTACTGCAGTGAACTGAGGACAATGATCACACATTAGAGCGAGCAGCAGCCGACAGCGCCAGTGACGGAGATGACAAACATCGGCCTATGCCTCAAATCTCCGCTCTCTTGCTGAGCAATGCCTGTAGTAACCTTAAGCATGCGAGCTGTTGCGTATCCATGCTTCCGCGCTTCCAGCAACACATGGCTCTTCAGGATTATCTCCTTCCCTCCTTGCTAAGCAGCTAGTACTGCAGAGTCCATTAACACACAAGACATTGCTCATCACTCTCTGACACACTGCTACAGCACGCTTGACAAAGCCTAGCAACGGAGCTGAACGTTTTGTCACCTGAGTAGCGTAACTCGGAGGCAAGTCCTGTTGCCTCACCACCTGCCATGTGCAAAAGGCACCACGGGAGCCCTGACCCAGGGTGGACAGGCACTAAGTGGCGACGATTCCTTGGATCATGGTATAAGATCCAGCTGGATACACAAAATCATTAACTTCCAACAGGGTTTTGTTTCCAAGGCACTGTACCTTGGAGAAACCCTGGCTTTGCAGGTCTGTAATTTTAATCTCTAACACTGCTCTTCATCTCCCCAAAACGCCCCAAGTTTCAAGCTGTACATGAAAACGCAGGAGTTCTGGAGCACGCTGGTGTTTTCTCTGCCCCAGCTACTATACGCTAGGGGCCACATTCAGGTTTTGAACTTTATCATCATTTTTACTGTAACTAGATCTTCACGACCACAGCTGTCTTGAAAGGAGCAGCTTCTACACAAGCGCACGGGGCCAGGCCTGCGTGCATCTGTGCGCAGCCCAGGAAGTCCACTCACAGCAATCCTGATGCGAAGATGAACGTAGCCTGAAAACAGCGCAGAGGTTAATGACTACCTCTGACGATGGCCCAAATTACTCCTTCCCAATGTCAGGGTTTCACAGTCTGCAATACACCTGCCTGTTTCAAACCCCTCGTTTTAGTCTATGTACAACACGTACACTATCAGTACGTCAGCTTCCCACCCTGTCCCTGCTGATCTTACTTCCACATCTCCCAAATCCTGCGCCTTCAAGTCCCTATTTCCTCACTAAGAACTGGTACACCGGTTACATCTCCTAACCCTGTGCCCTCTGTATTTTGTTTACAAGCTAACATGTGTGTAGACACACACCAGTGATTACATCTGCATTTCAGCCCTCCAATTACTTCACAGAAAGATTACCTGAGACAATTCAATTCAGGCTTCACAAAGAGGCTGTCTATAAATCAGGATTTAAGAACTAGAAAAGCTACTTAGCAGGTCACCGGGGAGTGTTTGAACCTGAAAGTACTTGGTATACACAGTCTTGCCACCAGAACAAAACCCAGTAATGATCTTCAGACCTTCTTGGAAGGTTATTTTAGTGTCCAGAAAAAGCAGAGCAAATGAAATAAAGTTTTCGTTAGCAAGAAAGTAACATTTATGAAAGCTGAAACTTTAAAATTATCCCAATTAAATAACAAATTCCCTTAATCACTCTATTATGTTTTATGTCCTCGCTGCCTGTACTTCCCTTCCTGGTGCCTCTAGGACATCAAGGGTACATATAGCATTAACCCTTGCAATAGGATTCTCTTCCCTCCCACCTGGTGCGTGTTTTTATGTGGAATATTTTGTTTGCACGACAGACATGGTAGAAGAGCTGAAAAGTTACAATGCACCTATGTTTCATACTCAAAACTGAAGGGCTACCCAATATGAGTAAACACAGATGCCTTCATCTCCCTCCACTTACTTATATTTATTTTAACAGGTGATCAAATCACAGCGCTTACCAAGTTAAAACAATAAAATGCTGTTAGCTCTTTGAAAAACAAATATGTACCACTAAGAACAAAGAGTTTATCCTCCCCATCGTTCCCTTCTCCTTCAAACAAAGACAAATTTGCCATAAGGATGAAACACGATGGGAAAAGAGACAAAGACGAGTCAGAATTCACACCAATTCCTACAGCATTATGTAAAAGAGAGGTTTTACTTCTTACCTCCTCTTTAGTCTCTTTAAATGAAGATTTTAAAGATCGACTTCGGGGGTCCTGGGGCTTGGTTTCCTCCTGCTGCCCAAAAAGTTCCTCGATTGTCTTTGTATCAATCTGATACTGCGGTCTTGCAGCAATCGTCCAGATATTGTTTTTACCACGGACTTGTTCTTCAGGGATGGTTTTCCAGAAAAAGCTCCGCATTCGTTTTTTTTTTGCCATGGCTGTCATGCCCGTTCATCAGCTGTGGAGGCAGAGGTATATTCGGCCCAGGCAGTGGAGGAGGGGGCGGTGGTGGGGGCGGCATCCCCGGGGGGAGCGGAGGGGCTGGGGGTGCCCCTGTGAGGGGACATGGCAGAGGGGGCAGTGGCGCTGCAGGCTCAGAAAGTTGAGATGCTGTCGTCGTATCCTCGTTCATTAATCCCGTTGCAACTGGAATAGCCCCATTTTCTTTATCATTGACCAGGGAGAGACAATTCATAACATGCATTTTATGGGCTCCCCGAAGAGGAGAGTGTCACAGCCTTGGATGGGTCTGACACATCGAACAGTGAGGGCAGCAGCAGCTGACACCACGCGCTCAAGCTCTAGTCTGCCAGCAGGAACAACACAAGAGGGGACTGTACCATCTTCGCAACCTACAACAAAGGACAATGGGGACACTCAGATCAGAGAGAGTGGGTATTGTCCCTCGCACTGAAAAGAAACTGAAATTAACAGCTATCAAGTTTTTAATCCAGAAGGGAAACTTCTGTGAATCAACAGCCTTTCCCAGGGCAACTGTACAAAATTTATCCACATCAAGATTTCAAATAGCTTTGGGTACTTAGATTTCAAAAACACATATAAAAGTAATATCTCTTAAATTGCTCACAGTAGATACCTATCTATATATACAAATATATATATATATTTATTTGTGTATATATATATATACACACACACATACAAAACTACCTATTAATCTCAGCTCAGTGCAATTTTGTGAGAGAATATTTTTATCTCAAATTACTAAACCAAACAAATATTATTCCGTTCCTAATTTTAGTTTTTTTTTT
This sequence comes from Falco naumanni, assembly GCF_017639655.2. Taxonomy (NCBI): domain Eukaryota; kingdom Metazoa; phylum Chordata; class Aves; order Falconiformes; family Falconidae; genus Falco; species Falco naumanni. The sequence continues at coordinate 77,133,934 of NC_054054.1, read as the reverse complement.
AAAGGTGATTACACACAGTTAGAAAATATAAGTACTAACCACGGTATTGGATTAACTAGATCAAACAGACCCTGTTTGAATCCTTTTAATTCATGGCTTAAATCCAAGCTGCATTAAAATAATGAGCAATATGTCAATGATTTAACAATCTAGCCTACTGTACTGCTTTTTTGCCTCCGTATTTTTCACTCAAATGTCAATAAGGGAAAAACAGCATGCAGCCCCTAAGCTCTCTACATTCACTGAGCATAAACTTATAGTATTTGCATTTTACCATTGCTGGTCTGGTTATGCCACCTCCCAAAATGCACTACAAGACGACAGACCACAGTTTGACTGAGCTGCCCCTTGTAACTTACTTCGGTATCTAAGTTAACGTAACCAGCTCACGAAGCGGAGAGAGACACAAAGGACCGAGGAGCTGACAGGACAGTAACCCACACATCCTACATATGTACACGCTGTACATATGCAAAGCTTTAAATATTTAGGAAAGCTACTAGATCTAGATTACCTCTGGAAGCAGCTTAACAGGAAGCACAACAGTTCTGAGCAATTTTTCTTATACTGCCACCTACTAAATGAAGATGCTGTTATTGACGGTAAACCTTCAAGTAAGTGTGTGACTTCCATAAAAAGCACAATTTTGACAAGCCAAATCTATTAGAACAGATTTACTTCATAAGTCTCAGAGAAAACAAATTAAGGTGTTTCAAATACAGACCAATGAAGAATCCCATGGTTTTATGGAAAGTTTTAAGTGATCTCAAAAAAAATCCAGAACATTTTTTTCTGTAAATTCAAGATACCACACAATACAGATTTAGATAGAAGACAGACAGCCCCCGAGCAAAAATCAGTCACAGGAAAGCCCAACAGAAAAAGCTGAAGGCACTGGCACAAGAACAGTATCAAATCGAGATTCGGCACTGATTTAGTTGTATGCCTCTTCAGCAGGGTTCACACAGACCTAACAGCAACCAAGATCAATTTGACATTGTGCAACAGTGACAAAAACCCTTCGCTATTTTTGCCAGGGATCCATCATTAGAGTGCACGTGAACAAACAGACCCAAGTCACAGAAACAAGCCTTAGGGCAAATTCTCTCTTGGGCTGCACGGACTCAGCCCCCCACAGCTTCGCTGCGATCAATGGAAACCGACACAAAACCATCCACTGTACCTCTTCTTCTCCAAAGCTTGCATAGGTAGCGACAAACTCCTCTTCCTTGCTTCGGATTTTCTAACCTTATACCTCAGGTTATCAAGGTATTTGCAAGAATAGAAAACATGAAAACCTGTATGAGGTTTAAGTCATAGGAAATATGGAAAATATTTCAACAGCAGGGTAAAAATGGGAAGAGCTACAAAGAAAGTGGATCACAGAACTGTTCGCGTTGGAAAGGACCTTAAAGATCATCTCGTTCCAACGCCCCTGCCATGGGCAGGGACACTTTCTGCTAGACCAGGTTGCTCAAGGATCAGGACAGAGGGATTCAAATTCAAGTCAGCATTAACACCCAGTTGCTGTTACAGAGCCCAGGATTTCATGCCTCTCCTCCCAAGTTCACGATCATAAAAGCAGAGAGGCATAAAAAAGGCAGGTGCAAGGTGGTGGAAAGAGATTAACCACTCAAAGCAATTAAGCGTTGCATTAATTTAAAGAAATAGTCAAGTAGGAAAAATATTTTCTTCCCTACCGCTTATTTAAAAATGCAAAGCGTATTAGCTAGTCTTCCACCATCACAAAGCAGCATACAACAGGTTGTTATTTTCTAGCCTGGGTTCCCACAGAGTTAAAAAAAAGAAGAAAGGAAAGAAGAAAAAAAAAAAAAGACAAACGAACCGACCATGCCCCTGGGCAATGTGCAAGAACCTCATTCTGGAACTTCCAATAATTCTACATGCTTTAAGAAAAATGGGATCAAATCCTAATGGAACAAAGTTGTAGGCGATGAATCATCGGAGTCCCAGCGCTAAGAGACAAGAGTGGAAAACGACTGATGTCAGACCTGAGCTTCCCAGTTTGGACAAGGGACACTCCTAGTGAAAGGAGCGGAGAACGCAAGGGGAAGAAAACATCCCAACCTAGATGTAAAGATAGATAGATAGAACAGGAAAAACAGTTTTCAAGCCAACGAGCCCTGTACTGCTTCAGATGAGGTAACCGTCACCCAGAACCAGGAAAAGGGAAGAATCAGCGCTTGGAAGGAGGGCACGAAAGAAAGGCACACCATAAATGCTGGCACTCAGCTTTGTCCTCTGACAGATAAGCACGACGCAGGTGAGAGAGGTCACCTGCTCCTAAGAGGACGGTGGTCTCCTGTTACCAAGACACCAGGAGACAGGTCAAAATTCCCTTCTCCTGCGGCTGGAAGATGTTCCCAGCTCCCCCATCATCACCGTGGGTGGGAGAGGAGAGGAGCTGGCAGCCGGGACAGCTCCAGGCCGCTTGCTGGTATCAGCAGGTGCCTCCGCCAAGGAAGCGCAGCAGGAGGAGGTGGGGAACACCAGGGCCCTTCCAACTGGGAGCTACAGATTACCAGACAGCCGGGCACGTAATGAAACTCAAGGAAAATTTTAACTCCTAAGGAGCCTCTCTGTGCTTTTCAAAGGAAAAAAAAAGCTATCCAAGAACAAACATTTAAGATGTCTCAATTACACATCATTATTGCACGTTTGTTATCCAAAACAGCCCAAGCAGCGCAGGAGCTCTAAAGTAACATCTTTACCGCACGCTTTCATTGTGTCCATATTTAGCATAAAATAAATATTTTATTTCTTTGTCTCATTCATTGTTTTAGCCAACCTAATCTAACTTGGAAACCTATTTCAAAGCGAGAGGGTGCGGACAACCTTCTCCCCAGGTAAGAAGACAAATGCTGCAAAGTGATTTGTTTCTTGCAAAAAAGGCAGTTGCCGCTGAGACGGACATTCATTATATTTGCATACCAAATTAACAGGTGAAACGCACAATATGCTGAAGGGCATTTCGTAACTCATACTGCAAGGTATTACTGCCTTTAACTCACGCCTTATGTTCTCTGCTGCCCACGTTTCCATGTCAAGCGTCCTCCAAATTCTCATGAGAACAACGCCGGTTTTGACACCAAAGCTCAACCACAGTATTTGGATGTCTGGGTCCCTACAGCAGCCGTACGGAGAGGTAAAGGGCGCAACCAGTTGCCAGCTGCTGATAAAAACCACCCTGGAAACAAACGCCGCCTCGTATAACTCATCGCAGATCTCGCCAAAACGTGCGGGTTACAAAGACGACAGGGCTCGCGCTCCCGCAGCAACTCGGTGCCTAAACACTTCACGCACCCAGAAAAACTCCCTGTAGGGCACGACCCCCCTGCCCGCCAGCACGGCTGGGCAGGGACCCCGCGGCTGCTGTCAGGGGGCTCCGTTCCAGCCGGTTCCGCCACGGCCCTCGGCCTTACGGCGTTACCTCCGTGCGGAGCGGCCGTTCGGCCGGGGCACACGCGACAGGCTGGCGGCGGGGGCCCGGGGCAAAAGCCCGGCTCCGCGGCTCCCTGCGACCGACGCCGCGAGAAGCGCCGAGGGCAGCGCCGAGGGGAGGGCAGCGGGGCCGGGCGCTGCCGCCGGCCGCTCAGCGGGGGCTCCCGCCGCCCCGTCGGACCCCGGGCACCCCGAGGGGCTCCCCCGCGCCCCGCCCCGCCGGCAGGGGGCGCCCTAGCGAGCTGCCCGAGCCCCCTCCCTCGCAGAAACCGGGGGGCCGCGCTCGCCGCAACGGCAGCGGCCCCGGCGGAGAGAGCCGGGCGTCCCCGCGGCTGCCGCCCCGCCCGCCCCGCCAGGGGAGTGCAGCGGCGGCTCCCACCCGGTGACAGGGGGCGGACGGAGAGGCGGAGGTAGCGCCGCACACCGGCGTCCCGCGGGGGGGGGGGGGGGGGGGGGAGCTGCCCGTTTGCCCGTTTCCCCGGGAGCGCTCTCCCCTCCGCCGTCCCGGGAAGGCGGAGAAGGACCCACGCCGGCGGCCGCGCCCCCCCCCCCGGCAGCGCGGAGCCCCCTCGCCCAGCCGAGTCAGAACCGCGCGGAGCCCCCGGCCCGCCCCTCCCGCCGCCGCTCACCTCCGCGCCCGCGGGAGCACGCGGCGCCGCGCGCAGCAGGGCCCGGTGCCGCCGCCGCCTCTTCCCATCGCGCCGCGGCCGCGCCGCCGGAGCGGGGGGGGGGGGGGGGGCGGGGCAGCGCGCAGGCGCGGCGCGGGCGGGGCCGCGGCAGGTGACAGCGGCGGCAGCTCCCGCCCGGCAGCTCCCGCCCTGGCCGCGGGGCGGCGGCGCCCGTCTCCTGCCGCACCTGGCGGCCGCGGCACCCGCACGGCGGCGCGGGGGGAGGGGGGCCCGCTCCCCAGCACCGGCCGTGCCGCCGGCCGTCCCGGGGGGTCGCGGTCTGGGCAAGCGCCTGCCGGGCTGTCCGAGCCCTGTACAGATGTACACGCCCTTCACCAGAGGCCGGCGCCGAAAGCACGGCAACTACTTCTGCAGGAGCGGGACAGCAGCGCCGCGGGGCCCGGTCGCGGCTCGAAGGGGCGGGCGGGCGGGCGGGCTCCCTACCATGGCTGGCGCCCTTCGCCCCTTCCCGCCGCCCCCCGGGCTCTCCCCGCGGGGGGATGGGCGGGGGGGCGGCAGGGCCCCAGCAGCGGGCCGGGGCCGGGCTCGGGCTCCGGCGGGGCGAGGGGACCCCGGGCAGGGCGAAGAGGCCGTCAGCGAGCGGCCCCGGGCTGCGTGTCCCGCCGGGCCGCTCCCGGGACCTGGGGACACCTGGACACACCTGGACGCCCGGCCCCGTGCGCAGGTGGCACCGCCAACAAGCGCCTCGCGCTGAGGTGCTGCGCCCGGAGATGGGACAATAAAACCGTTTCCCCCCCAGAAGCGTGAAGGACTTTGCTCAAGTCAACAGGCGGTCAGGAGCGATGGCAGCCCCAGCGCTGCGCACGGGAGGCCAACGGGCAGAGCAGAAACGCTTCCCGGCGGAGGAGGGAGGGAGGGAGGGAGGGAGGGAGGCAGAACGCCCCTTGCCTCCAGCCTTGCGCCGTCAGCCACCAGCGCCGGGGGCTGGGCACAGAGAGCACGGCACCCCGGGCACCCCGCCGGGCCGCAGCGGGAGGCTGGCAGCGGGTCTGTCCGGCTGCGCTGCCGGGGCTGGGGAGGCACCAGAGGATGAGCAGGAGGCCAGGCAGCCTCCTCCGGACCCCCCCGACCCCGGAGCCCTCCTCCGGCCCTGAGCCCTCCTCCGCCCCCCAAACCCGGAGCCCAGGCACGTGCTTGCGGAGCTTACACCATCCCAGCCTGCGGTTCTGCAGCCAGAGATCTGACCTACTGGTCTGGCAAGAGAGCCTGTTTGAGTCACTCCATCTACAAAAAAACAAAGGAAAATTCAACGAATGCGATGTCAGAACCTGGTCATTTAAGCTCAAAATTCACCGAGTTGAAAACAGTTCAGCTGCAATAGTCAATGGCAATTCATATCGCATCTCCGCTTGGCGGGGTGAGCAGCAGCTGGGGAGGACACGCTCAGCTCCAAGCCAGCATGGACATTCCTCGAGAGTGTCAGGTCACCCCCGAGGTCGCCAGCAAGGAAGCATATTGCCGCTTGGACTGTAGCTGCTTGTGTGGGAACCAAAGAGGCTTGTTTTCATTGCTGCCAGTCACGAGCACAAATGTTCACTCAAAAAGACGGAAAGAGTAAGCCAAACAAGAGACTTGTGTAATGACATTGTATTAAAAAAAAAAAAAACAACCCAACAACAAAACCGAACAGGCCAGCAGATGACCTGGGAGCAAGCCTGGATGTGAAGTTAAACTCAACTTTTCCTCACCTTGCAGGTTTCTTGCCCAGAACTTTTCCAAAACACAACGTTAGCAAATTAATTTTAAATTCTTAGCTGATTCCTCCCACCCAGCCCACCCCCCAAAATGTGAGCACTTAGCAGGCAAAGATTTTGCCCACATGGCTAAAATTCATCCGAGTTACAAACATCTGAAAACAGGTCTTTACAGTAGGAAGTATTAAGCAACTTTAATATTAGGTAGATCGAACAGCCCCACCTATAATAAGCTACAAATGCACCTCCCTAGAACAGATAGCATTTAGATGAGTTGCTATACTATGAAAACAAGTCCTGTTGTTAATATTTTAAAATTTCTAGTTAACAAAATCCTCAGGACAGTTTTCAAGATGACTACTTTTCTTAAGGCATCACTTCTTTTATGAGAGAGAAAAAAAAAAAAGTAGTCTTTTGTAAATTCTGCTTTTCTGTAGAGCACAAATAGCTTGTAATGCTTTAGGCTGAACATGAATTTAACAACCAAACAGATCTAATGGTAACAAACCAATTTATACCACTTGAACGAAAGGTGTAGTCATCTTCATTACGTGTCCTCATTTCTACAGCATTTGGACAAAGGCAGGAGAGAAATTAGTTGTAACACACCAGTCACATTAGAACCAAGTTCTTTTTGGTTTCAAAATCAGGCACTGTAGTAGTTAACCTCTCAAACCCCTACAATTAATTACCACTGTCACACAAAACTACCATGATGCATACCCATATGTAAGAAAGCAAATCAAGATGGAACAGGCAACGCTACTTTTAGAATTATTTAACTTGAATATACAGCTTTCAGTATTCTTTAAAAGGCAGCAAGGTGTATAATTATTTTTTTAATTAGCACAGTGGGACATACTATTTAAGTACCATTTACTAGGAACATACTGCTGGTAGCTGAACTGCTCCTGACTGAACCCATGGATTTATGCTGGCATAAACAGTAGCAACAGGGCACACCTGAACTAAAAATTTGTTTCAGATTTACTCTGTCTATATCTGATCTCTGCACTTAATTAAGAAATGTTATCATACAACCACACTGGTACCCATCTAAGTTCTACCAACTGATGATGCAAGGGAACTCTGAAAAGATACTCTCAATCTTTTTCTGCTTCTCCTGGAACATCAAGTATTTCCATTCTTCTAATAGCTGTTGCCTTAAAAATGGGTTCCATAAAGAGATAAGACAGTGTATTTGCTCAGAAAACTAAGTTTTTTTAATCTACAGTGATTATTAGAAGTTGAACATGCATTTTGTACTTAACAGAAATAAAACAGAAAAACTAATAGTGGACAGCACAGAATTGTTGCTGCTCCTGCCCCCTTCTTAATTGTTTTTCCTTTAGGAGGGCAGCCGAGGTGTACAAAGTAATGCTTTTGTGCCAGCACGCGCAGCCGTAAGAAGCAGAAGATTTGAGATTGAGCTTTTGTGTCCAAAGCCATTGCTCTGCAAGGTTCATACGCTGCTGCTCTGCATTTCAGTATAGGGACTCTGACAAAAGAGCAACACATCACTTCTCCTTTCCACTGCTCTCTGTCAACTTCCGCCCTTCTCCAAGACAGGCACAAGCCATCCTACTTGCTACTCTTATGCTACAGCGTAAGGTACTTCCTTAATTCACTTCAAACTACTGCCATGATGACAAAAACCACACCTCATCCACCTGGCCACTTGCCTTCCATATAAGACTGGCAGAAATTAAAGATAAAGGACCTTGGTGGAAATAGGTGCAGGGAGGTGAACGAGGCTGCTGTCACAGGCACAGAACTGTGCTTTCTATGCATCAAACAACCTGAAACAACACAAAGACATCAAATAGCTACTAACAAGGCCAAATAAAAAGAACAGAGAGAAAAATATAAACCAAGCAAAGTCAGCTTCTCTGTGGATCTTCTCATAAAAAGAAGAAACACCTTTCAATTTGTCACAGCTGCCAGTACTTGGATAACTTTGGGGTGGGGAAAATCACAAAATATGAAAAGATTAATGACCAGCTGAAAGATCTGTGACTAGTACAACCCCCACATAAAGCAAACAGCATGGAAAAGATAACCAGACAAAAAAAAAAAAAACCACCCAAAACCAACCCTAATGATAATTGCAGATGAGGAATGCTAAATAATTATAATACCTTATTATTCTTGTAACACCACAACAAGGAACAAGAGCAGATAAGCAGAGAATACAAACTGAAATGCCCCCCATTCAGTTCAAAACAGAGTTGAGGGGAACATTTAGCTTTCCTTTTATATTACTTTGATCATTTTTTGAAGCAGAGACAGAACAGAGATAAGGTTGCTGGGAAAACCAGTCGACTGAAGATTGAAATCAAGCTGTTACTTTAATGATGCGGGTGTCTTACCATACTCTACTTGCATAGACCTCTCTTCAAATACAACTATAGATACATTTTATAACCAGAAAGGTTCTTTGTAAGGGCTTAATAAAGCATGATGTATGTCAAAGAACGTTTTTAGAGCAGAAGACCTGTTTGTAGAACTCATACAAACAAAATTACAGGAGCTACAAGTCTCAAACCAGCCAGGAGGGCAGATAAATCACAGTATGGTCATTGAGGAATGAAACAGCTCCCTGGTCTCTGGGTAAAGCAGCTACAGCAGCATATCTGAAACATATTAACAGCTTTAAATTCTTCTTCCTGAGAAACCTCACACCCCACTATAAGCACTAACGTGATAACAGGTAACAGATTAAATCTTTCACAGACAAGACTCTATTTAAGTGGGCATGGCCCCCTCTTCAAACAAAACAACAAAAAAAAATCCATCCTGACAACTGTTTACCTAGATAAATGCCAGCATTACAACTTAAGATATTCATACAGCCTTTTCGTTAGTATCAGAAAGCCTGACAACCATAATGACTCCCCATTAGAAGCTTCAGAAGTCTCTTCCCCTCGTGATCTCCAGAACCAAAAGTTTCTAAATTTGGTTAGATCTAAAGTGCTAACTTCAACTAGAAGACATGAGCTTGAATTATTTCATAAGTACATATATTTGAATAGGGGCAAAGAATAAAGTTACAGCATTATAGAAGGCAACTAGCTTAATACCCTCTCGACCAGCTGAGCACAGAGCTCTCCTCACTGAGGCTATCGATTAGAACAATCGCTTCAGTAAGCAAAACGGAAACCATTCTTCCTTCCACCTGATATTAAACAATACGCAGACAGATTTTAGTGAGTACCCTCTTTTGTCCAACCTTTTCTTCCAGGTGAGGAGACTCCAGCAGTTTTAAGCCATTGCAAAAGCGTGAGGGTTGCACAATGCCACACGTGAGCCATTCCAAGTTCAGATTCCAAGTTCACTCTTACCATTTCCAACCGATCAGTTCCTCCTGAACAGGGACCATCCTCACAGGAAACATGTGAATCTGAGATAGAAACCAACAGCACATGTTCAACGTGTACCCTTTCCCTACCATGCTCTGAAAGCTGGTTATTTCAGTTGCAGCCAGCAGGTTTGCATTCTTCATCCCTGCTACCATGCTGCTTATCCGCATTTCCTAGCTCAACTGTAGTTACACAGCTAACTTCTGCCTTGCACCATCGTTACTATACACACGCCAAGATTCAAACACAGTGGAAGTCAATGGCTTCATTAGAAATTTCCTTTAAAAGCTGAAGTCAAGAGTTACATATCCTGAAAGGTTTGTTTCGCTATCAGTTTCCAGTCAAGTTGAACTTGCACCCTATTAAATCATCCTGAAATAAACCAGCATCAGTGTTACCACCTAGCACCGCTTCTCCAGAAGTTCTTGGGCAGGGGTGGCAACTCAGAAAAATGGGACAAAGCTTTCACTGCGAAAGCCAAGCTCTGCTCTTAACCATCACGAGTCAAGCAAGTTTGACTGCAAACACCTTTAATATGAATACAAAATTCACATAGGATATACATTCTGGGGAACATAATGAACTATTACAAGAGATTCTGACAGAACGAAAACATAAAGAAGGCTCTGTCAGGCCAAGAATTTAATGAGGAATGATTAAAAAGTTTGATTTACAGTTACATTACAGTTGTGTTAAGCACTGAAAACTAAGAATGTCAGCTGAAAGGCATTTGAACATACAGTACATAAATCATACAATCCACACTGTTGTAAATAACATATTTGAAGTATTTCATTTTACTTAATAGAACACAAAGCAACGTAACGTGTGCAAATGAGGACTCCAATATATTGAATTTAAAATGTCTATGATAAAACCGACATAGAATTTTACATTTAAGGACTACATGATTGATGGAGAAATTAAAAACATAGCCTCCATGTTACCTCCCCTCCTATTACCAAAGTATGCTTGTCAATTAAGTAGAAAAACCATACTGGCCCGATTTCCTCTCTCAGAATCACACCTGCCCACAAAGGTCAACTAAAGCTTGAACTTGATCTAATGTACAATGAAACAACATTTACACAGTTGCCTTCCCCTTGCTGGGAACTGACAAACCATTATTTGAAAGGTTCTTGGATTATGTACACTGGTGGAAAATATTATCTTAGAAAAAGGCACATACCTGTGATTTAAGGCTAGTACGGTATTTGTTTCATAGAGAAAGTAAAATTTTAAGTGAAATTAATACATTGCATGGTTGGCCTTACTCAGCAAACCACTTGGTGCAAAGCAAAAATATGTGCTTTGAAGCCTCAGACTGACAGTGATTCTTGCTTTAGTGTTTTTCTTTTTTTGTTTGTTTGGTTTTGTTTTTTTTTTTTTAAATCCATGAGGGAAAGGTACATCTTTTAAAAAGGCGTTTGCTGCAATTCCACTAGTCAATGAGCCATCTGCTACTGCTGCCTTATATGCAGATATTGCACATAGGCCTTATATTATTAATCTGCAAAATATTCTTTTAATTCTCTCCTTTTTAAAAGTCATATGAAAATTACTAAAGATGTTCTCTATATTAGTTTATAAAATACCAGATGTTGGTACAAATCATGTAAATCTCCATTTGGAAATATTTTGACTAGCCACCAAAATGACCAGAAATCACAAACATCATTTGTCAGTGCAAATCTATAATAGTTTTGTCCTCCCTCCCTCCCTCCCTCCTTCTCCCCCCCATCCCATTACAGAAATAACCACCAACCTCTACATACAAAACGAGTGCTCTGTATTTGACATGACAGTAATTACATTTGGTTACCTTAAAATCACCCACTTTCCCACCAAATTCAGTTTTAGAGTATTATAAAAAGGGGGAAAAAATTAAAGCTGTCTGTGCAAGAATCACTACAACAGTCCTTCAACCCCAACCCTTAATTGCTATCAGATTTAAAGATTTTCAGTTAAGATTGGGTCCTCTTTTTCCAATCCAATTACTGTTCTTCAAGCCAGGATGGGGCATCTGCTCCAGGAGTTTTCAATTTGATGTGGAACTGTTTAAGTGTCTGTTCAAGCTGCTTTTGATTCCCAGCAAAGTAGGCTGCAATGGCATTGTGGAACAGAACAAGCTGATTGTGCAATACCTTAACCTGCAGGCAAGGACAGAGACAGGTTAAGAGGAAAAAAAGCAGATGTTAACAACATCACAGGTCAGCAATATAAAAACACTTGTATTTGAGATGGTCTGACTTCATACAAGTTTATTTAACAAAAGTTAAAAAAACAAATACAAAATGCAAATACAGAATAACATTAAAGTGATTTAGAGTTTTCATGAAGTATGCTTAACAGTTGATACCAACTCGGGATGCATGGACCAAAAGCAATTCACTGAACAACACAACGTTATCAAATACCAAACACTTGATTACAAGTACTTGATTCCTTGAAATTAGATGCCAAAACTCTGTTTCAGATATCCACCTGCAGGCCAAGCGGACTCCCCTGAGACAGTACATGACAAATACATTATTTAAGTATACAGTTTGTTTCTTTGCCCCCCCTTGCAGAGAGCTACCGTTTTCCAGCACACATACACTTAAGTCAAATGAAACTGATATTCTTTTTCCGGCGATATTTCTTGCCTATCTCCTGTAACACAGGATTATTTACAGCACTTAGTCAGTATCTTCACTGTAACATTTGTGCAAAGGAGTCGTGAAACACACCGGTCACAGCAGTAAGCAGAACTTGGGGAGAAGAGCACAAAAGCAGCTGGAAGGCATCACCGTTTTTCTCTTCTAGTCTAGTATGACAACCTATAGCACTGATGAAGTAAAAGTTAAACAAATGCTACATTTTCATCCTAGTACACCAGTAAAGCTGAAGTTGTGACTGATGAACAGCAGTATGCTGAGAAGGCATCTGTCCAGTTTCTCCTGCAGCCAAAACCTGTCCTTTTTGTTCTTGGTGCACTCTCAGCGCAGCACAACTCCCCTCTTGTGTCAGAGCCCAAATCCCTAAGGTGGTGGCCCTGTGCCTGTCTTCAGCCTACGAGTCCCCGAGCCCAACAGCACGTAGCCAACACAGAACAGAATGGCTAATGGAGCCCAAAGGGAGGATGTGGTAGGTAGCAGATGAAGCTTTCTCTACTCCAGTTTTGCATCCCGGCCTCATCTCTCAGCGTAAGCCACAGGGGATAATCCACTTCTGTCACACTAGGAAGCAGAACTGTGCTTGGCCCAGGTTTGGCCTGTGCCTACCAGTTGGCCATGCCTGTTTTAACAGGTTCTTCAGCTAACACGCCTTTCTGAAATGCATGCAACTCTATACAGAAACACTTTATTGCCTTCACTTAAGATCTCCAATTTTAAAAACCCCAACATATATTAGACATGCTGTTACACTAGAAGAGTGTAACATTTACACAATTACACAGAAATGTTATAATATACTTCTAAAATGAAATGCTTTGAGAAGAAAGGGCTGAGGATGTGTGTGTGTGCGTGCATGTATGCAGGTGTAAATAAAACTTTCAGCACTAATAGCTGAAATGTCTTTTATGCATATACAATTATTTTTTTTACTAATAGTCTCATTTCATTAATTAAGATGTGCCTGGTTTTCAGTTTGTATGGGAATATACGTATATAAATACTTTTTTATCTATAAAAATGTTCATCCCAAAATACTACATCATACAAGTAGAAAACATCACAACAACATAAATGGTTTGCTTTTAAAAGTTTATAGAGCAAAAAATTTAGCAGGTACAGTCTTTTTCTTGAGCAGATTCTTTCATCATCAACATGGAAGACTCCAAAAAATCCAAGGCAGGGTTTCTACACAGAGGTACACTCACTGTTCTAGCATATTATTAAAATGCTGCAAGGGTGTTATTCATACTATTTATAGGAACTCAAATAAGGTAGGTAATTAACCCACCCTCCCATCCCAAGTTCATCCATTTGAGACCAAATCTGGTACTTTGTTAGGGCAGCTTTTAACACAAAGCTTCTGTGAACTGCCCTGAAGTTTTCTGATAATCTTAGAAATTCAGCCAGGTCTAGGCTCAGGTATGCACGTGCACACACACACACACAGAGGCAGGGACTGACAGCGTAGAGGCAGGTGATTCGAACTGAAAAAGATTTGTTTTGGTGGAGTTTTTTGAACTACCAGGGCTACCTCATTGTATGAGGTTCTACCCCCAAGCCAGATCACTGTGGTGTAAATTTTGTGATCATTATCAAACTGGTTGCAGAAGTTCAAGGTGTTACAACTTCTGCTGTCCTCCTTCAGAAGCCGATTGCTAAGCAAATCCCAAAAGTGATGTGGGGATCTTCTTATCCATAGCTTCATTCAGGTGACTTGAAGATTAAATTTCAAGAAAAAGACCACTTAAACTGTCTGACGCTGTACAAAGCAGCTCTTTGAAAAGAGAAAAAGCTGTAACATCTCAAATCACCCGATGTTCACTGCAGAAACACCTGCAGTCACAGCTAAGAACTGGATGACAAGTATTCACTTAAAGCCAAGTTCAACCCTAGCCAGTCTTCCCGTGAAAGAATCTCAGCCCTGAATCTCAGCCTTACCCACTCCCATATCCAGCCACTGACTCCTACTTCCACACTGTGTTTCACCTTAGCCCTCTGTTGGCAAAACACCCATGCAGTTATGCAGTCGGTTGGATCAGGGAGCAGATCTAGATTAAAACCAACCAGACAACAACATAGTTGCTTTAACCTGGATCAGTTCCCCAATCTAATTCTCTGCACAGCTGCAAAAACACTTTTGTAAACACGACAGAGAAGGCAAATGTGGGGGAAGGGGGGTAGAGGATGAAGGGACTGCTTTTTTTTTTTTCCCTTTTTTTTTTCCTTCAGCAAAGCCTTGAAGTGACTGTTAGACAGCAGCGCTGAAGGCCAAGTCTTGAGCACTAAAGCTGTAGCACCTGTTCATTAAAGGAGCATTCGAAGATTTCCCTTTCAATCAAAGAATGTTAATGGTATGTTGCTAAAATATGGATTCCAATGTATGACGAGCATGTCTGTCAAAAAGCCATCATATTTTACAGTTGAACATCATCTAAAATCATTGTTCCTTGTTAATTAACTACACACACCTATTTGTTCCTAATTATGAGCAGAGTAAGCACTCCCATAATAGACTTGGCAACCTTATGTCTCAAAATTGAACTTTGTGGATAAGCAGAAAAACCAGGCATGCCCCAAAGAGACAACTTAAGTTCCATATATAGAAGACACTATGCGTTGGATTAGAGTTTTCACATTTCCTCTGGATGCTCTTAACATTTAATTTCTTTTTAAATATAGTCCTTTTCCCCGCTGACTCCCTGTGAACACCCTATCTTCTGTGGCACAGATTTCTTTACAGCCTCCTCATTCAGACTGTTCCAGCCATCTCAACAACCAAAAAGACTACGCCCATTCTACTCTTTCTGTTGGTTTGTACCTCCTCACAACCACCACGACCCTTTCTCCTAGCTATCTTTATTTGAGGTTATTTGGTCTAAACAGTTACGTCATCTGGGTTTCCATTACATTGCATACTGCCTTCATTTGTAGAAGCAAGAATTTAAACTTCAAACTCCTCAAGTATAACTCACAGAAGTGCACTCAATTTCTTTCTCTACACAGAATGGTATTTGACATTTCTCAACTACAGACATGAATAACAGTTCTTCCTTTCTCAGAAAGATGCCTTTTCAAAAGTTTTTTAGTGGCAGAAATCTTTAAGCTAAGAACAGGCCACCAGCCTTATTTAAAAATAATTAAAAAAAAAAAGAACAACAACAACAACAAAAAAAGTATTGTAAGCTATGAATTTTGACTGCAGCTGCTCTACACTCATTATCCAATGCCACAAACTACTTGCAGAACTCTGCCAGCTGGGGATAGCACCAATACAACTTTGCAGCAACATTAAAAAAAAAAAAAAAAGATCAGTTCTAATTTCAAGATCAAATGCTATAATTAAATTAGTGAACAGAAATCTTGTTATCTTAGTTTTACAGACAGAAACTTGCAATCCCAGGTTTACTGTAAGACAGTTCTCAGAACCTTTGGGGGCTTTTAACTGAAATATTAACATACGAACCCAGAAGAACAGGCACAAAGCGACTGCAATCACGTGATGCCTATTTCCCCCAAATGTAGCACCAGCTCGATTATGGCTGTTTGGTGACACCTGCAGCAACACAGACCGACCAGAGCCCACCAGCCAGTTAAACTGGCTTTATAGCTCCTTTGCAGCAACAGCTTGAATAACCTCCCAGTTTTCCCCGCTCTCCTCATATGCCATGCCTAACCAGATACGGGACAAAATTTTTGAGTAGGAACATCACTGAGAGCATCTAGTGGAGGTACATTTACAAAAGAACATCTAAGATTTTGTTTTGATGTTAATTTGACAGGCAAAAATACACAATTTCTTTTTTCTAAACATTTAATATTGGTCAGACTGTAAAAACATATTTATTGGGAGATAATCATAAACTGATTTATCTAATCAAAAAATTAAACCCTAAATTGCTTAACTGTTTTGCTATGGCAAGGTTTCATTACACAATTCTGTTTTCAACACAGAAATGATAACGACTAAGCTTGAGACTACACTGTACTACATCCTGTATCAATACATGCAAGACTTGAAGCTCAAAGGTTTACAATCTACAACAGAAAAAAAATATATGGATACTGTACCGTTTTCTTACCTAAAAAGGCTTCCCTAACTAGACTGAATAAGCACTAATTCACATCTGGGTTTCAGCACCACAACAATACATACTAATAATGTTGACTATTAGACATTTGCATGTTTAGTGTATTGTAACGAAGCCTGGCAAGGCCGTGCCCTGATACAGCTGCTCAAATACTAACCTTCACTTGCCTTGTATACAGTAAGCCTGCAAAACACACGCTTTCTAAAAGCTACAGAAATGCTCTTTGCGAGAGTGAGTAAAACCAGTATTTTGTCAGTCTGATGTTCCTTTATTTTGATCTCCCATTTCATTAAATGGGTATCAACATGGTCCTGGGGATAGACACACAAAATAGCAGGTTCACGTTACCAAGAACACAGGGTCAGTCTAACTCCCTCACCGGGACTACTGTAACAGCTTAACAATACCAAAATCGCCCTTCCACATCATATATGGTCTTCAGTTTAAGCCCTCTCCTAAACAGCGCACTGTTCCCACAGCTGAAACAACTTTGTTGTAGACACAGTCCTACAGCAGTACCCATTGTGATCTTCCTCCTTTCTTTCTCCTCTTTCATGTTAGGCACATGCTGTACTTACAGATGTTTAAATTATGATGGCTGATAGCAATTGTCACCATGTACCTTTGGAAAAATCTGACATTATTAAATCTAACTAAATTAAAATCTAGTTCCTATACTTACTGATCCTATGCTTATTGAGTTAAAGATCCTTCACAATATAAAAAGTGACTTAAGAGCAGTCACAGCCACTTTGTACACAGATAAAACTTAAAAGTAATGTTTATAATGGTTATAGAGTTGTCTGGCAAACCAACTGTGCATTCCAATTTCTTAATACTAGCTGCAGGACAAGTATGAGGTCTAACAGGAGCTCCCCACCATTGACATTAATAAAAAAAAAATAAATAATCGTGGACAAAAGAGAAAGGAATGAAGATGTCAGATTGGTAAGAACATCATCTCCCAGATAACCACTGCCTCCCACTAAACCCCAGGAAGCATTCCGGGCACAGAACAAAAACTATCACAGACAGACGTGAGCTGGGAAAAAAAAAGTGCCCCTGAAATGAAAATTTAGGATTGGGATTAAGATTATATATAGTTTACTATGGAGAATCCTATACAATAAACAGAATACACCAAAGTAAAGCTTCTCTCAGTAGAAAATTACATTGAAGCCAACAGTTGACTGTAAAGGAAGTCCTTTCTATGGCTTATTTGGGAACAAAATTACATACACCCTTCAGTAAATATTTTGACATCTTTAGTGTCAAAACTGAGAAATGTCAACCAGTGATAAAAAGGTTTAAGCATGTGAAAGTCCCCTCTGTATTAATCTAAAAGAAAAGGCAGGAAGGAAAAAACAATCTCTTTCAGAAACAAAATTTGTAGGCTGTGACTGCTAACAGGATGCTTGATCTAATTCAAGACTGTCACTAGGAAGCCAGTTTCTTTAGTGTTCTCTAAATTGCCTCATTTAGTTTTTTAAAAAAATGTGGAAACTTTTTTGTACAAAATGGTAATAAAATGCTTTCACTCTGAAGTTTTCCTATCTATATGAACACAAATTGATCAGTGCTATACAGTTAATGCAAACCAAGAAGCAGCAGGGTAAGTGCTGTTTGAACTTGAGCATCAGAATTGCTATAAAGATATGAGCTGGAAGGATCAAACAATTTCAACAGAAGCAAACAACTTACTAGAATGTTAAAAAAAGGGGGGGCAGGAGGGGAGACACCTTCAGTATATCCATTTTCAACCTAACACAGTTAAAACTCAGGTTTTATGAGCATTTTAAAATTTATGCATAAAGTATCAGCATTCAGACTATGCTTCAGCTTGTTCAAGAAAATTAATTTCAATATGGATTTTTTCAATTTGAAAGTCAATGGGCTACAAGTTCAGCAAGAACAACAAATGAAAGTCAGGGCAATACCAGATTTTAATCATCTGATTATCTGGTTCATCAACTCCTAAAGGCTGTGATTCCAGATCCCTGGTCCTAATGCAAATGTCTGTATGAAGTAACAGTGCTCACAAGCTACATTTTTAGCGTATGTTGTTTTGGAAACCAAAAGGTTTGTTGATTTTCTCCACTTTTTTCTTCTTCTCCTCATCTGTCGATGGTTTCTGTTTCTTCCCTGTCTTCCATCTTTATTCTAAGTAGCTGATGTAACTGCACATGTGATAATATATGCAAGAATTGACAATAATCAGTTTTAATCTGTTTAGCTTGTTGCTGTGATTTTCCCTTAAAGCCTCCTCCTTCCATGCAAGCAGCACGGTTTGCTACTGTTGTCATTTGGGGCCACTCCTGAATTCTCTGACAAGCAGTTGTTACCTACATTGAGATCGTTAAAATATATGAATTAACTCATACTGAAAATGTTAACCCACTGCTAGCCATTGACAAACTAACAAACTGCTACCTTTTATGTAAGTTTTGATCCTATTTTCCTCCCTCTGAAGACATAGGAAATATAGCCTTAGATAATTATAACCATTTCATTTACTATGAGTATGAACAAACACCAGATCTTGAAAGACCACCATTTTTACATCTAATTAGAAACAATTTAGAAGGCTTGTTTTACCAAAGAAAGCACAGGTTAAAAGTGTTTTCTGTATGACAATTCTCGATCACGAACAGGGTATAGATTAAATGGTATGGCTGGAATAAACACATATGAGAAAAAAATATATCTTAAAACCAACAGTTCAAGAGCTGTGTTTAGAATTAAGAAACTATAAGGGCATTAATTATAGAAAAATGTATTTCTCAGTTCCAAGTTATGAGTTTAAAGAAAGCTTAATTTTGAAGATGTCCCCTTACAGTTCTCTCACTTTCTTTGAACATACCCTCCACGACAGTGTTGTCAAACATAAGTATTACTTTGAATCTTAAATCAGTAGTTATACGACTCATGTAACTATTAAGTGCAATAAACTTGAAAAGTAATGCTTTTCCAAACTTGGAAGCTCCCATATCAACAAGAATCTATACAAATGGCCATAATGTTTGCCATTTGTAGCTGGAGCAGCTTGATACGGACTTTTAAGGTTGCCTGCTCTCAAAGTATGTCCTCCAGTGATACAGCAAGAACTCAGAAAACTCAGCTTGCTTTCTTTGCTCGCTATTTTTAAATTAAGATCTATTTTAAGATCTAACAATTAAATTATTTCTAGCAAAGCAGAAACTTCCAGGACAAAACTCCTAAACGTAACATCAGAAATCATAGCTTACCTTATTTTCTTCCAAAAATTTCAATTTGATAGATACATCATTACGCATTTTGTCGTACTTCTCTTTATGCACTTGAAAGAGTTGTTGTGATTGCTCAATCCTTGGCAGAGTGTTTGCATCACGAGGGCCAAGATTCAGCTCTTCTAGGTCTGTTCGATAGGCATCATATTCAATCCTGCAAAGAAAGAGGAGGAGGGGGAAAAAAAAAATATCTAAAGGCAAAGTGTCTCAAAACAGTCCTCACATACAGGGCCAAGTACAACAGAAGATGAACAAAACAGTCAAGTATGGAAAAAATAAAAAACTTAGGCAAGGGTTTTTTTCCCCCCTCCTCCTATTCATCAAACAAAACCACACCCTTAAGTACACTGTATATATCTGCCTCAACAAGCATCCTCCCTCTTCTGTTCCTGTCTTAGCCACATGCTCCCAACCCTGTTTTGTGCTGGCTTCAGTGGTCAGAGCCTTCCCAAGACATCTCAGCTTAGTAACCCAGATCAAGCTAGTTAGCTTTTTCCCCCAGGTTATTCTTCTGCTGTTGAATTAGTTCAGTGAACAGTTTGTGTTGAGAGCAAGAGAAGCACCACCAGCCGGACATGCCCTTCAAGCAGATGTTTGAGCAATGGCTCGCTTACACCAAACCTCGTCCCAAGGCTTTTTCAGCATGCTCTAGGCTTCTCTGTATGCATTAATTGGAACACTTTTACAGTTTTTCCACAAACAGTTTTGCATGAACTTGTCTGCCCTATGGATAAACAGGCTGTAAAAAGATGACGCGTTATTTATACTCTGCTGAGGGCCTATCTTATTTTCCTAGACAAGTCAGACTCTCTGGATCACTACCACCACTGAAGGAGGCAGGCGAAGAGAAAGACACAAGGTTAAGACTAACAGCCATCTAAGTACTTAAGCCAATTCTGCACCAGATATATATCCCACTTCCAGATAAGACAGATGAAAAATATTTTCTAATTTACTCTCCTTCTCTCTAAATTATCTATTCCAGATACTCCTAGCAAAAAAAAAATAAATTATATTAGGGTACAAGCTCTTGCCCCCAGATACCTAACAATTTCTTAATTAAACAAGCTAGTTTTTATACAACCTATTTATTTAAAAAGTTATGAACCTCCTTGATATCCTTCCATGTTAGAGTATACCATTTTATTACATAGAGATGAACCAGTCATACCTTCTTTCTCATTTTAATGGGAAAAAAAGTCTTTCTATATTTTTTAAATATAGAAATCAGTTTG
Source organism: Falco naumanni (assembly GCF_017639655.2). NCBI lineage: Eukaryota > Metazoa > Chordata > Aves > Falconiformes > Falconidae > Falco > Falco naumanni. The sequence goes on along the minus strand of NC_054054.1, from coordinate 77,113,484 downwards.
AATATTCATTTTCTATTTGAAAACACCAATTATTTCTTTTCCAAGTTTAATTCAAGCTTTCTATTAATCAAAATATAGCATTTATAAGTGGGAAAAGCACCTATGGAATGCTAGTCATTTGAAGACTGTACCACTAAATTCATTTTCTGCTTTCCACTGTTACATGCAAGTCTACCAAATGTTGGATCCTTGCCAGATAAACGATTTTATATTTTATAACATTACTGCAAACGAGTAAGACAAATGTAGTAACGGCCTCCTAAGTTTTCTCTTCCCTCTCTTGTGCAACAGGCACTCCTCTGTTCACAGCCATCTAGCACTTGACCAGGTGAAGCAACAGATAATACCCATCACTCCAAGGTCATGGGCAGCCCTGCCCAAAGCTTCACTCTTCCTTCCATACTTCTTTGCAGCTTTCAAATAATTGAGCCTACCACACCAGCGTGTGATGGCAATTTTAATGGAACAAACCAACCTATTTCTGGCTTTTCAAATATGCCTTCTCACAGATGCTTCTTAAACTTGAAATCAATCAGGATTAAAATCTGGTTATGAAAAACAACTTTTCAGCTGGTCTAACTGCTCCAAAACAAAATACAGTATTTTCAGAGGTAAACGGAGTAATATTCACAGGGCTCTTCCCGATTCTTATTGCCACTATGACTCAGGCTTGATTTAGAGCTTATGACTTGACTCTCTGTTGGTTTGTTTCCTTTTCGGAATTGACAGAAGAGGGAAACAGATGAACGCTGAAGTGCAACTCAGGACAGGGAAGAATAGGAACAGAAATAAATGTGACCTATTTTCACACAGCAAAATGATGGACTGTCTATGCAAGTAAAGAACATTTGTCATTTATTCGCCTTATTGAAGTGGCAAAATACTTGATTTTTTTAAATCAACAGAAAAGGAAAGTAATGAAGGTAATTCAGGAAGGAAGAACCAGGTAATGAAAATGATCGGCAAGAACAATTGTAGCAGATTTATTTTGTACAGATTTTCAAAGGGAATACCTGGAAGTTGTGGGAAATGGTTGGCTGTTCAATTTTTTTTAAATGCTTTAGTGTCAAAAATAAAACAATACACGATATTCATATTAATTCTGCCTTTCATGCCTTTTGAAAGTTTACCTAAATATCATAACAATAACATTATTTTGCTTATAAATAAGCACTAGAACAGAACAATTTAAGGGGTGGGGAGGTGGATGACTTCAAAACTCAAGTGGCTTGCAAATTTTGACCTTAAAAAAAAATAATCACAAAAAATTACATGCATAAACTGCATCTTTTGGCAAATTAAAAGAAACACAACTTTGTCCTATTAAGTGAAAGAAAGTCTAAATGGAACCAGGCATCGGAAAGGACCGCAGGTCCAAACTCTGGCAGGAAAAGGGAACCTGGCTTTAGAGTACCATGCCACATCTGAAAGTAACCTTCTCCAGGGCAGGAACTCCCTTATCTACTGCTAGATGATTTCACTAACAAAGAAATTCTTTTTTTTTATATTCCCCTTTGTGACCAAGCCTGCAACTTCTGCGTGAAAAAAACTGGTGTGAATTGCACATATTGTGCATCAACAGAAGCGCAAGATTAAATGTTTTTCAAAGAGATCATTTTATCTATTACAATGTACCTGGATAAAAGGGTTAATGTTGCACTGTCACGTTGCTTAGAAAGCCAGCTTAATCTAGCACACAGGAGAAAACAGCTATTATTACTCCTAGAGCTAACAAGTAAAATTAAGTCTACAACAGAATATTCACAACACATCTGAAGATATGTGCAATAAGGCAGTTAACTGTAAATCTTAATTATATGAAAGTTGTGTTATAAGGTTTTTATCTAACAGGTTAGTCACTTAAATACAAGGACTAAGCTGATACAAAGTCTGTTTCCTGAAGATTAGTTCATAATGAAAACAGCTAGACATAGAATAGCTACCTGGCACTTTCATACTGTTTCACAGTCAATAATGTATCCTCAATTGTTTTATTCACCAATGTAGTCACACTGGCAATAAAAAAGTTAATAGCCCCAAGAAGAGTTTCTCCATTTTTAGCTAGAAGTTTCTGCGTATCTGCATTGTAGCCAAACTCCTCCTATAAACAAAGAGCAGAGAAAACAAAACTGTAGATCATTTAAAATCATAACATTCATCAGCAACTACATATAAAAAACCCCAAACGTACAGATGTGGTAGTTCTTTCACTTCTATTTGGGTATGGTTATGATTAAACAGATATGATTTCAATACAATATTCAGTTCCCAGTTTTCAAGAAATGATCTAACATCAGTAAACTATGGTTTACAATTTTGTTACCACGCATCATGTCAAATCCTATTTTATAATGTGATTTTCCTGCACTCAGAAATCTTGAATGTTACTTAAAAGTTAAGTGCTAATGTAATCTTTATATTGTCATTCAGCAGGGGTTTAATCCAGGATCTCTCATGTGGTTGTCCAGGTAATGCTTTAATACCAATAGAGACACCACTACATTAAATACAGTAATATAACTAAGTTCACAAGGGCACACAGCATTAATTAGCTATTAAGTTTTATTCTTACATTCTGGAAAAGGGCACTGCAAAAAGCCCCAACATCTATCACAGTTTCACAGGCTGTAAATAATTGAAGAGCACAGCATTATAATGGATAGCAAATAAAAATTGTAATGTAGCTCAGCCATGAATTCTAAAGTGACAAGCGCAAAATTATTTCCAAGGCATTTCCAAGTCACATTTAGATATATGTTTGTTCATGTCTTTTTGCTAGCAGAAGCGTAAGCCCTGACAAAGGCTGCAAAGATTTTCCTAATGCATGGATGCCAAATGAGACCAATTATTATATTTATGTCATCCATATGGCATCTTCATATTCTGCAGATGGGAGTTCTCACAAAAGAGTACAATCTCTGGTTGTAATAGCTGTAAAACACACTAGGTTCACATTTGGAACTTGGTCTTTTTAGGCTTGCACCCTGCCAACAACTGACTCAGAAGTGCTGTATTCTCCCAGTTTCCCTTCATCTGACAAGGACACGAACACCAAAGCCAAATGATATTTCATGTTAACATTCATGACCTCATGAGGGTAAGGAAAGAATCCTCTAGAAAAGGAGGTGCAGTGAAAGCACGCAATTTGAAGAAAAAGAAAAAAAAAAAATAAGGAGAGAACTTAGGGCAATTTTTCATGAGTTAAGGCCTGTAAACACCTCTAAAGACCTGTCACCTTTGCTTTGCAAAGCTGCTGGGCTGGCAAAAGCAGTCAGCCAAACCATTACAGATCCTGCTGAAATTAAAAAAAATAGCCTATTTTCAGCTGGTTTTGGTCTAACACTGCCAGCTAAACAGTAACACAGGAGGCTATCACAGGGAATAAACAGCGGCATACAGGCAGAGACAACACCAGTAGGACTGCCCCTGCAGTGTCTAGGCCCGTCTTTTCCCTCCTGCAGGCAAAACTGCAATTAGTTTTCCAGCTGATCCTCTGACCCAGGTCATCGCAAACCCAAATAAGCAACGCTACCAATTCAAAGGAAGGGGCTAAGGATGGGACTTCAGTGGCCTGCAGCACTTAAGAAACACGCTAGTCACCAAAGCTGTCCTACATTTTCCTATAAACTTGAGTTTTGTCCCGGACCTCTGCAGATACCTCTTATGAAATGGACAGGAAATCCTTTTTGTATCAAAGCGTTTATACTCAGTTCATACTCTATGCACAGGTCAATTAAAATTGGAATTCATTTGTCTGTGTAATTAGAGGCACAAGAGCCTGGAACCAGGAGTTATCTTTGTATCCAAAAGAGAAACAGCAAAACATTCACATTAAGTAATACCTCTGCAGATACCACACTGAGATCTCATTTTGTTATCATGTAAAAAATAAGAAATATTACCTTAAGAAGTGGTGCAGATTTTGGTGGGGGTTTTTTTAGTTGTCTTTTTGTTTTTAAAAAAAAATATACTGTTATCACGTTAAACATTAAAGACTAACTGTTCAGAAATTTTACTTTCAGTCTTTCACAAGTTTTAGAGGCAACAATGCAATCCAAACATCCAAGAAGAACAGGCCAGGCTACAGATGGTAATACAGTAAAGATTAAACAAAGGGGAAACACAAAGAGGAAAGAGACAAACATCAGGCAAGTCTCCAAGAGGCAAAGGTTAGATAACTTTTATTACAGCAGAAACCTTTATTTGATTTTCATCAACAGCCCCATTCAATAATCTACACAAGAGATGAATGACTGAAACAAATTCCAAGACCAGTACAAGATGCTGAAAGAACCTGGAAGAACAGTATTCCTTTTAGAAGTTACAAACTATTCAGGGCCGGGGCGGGGGGAGAAAGAGAAAAAAGAAAACTCTTTAAACAACAGCATGATGCCAGATTTAATCCAAGTTTCAGAAGAAACACCCAGCTTCAGCACAAACTTCATAACAATCACTAAGTTCTGCCACAAACCACATGCCCATATGTGTGTCAGGAGTAAACTGATTATTAAGAACTTCTTCCTTTAGCAGATGATTTAATTTCTTAGTGCTCTGCTTTCACAGATTTTCATCTGTCAGACTGTAATATTAAAAGTTCCTGTCCTCCACTGCAGGATCCTCAAATTTTTTGAGCTAGCTATCAGTTAAGGTTCCTCTGTGCAAGCATGAGCTGCATCTCCTCCCTTGACACTCAACGGGAATAGATGTTCATGAAGAGGGAAAAATAGAGAGACAGATGTTTTAGCTGTAATAATCACAAAGATAATTTGGGCTGTTTCAGCAGCTATGTTTTATGGAATCAGTAAACCCCTTTATACTGGTTTTCCAAAGCATGGGTAGCATTATCAAATTGCTTTAACTTTGGAACTACAGAACAATCAATGTAGAAGCAAGCCAGCTACTACGGTTTGTACACATCTACCCTTCCCTCCCTTTACGGCAGTTTTTTTAATCGCACAAAAAGTGCCAGTGATACATACATTTCTAAACCAAGGAATCATAACAACCCAAATGCAGGTATCTAAAGATCGAGTGTCTCTCAGAAGCTCCAACCACATAAGAATACAGACATTAGTCCTATTAGTGGCAAAAATCTGATTAAAAAAGGCTTTGATATGAAATCTCAATGCTTAAATATGCTACAGAACAATAATTTACTCACATTCAATGTGCACAAGTGAAGTAACGTGCCCTATTCTACTTACTCCCAGGCAAACTCCCCAAAGACATCCTGTAATTGAAATGACGTAACACTCTGCAACACTTTGATGACATTTCATTAGAAGCAAAATTAATAGCAAGATGCATTTTTCTATACAAAGAAAAGTTGTCGGTTCTTGAGTCAGACCGTCAGCTAAAGGTAAACATTTAAGAAACATTATAGAACTACAGTACTTTCCATAATTTCCTATAGTTTGAAGTGAATTACAGAAGCTTTTAACACAAAGAGCATGTAATGTATCGTTAACAACAATGTTTAGAAAAGTAGCTGCTAACTACTATATACCCTGCACGGGTCAATTAGGCTTATCTTCATCTCTGCCATTTTATTTTTTAATACTATAAAAGTCTTACATGAAGTTCCAATGATTTCAAACTCAGGTCAGCAAATGCATCTCCAAGTTGCCTTTGGGTATGTACCATCTGGAAGAGTTGTGTGGACAGCGTCTGTGCCAGTCTCAAGATATTTTCATATTTTTTTTTGTTATCTCTCAATATTTCTATTTGAGCTTCTAGTTCCAGATCTACTGTTCTTGAGCCACGACCCAATTTTTCAGAGATGATCTGACGTGTACACTATGGAAAAAAATAATTTAAATTATTAAGAATCAAATATATTCAAGACAACACAGCATACACCCATTTTCAGCTTCAAGGGACGTATAATTACACGATTCTTTCACAATCACTCCTCCCAATATAAGTTTGCACAACAAACTGAAAAAACAACACCGTCTTTAGAAGTTTATCAGGACTCAGCAAGAACAGTTGGACAAGTCTCAACTCCTACTAGGATGAATATTCAAGTTAGCAAATCAAGAGCATAACTAATTGTTTCTCAAGTAAAAGAACACATCTCTTTTCAGGTTTGGTGAATCTCATTAAGTTAAAAGAAGTAATTTAGCCCACTGCATTAAAGTCAGTTAACAGGAGTATTACTAGTTCTGCATAAAAATATCTAGCTAGTGATCTTTTGGGCTTTGTTTACTAACCATCCAATTCCAGATCATCCAATGTTATGTTTTCCAAAAATGTTATTTTGATTTGGTTTTTTTTTGTTGTTGTTGTTGGGTGGTGTGGGGGGGTTTTTTGTTGGTGGTGGTTGTGTGGGGTTTTTTTGGGGGGTGGAGCGGGAAAAGTAAGGAGGTGGTGGGTTTCTGCATGTTTTTTAAAGCTGAATGGGAAACTGGGAACTCCTATCGAGGAGTATGTAAAACTATTAAAATGCATTTCTCATTATTAACACATCTATGAAGTGGAGCTGATTGTCCCAAAGACTTACACTATTTCTTTTCTGTCACAAGTCATATTCTTAACAGATTTGCAGTTCGTTAACACAGTGAGCAGAGAACGCACTCTGACAAGGCTGTAAGCACTTTCACCCAGCCAAGGGCTGTGACAGCTCAGGCTGCACCACATTCCATTCATCCGCGACACCTTCTCTGCCAGAGATCCGAGCCCAGCCTGGCAGTGAGCCTCCCGAGAGTCACCCCAGGGGTCCCCTTGACCAAGACATGGGAGAAGTAGTTTGTAAAGCAGATGTCTAGCAAAGCCAGACAATTTCTCTATGGAAAGCAGGAATTATTTACTGCTACAGTAAGCTACTTGAAGTTGATCTGTGGTCCCAAGAGGTGAAGAGATAACCAAGTCCCACATGAATAAATTCCCCAAATACATTACAGCACTGGATTTCCCAGGGTTTCCAAATTCAAGGACTTTAGTTTAGTCCAGTCTTTACCTGCATCCAAAAGAGATACACGTTTAACCTGCTAGAACTTTCAGGTCTGTTCAAGAATGATAAAGCAGAATGACTTGGTCATAACTCATAAGCTTAAGATGGGAAGGTACAGACTATTTGGGCTACTTCATTAGATTCAACCAATTAGCAAGAAAGAGCACAGCTAATCTAGGAGACATTTGCCTGTCAAGAATCAGAAATTTGGGAGAGCGTAACAATTCTTATCAATACAGAATACAACTTTACGACCAACATCTGCAACAGAAAACACAAAACACAGCTGAGCAATGAGTGTGGTCAGAGCATAAATCAGCCTTTCACTAGGAGCTACGGAATTGATGGACAAATTTTGGCTACTTTCCAAAAAAGCTGAGACACACACCTCCTCCTATGGAAATGCAAGACAAAAATCTGAATCGTGGAAAGGATAATTTTTGGAAGGAAGAATAAATTACAAAGGAAAGAATTATTTTCAGCCAAGGAATATTTGCTTCAGAAGTTACAACCAAAACCACAGCAGTGACAAGTGAGGAAAAACTAGTAATTGCAAAGACTTACACTACGCACTTCGTTAAAATGAGATGTAGCTGAAGTTGAACACTGAGACCGAACAAGAATAATTGAGAAGATGCATTATCTATTTTGATTTACTCTGGTTCTAAGCGGACCAGTACAGACACACATGTTGCTGTATAGTTTCACTAGCAAATGGAGAGAATTCCACATGTTAATTCCATTTTGCTTTGTTCTAAAGGAGAACGCTGTTCCGAGTAAGACCATGCTTCTCAGAAAGTCACACAAGGCAAAGTGTAATTCTCTCAAAGAAAAAAACACCACCACCAAAACACATTTAAGAGAAATATATTTAAAACTGCACATGTTAAAAGATGAACAGAGACATTACTGGACACGCCTGAGAAATAAATGTTCCACTAGCAGCCCAGCATTAAAGAAAGGCTTGTAAAACAGGTATATTGGGTTTTTTCCTCCCTCAAATTTTAAGAAGTTACGTGAAAAACAAAAAGGTAAGTTTTTTATTAGAATTGCTGGAAAAGTCACAACTTTCTTGTGCTTAGGTCTGTTTGCTAAACTGAAAATGCCTTTCTCATCCAAAGGGGGAGGTAGGGGAAGGAACAGAAAAAGCTCTTGCCACTACATTATGGAATGAAGGGCAATTTCTTTTGATGCTAACTCACAATTACTAGGGAGACTGGGAGACTGAAGAGGGACAGTAGCTGCAAAGGCAACAGAATAATCTTAAGTTATAAATTATGGGAAAAGTTAAATACAGTCTACAAAAGTGCATGGTTAACTAGGCAGAAGAGCAGCTTTACCCTCCTGTGATTTTTTCAATTGGAAACAGTTTCTTAAAAAATAAGCCTTAACAAAAGGGATTGTTTCTCATTCACAGAAATGCATATGGGACAAAAAACAAGGTACCCAATATATACGAAGGCATACTTAATCATCTTTTCACAGATGGGTATGACTTCTGAATGTATTAGTAATTTGCGTTTCACAGCTCCCAATACAGACATCACGACAGAGGAACTACTCATGTCAGATTCATAAAGAACTTCCTGACAGCAAGTTTCACCACTGACTACCCTTTGCCAAATTGGAACATTGTATAGCACGGGTTTCAGCTCAGAGGGGTTCAGTCGCTGACTTCCCTCCACCAACCATTTACTCCTATCCTTTATATCTGCATCTCCTATGATCAGTTAGCTATTATGAGCTAAGGTGTAGACTTCTTCCCACGAACTTCCTAATGGGAACCAAAGCAAGCCAGTATGTCCACAAATTGAAATACCGTCCTTAGTCAGATCAAATATGCTTTTTGTCTGTAGCCTACATACAAAGTGTTTTCAAGTGTATGGCATCTCCAGGAACATTTGCATGATGCTCCCTCAATTCAGAATAAATTCATACGTGCACTCTGAACAACCCGATTCCTCCTCAAAAAAAAAAAAAAAAAAAAAAAAAAAAATCACACACAAGAAGTCAGTATGGGATTCTAGAAAGACTAACTGACCTATTACCTTAGGCATATTTGGAAAACAACTTCTAGCATATAGATTTCAAGAATACAGATTCATTTAGTTTTCTGAAAGTCTTATTCTTTGTTTGCTATGCCATAACTGGCAGGATACTGGATTTCAAGGAGGGGGAGGTTTAAGCCAAGAAAGAAATCTAAAAATCCAGACTTTGCAAAGACTGCTGCCAAAGAAATGACATTCTAAACAAGGATCTAAGACCACTTTTCCCAGCATTTTCCACTAGTCCTCCAGCTATTGGTTCACATAAGTGAATTTCAATCATTCTGCAGTTGAGACAAGGGGAATTTTTTTCATTTTTTTTTTCTAAATTAAGGCACCAAAAAGAGATAATAAGGTCAAGTCCTCTCCCGATTTAATAGCGGTATAGCAGATTCAATCTCAAGAGTCAATGTTTCTTAGTGAATTTTAAAGAACAGCTTCAGCCGAGCAGCACATATTCTGCTTGGACCACAGCATGCTCCAGGAGCAGCTGACAAGACTTCTGTACAAATTCTAAAAGTTGTTTAATTAGACATAAAAAACCCAAACAAACCAAAAACTTCTGAGTCTGGCACAAAGAACACCATAAGCATTTGTTAGTGGGTAGAATGCCTCCATCCCTGCTTCCCAACCTCACTGGGGAGGAAGTCCTTATCTGGACTTAACACTGGAGGGATTCAGACCTGTGTTTTAGAAGGTAAGTTTTTTTTCCACAGATTCTTCCTTTCCTCATGGTTTGATGTAGAACCCACCGATGCACAGCCCATCTGTCCACACCTATATCGTTTAAGTTGCAGGCATAACAAAAAGCTGTTTTTCAAAACTGGTCTTTGCTTAGAACTGCTGACAGTAATGTATTCCCTGACAATTTTTCCTTATCCTATGGCTTTTTAATGAGAGTCACTTCTGGCAAACTGCTGTGTTTTAAACACCTTTTCTTTATTCTTGTGTTATTAAATTCATCAAATCCCAATTGATCACAAAGAAGCACCAATCAAGAGTAAAACACACATGAATCAAAGCAACAATTCCAAGACTAAGAAAAAACAATCAGCCAAGACAGAACAAAAACATCAGAATAGCAATTAACAAGTATGGAACTTGTAAGTGGGCCTGACTTTTTCCCATCAGCTAAAATTTTATTGTATCAGCAATCAACTCAAAGATAGCAAAAAGATTTAATTATAAGCATCAGTCCTGAAATCTGTACATTCTGTACGTTGACGGGGACATTAGAAATGGAACATTCTTTGCCTTCTTAAATCAATACCACCTATGGAAAGATTTTCCACTTAAAACCAAAGATTTAAAAATGCTTACAAAGAATGTTAGACTTGAAAGAAAACTAAGCCTTCTCTATGCATTCTTGCTGATGCTCACTGCCTTAATACAGTAGTCCAATACTTTGAAAGCTTTAGTGCCATCTAGTAGCAAACTCGCTTCTAGAATCTATACACACACACACAAATATATACCTTGTAAGTGTTTAGGCTCCACTTTCTCACCAATTCCAATTTCTCCATTGCTGGATTCTTTACTTCATCTGCTAACACAACAGGTCCGCTCTTCTGTTGAGCTCTGCCCCCTATGTCAGACACAAAGTAAATCATCAAGGCCTTGGGTATTTTTGCTTTAAGGGATTAATAGCAGGTATGGAAGATTTGTGCCATTGAACATGCAAAAGCAGAACAAGGCGACAGTAAGAACTTGAGAAAAATATGCAGATTTTCAAAATCAATTCCAGAAAGAAAAGATTATTTTAAAACTGATACAAAGCGTGTACGTATCTCAGTATTTCATGTTGTAATAGGCTGAATAAAGCTTACCTGAATGCATGCAGTTTTACTAACCAACCTTAAAACAGCTTTTGAAACATGTTTGCTACTTAATCTATGTTTTCAAATTCCACAAGTTGAACACCCTTCTTGGATTTAGCCAATCTAAAAGTCTGTTTACAACCTGCAGACCATTAAATGAAAATTATCGGCATATAAAAATGGTTGTCACAAAGTACAACCAATAAATTTCAAAACAGATTTTATCTTTTCCAATGAACATCACCCTTTCCAGATGTGTTCAGCCAATATTTAATTCATTTATTTCAGCTTTATTAGCTGATTGTATTAAGAATAATTAATTCTACAAGCCACCAATATAATAACAGCAACAAAGAAAATATTTAAAGCAACAAATGAAATATCTAGGGCAAATCACCATGCGTTAATTGCCAATACTTAGCATTTTCAAGCTAGTATGGGATATCATGTGAATTTTAAGTTTTCATTTTGCAAAAATATTTCCTAGTGTCCTAAACAGTAAGTACTGCAAAGCACTACCACTTTTTAACATTGCTTTTTATTTATGTACAATTTTGACTACTGCTGCCTCTAACCCCTAGTGCTACTCAGTCACCTTAGCCTTGCCAGGTTATTTATGCAAATAAGGGTTTGGAAAAAAGTCTATACAGATGCCTGAAGATACTCCTTTAGCATAAAGCTCTACTATGTTCTTTAAGTCTTGAAAATGCTGTGCAAACATCAAGTAATGAATCCCTTCAACACCCTTATGAGGTAACTGAATAGGTTTTCTCCTTTTATATAGGAGGAAACAGACAAAGATGTTAAGTAATTTGCCTGTAGGTGCAAAATGAGTCAAGTGGCAAAGCCTAGTTTGGGTGTTGTGAATTCCTAATAGCCACCTCATACTCTATTCTACTGGAGTATGTGATTATTTTGGCAAAAAAAGCCAAAAGTTCCAGCTTTAACCCAAATAAAAAATTTTGGTTACTCCCATTTTAGCTACTGTTTGTTATTATTAACATTTGGTAATTATTTTTAAATTTTATAGAGCAAAAAGCAGCATACAGAGAGGAAAGCAGAGGTTACTTTGTGAACTGTTAAAAGCCAGAAATGAGAGCCACCAAAAAAGCCCAGAAGTCTTATTTCCAACTAACAGCAACTCAAATTATTAGAGACATGGAGGAGTTAGTAGTGTCAGCAGAGACGAGGGCGTTATCCATTCAGTGCTGCGATACCTGTGGGAATAATTAAATCACAACCTTGTCCAGCCAGTCTGCTAGCTGCTGCATTGCTAGGAGATATAATAGATGATTTGGGTGATGCTGAGGAACCTGAAAACGGGACATATTTAACCATGAACATCTATCATCTTCCCCTAGAAGGCAATGTGCACTTTTACACAGATAGAGGTTTTTTAACAAAACAAAGAAACATTTACTTCAGCAACACACTAAATAGAAGCATTCACAGAGAAGTTGCTGGAATTTCTGATGGAAATGCTTTTTAAGAGGTGCAGCTGTTCAAGTGAACTACTCCAAGTTTTCATGATTTCATCTTTTTCTCTAGGTCATGATGCCAAACTTCTTTTCTTAAAAGAGTAATCAAAATACAACTAACAACTTCATTAGTAATGTATACACTATCAACAGAAAATTCCATGAAAGATTGTTATTATATACAGCTTCCACAGCTGAAACCACCTTTTTGAGGTCTAGGTAGAATTCACTCTGCACTGTCACTAAATGGTACTCACAGCATTAAGCGGTGAAGTAAACTGCAATCTGTGCCAATTTCAGATGTATTTGATTAACATCTGCTCCTAAGTCTGTGTAAACACACAGCAATAAGCTATCCTGAAGATCATACGAGCCATGAGCTGTTAAGGTATGTAATCTCCTTCCCAAAAAGAAAGATTTTACAGCACTTGCTTGTTCTCTTTAAAAAAAACAAACCCAACTTCAAATGACCTCTACCACGTGTGTTCTCTAATCTGTTTCAGGATTATGCTTCTCAGAGCTTTGCTACTCTTTCATATCACATAAATGTGAAGTGGCATTCTTACGAAGTTTTCAGGATTTAAACTCCAAACAAATTAGGTTTTCCTCTGTGGTGACGAGTAACCATCACATTGGGGGGGAAGTTTTTATTGCTATTGCTGAGAAATTCTGCGATACTTCAGGGCTTGCAGTGTGCTGGGGAGAAAGTATATCAAAACTAAATTTTAGCAGTTTCAACAAAATGTAGTTATCAGTAACACCAAAAATATCACTCAATGTAACTGAATCAACAATTGGCTTTTACCTTCTAAACATACTACAGAGCAGTACTAACAAGAGGTACAAGAATACAATGATTTGGATCCAATTGCACAGAGAAGACACGACTGAAAGACAGCTCGTTGCTGTGCCCTTCTGTAGTGCTACGCTGCAAAAGAGCTGCAACTGGATTCATCCAACCATAGAAGTTTGACTGCAAGATCCTGCTAAAGGCCTGCTAAGACTGAATCACTTTAGCAAGCGAGCCAAGACAAGCAGTTAAAAAAATTCTTATAATTTAACAGAGTATTAATGCAGCCTTATACATGCTTCATCTTTCAACATCCCCCAAATCCTAAAAGCCCTTCCCCTCCCGTATCATCTACTCTGCGTTCAAAAATGCAGCTGTAATAAGGACACTCAAACAGAAATTTTTTAGAAATAGGGCAATCATTCTTCTGTCCATAGTTTCATAACAAGCCTTAGTTTCTGCCAGTTCTCCCTCTCTCTCTGATTTGGCTACAGCAGTAGGAAAAATCTGAAGAAAATATCCTCGGAGGAAAACCTGTAATATCTAAAGTGTTAAAAATTCCATGTGCAAGGCTCAGCATTTGTGTACATAACTTTCTACAGAACATTTGTATTTCAAAAATTTGTTAGTATAGCCTGAAACCCATCTTAAGACACTTTTCCCCTTATGCAACAGTTAGCCTGCTAATACAAAAGGGCAAGAATGGTGAGCAGTTTGCCATCTGCCCAGTTTTTAGCTAGATATTTTGCTAATTTCAAAGACTTAAAGAAACCACAACATTCACTTTGTAATTTATGTAAAGTACAGTTTGTCAATCACTGTTTGCATAAGCACAGAATTTTACCAAACAGGAAATGAAGCGAAATGTAAATTAAATCTATGACTACAATGATACTTATTTTCACAGCTGCTTATTTGATACCATTTCAAACCTTTCAAATTCAGTAAAAGCTACATAATTCCATAATTCCTTAAAATATCATTTTCACACACTATATTGTGGCACTCATTTTTAGATAGATGGCCAACACTGACATTACTGGCTTGTTTATCACTCTCTACTTCTCATTGTTTAATACTAGCTTAGATTCTCTAAAACATATATTAGTACTTGCATAGTGAATGAAATACTAACTAAAATCCTTCTGCTATAAACAATCACAACACTGTGCTGTGAAAACATGAGAACCAGCATTTTTTCGTTAGGTAGCACCTGGTGAGAGAGACCCAAAGCATTATCACTCCTAACAGCAATACATTAAAGTAATATATTCACTATAACAAAAAAAAAAAACAAACAAACAAAAAACACAAACAAACAAAAAAAAGAGACAAGTCTTAGGACCAAAGATCAATTCCACTCAGTCTGCTCCAGGTAAGTGAACTGTGTATCAAGGAATAACTCTCCAGTTATGTTTCAAATCAGAACAATACCTGCACCATTTAAAGAAAAGTTCAGGGCAATGTAATAGTAAAATTCTTCAGTCTGACACCATTTCAAGGTGCTCAAGGACTTCCCCTCCTGTAAATGCAGACTAATTTAACACCAAGTAGTTTCTACTAGTCCTACGAGCATCGCACATATTCTCTATTTTAACAAACCAGCTCCCAAAGAAGCCCAAAAGGTTGTTACTAACACACATCTCAATGTGTAAATTTACACCGAAATGCTCAAAGCAGCTACAGAGCATTGTATTCCTGACCACACGAAAATATGCCTAAAGATTTTAAACTAAGAAATGAAGACAAAAAAGTAGTTACTTTTACCTGGAAATGGTCCTGCCTCAACGACTCCCTCTTTGGTGCTGTCAAAGCCATGAGATGTTATTTTGGTTTCAGAAAGTCCAAGTCCAACAGGTAATGAACGTTTCAAGTCCTTGGAAATATTTCAATAAAAATTGGAAGTTAAGGTTTAAAGATAGATAAAAGTGGCTCAAAAAAAAAATATTACCGTGCAATTTCAGCAGCTCTCAGACTGGCAATTCTGCTTTTACCCTAGAACATCTTTGCTGGTGTCACAGCATTCTACTATGATGCACAAATAAAACATAAATAAGTGAGAAACACTGTAAATATAGCCTGTGTATTTATTGAGAGGGGTTTTTTGTATTGCTGAACAACTAGAATGCCATCTCTTAGAGCAGCAGTTACTAAAAACGTTGCCCAGAACATCATGTTACGTGGTCTGAAGCTGGTCCAAACAACCATATCAGTTTAATAATGTCTCCAGTTAAAAACCAACAGGAGTACAGAATGATCTAAGACTAAAAGCAGACAATATTTTACAAGCCAAAAATGCAGAAACAACTACCTTAATGTTAAAGATTTTAAAATAATAATAAATCACTCTATGTAAGAAATAGCTTTAAAATTCACAGCATCCTCAGTTTCTAGAAATAGGACTTGTAAACTCTTAAATGTTTGACATGGGAGAAGCATCCAGAAAGGCATCTCTTCAACAGCTTCCTTCTGAGCAGCCACTCTACATAAGGAGTGCTCACAGCACAAAGTTCCCATTTCCTTCTGCTTGCTTTTGAAATTCATTGATTTAAAACTGCCTGAGATCACCTTGTTTAACTTTTGAGAGCTAAACTGACTACTACAACCAACTTTCAGGCAACTGAATTCTTCACCGAAACCCAGTGCAGGCCTATCACTGAACTATGAATTCATAGGCCGTAATTCACATACCATCCTACTGCCCATTTTTGCTATCTTGCCGACCTCTACAAATAACTCACAAAGGTCTCCTGGACTATTTCCAGCCATCTAACTGAAGTTAAAGCCTCTGGTGTTATGGAATATACCTAGGGCTTTAAGAAAAATTCAGATATTCAAAGCAATTTAAAACCACTAATTTGTAAAACTAAAATTGAGTGAAAAGCTACTCTGGAAGTGAAAGCAAAAAGGTAAATACGCTTGCAACAAACTAAGCATCAAGAAATTGGAAAATTAGCAGTTTCTGGAGTCAGGTACCCTTTTGCATCCCCTTTGCTTCCATACAGAGGCAGAAGTAGTATAGAGGAGCAATAGTGAAATTTGCAGAGAACAAACTATACATAGTTTTAAAATGTCAGTGTCTGCACATGTGCAGTAACTATTTATGATATAGGCAATGCTTCTAATTACAAAGAAAGCACAACCTTTAAAATCTAATCCATGTTTGACATATTACTGTAGTCACTCCATCCACGAACCAGAAGCAAGCTCAAGCATAAGAACGATACTGCCTATAGACTCAGATCTGTCAAGAACTGGCTTTGGATCACGTCCCCACAGCTTTAGTTAGTTGTCTTTAGTTGAAGACAAACTCCTGGGAGGAGGAAAAAAGGAAGAGCTACAAACTGATGAATTCCAGCAAACCCAGAAATCCTGCTGACATGGAAAATCCTGGGTGTTACTGCAATCAGAGTAACCAATTCGTACAACTATACTTTCACTCAATGAACCGGCTATTTAATAATAGATTATGCTATATTTGTTTATCTGAAGCATTACACCACCAAAAACGGGAAAAATAAATAGCATGAAGTCATGCAGAACCTGTTCTCACAACGTTGGATACATACTGTTTTCAGTCTTCACAACTGACTTAAAACTGGTGCTTTCATTTCAGTACTCCCACTTGGTTGTACGCTGGAAAGCCTTTGTTTCAACTTAGTTTAGCTAAGAGTCCATTTAACTCAAAATGTAGCAAGTCACTAGGAGCTCAAAAAGCAGAGACTTGAAAAAGGATAACCAGATTGCAAAGATGCACTGATTTAACGAAAAGGACATGGCATCATTTTTTTTCCTGAAGGCACCTTGGCACGTTGTATAGTTTTCAGAAATACCTAACTCTGTAGCCAAACAAATGTAGACAGCTAACCTGCTTAAGCATGTTCGCAATAGGAATCTAAGCAATCATCTGTATTTAAGGTTAAAATGCAGAACATCTGCTTTGTAAAGACAAAAGTTTAGATATAAACTTAAGCAACTGTACTACTTCTGTACATTCCACTTAATTCTAATTTGAAGCTAAACAAGCTCCAGAGTTAAATAAATCCAAATATTACAACACATCCCTCTCAAATAAAACCCTGATATTTGGATCATGAAAATTAAGAGCTAAAATTGTGCATATATACACATCAGGATATTTTACATGAAAATATATATATGTATATATACACAAACACCTATTTGTTCAAAGATATCTATTCATTGGCAAAAAGGCAAAGTTCATTGTAAAGAACTGTATTAAACCCAGTTTTTAAACACTTATATTAACCAGCTGAAACAGACTCTGCTGAAAAGAGATATCCTTGCATATGAATTTACAAGGAAGATTTACCATTTCTTGATATGTGAACAGAGTTGTCATAATAAAGTCAGTGATCATTAAAATACTACCTTTTTGTTGTTTATAAACATGCAAATTACTGCTCCGTGGAGATGCACTTCTGCATGTAAACTTCAATTTTTAAACTTTTAAAATGTCATTCTTGCAACTGACTGTGCTTGCCTTTTTTTTTTTGTTTGTTTTTACACAAGTATAAACAAAAAAACTACACAAAAATCTGTAATCATTCTGACAAAGTAATGTATCTTTTCAATCATTTACAAAGAAGGGTAATTTGTAAACTGCCTTAGAGTAAGAAAAGACACGCACAAAACTTCACATTTAAGGGAAGGTATGATAGTACTTAAGATTCTAGTGTTAAGAAGGTAGTACAAATATCTTTCTTTTTTGTTCACACCAAGTGTAGATTTGCTGTTACAACACAGAAGTGAGGACAGATTCCCCTACCACAATAAGGTGATTGTATTTTGTCTACATATTGCTCTTCTAGCTAAGAGGAAGATTTTGATGACCAGAAGATCTGCTTTCGAACTCATAAGTGATTTTTCCCCTTCTTCATAAAAAGGTAATCAAGTTTTTAAAATTCATCAAAATTTACTGATACATTGCAAAACCACAGGTCTGTTAAGGGATCGCCATCCCAAAAAGAAAAAAAAAAAAAAAAAAAGATTCTTCATTCAGAATTTTCAATTGTATGAGGCTGAAAACCATCGCATGTTTATGCACTTCCTATCTAGCAGAAGTATTTTAACATTTTAAGCTCACGGAGACCCAGAGCTAGAGGCAAAAACCCACTGCAACTCAGAAGAGGCCTTCCAAGAAGTCAAAAGGTTAGATCACCTACCCCATTCTCAGCCATTTAACATGTTAAAGACTCAAAGAAGCGAAAGTGTGAAATATACATCCACAGAACAGCTGCCCTAACTTAAACAGGTCAAGACAGTGCAAACCTCGTTGTGTTAAGCATTTAAACCACTTTAACCCCTTGTTTAAAATGCCATTTTGATTAGTTCAAAACACCATATTAAACTATAGGTATTTTAGTAAGGTTAGCCTTATTTAAGTGACTAGCAGAGATATTAATCAGTTTATTATACACAACATCTTAGATGAACCACATGAATTTTTGACATATCAATCCTGTTGAGACAGTAGACACAGCGAAGCAGTTGCGCAGAATGCATGTTCGTGAAGGAATGTTGGCTGAATTACAAGGTTATTTCCAAGAAGATACTTCTCATCCATGCTATCTGCAACAACGTAAAACGAAGCGGGGAAAGATACCAAACTGCAGTGTTCCTCCACCAGCAAGAACCAACCTAGTCAAGACTTGCTTACTTTGGAGAAAACTAGTAAAAACTAAGGAGTAAGCAAGCAAACAACATTGTTTAATTTCTTAGTTATATCAGTCCATTATTAATGCATGACTAAGCGTTATTTTTTGCTTAGTACAAACAGCAAGTTCAAGACATACCGTTTTACCTGTACTTACTACCTTGAGTAAGCTATTTTAAAACCCCCACATCACTAGCTAGTTCAAGGAGTCCATCAAAAGTAGAGCAACTAAACTGGGAACAATCATACGCTCATTTATGTTTTAACAATGGATGACATTTTAAATAAAACTACCCAAGCTGCCTTCAGGAAAAATCTGCACCACATCTTACTGTAAAGTTCACAGTTTAAAGTTGTAAAGATTACAGGTCCCGTGAAGCAAAACGCTATGTAGATAGACATAACATTGATCCAGTAAGATAACTGGCTCTGAACCTTAAATTCTTACCCTAACTCATGTGCAAGTGGAGCTCCCTGTACATATCCAGCATTTTCTTCTTCTCTTTGCCCTATCATATTACTCAGCGCCTTTTTTTCCATGAATTAAGCCACTCGATCCTCACATCAATATAAATTCAAGCATAAAATTAAGCGGGAGGAGAGGGGAAGGCTTTAATCTATGCTGAAGTGGCAAGCAATGTGGACTGACATTTCTTCTATTCTCCAATGCGCTGCTCTTCACTCGGAAGACTCTTTCTTCTACTACATCCCTTTTGGCTTACCTAATGTCATACTACAACCCAGTTTTAAATGAGTCTCCCGTCTACTGTCATCATTAACATTCATGCTTTTGATTTTTAAGACTGT
Source organism: Falco naumanni (assembly GCF_017639655.2). Lineage (NCBI taxonomy): Eukaryota > Metazoa > Chordata > Aves > Falconiformes > Falconidae > Falco > Falco naumanni. The sequence goes on along the minus strand of NC_054054.1, from coordinate 77,093,918 downwards.
ATGAAGCAGACCACTTGGCAACAAAAAGAAAGACTGGTTGTCTGTGTTTCATCTCTTAAAAATGAACTAACATAGAAATAGATTTTAAATCAGTCAACATTAATTAAAATATTGCCCAGAGTAAAATCTAACTATGCCAGTCAACATAGCAAAACCTAAGAGATGATGTCAGATGTTTCCAATAGAATGTGAGTGACAAGGCTGGTGTTTTTTTTTCAGAAGGCAAATGACAAAAAAGAATTTACTTTATCTGTTTGTGCAGTCTGGCCATGAAATTATAGAACAAGATGCTGAACACACGCACTCAGATTCATCAGATCCCAGAGCTTATTTTATAATTCTAGTAAGATAAATTGAAGACTCATAACAAAGTTAATTTATCTTTTGCAACAGTGTGTTGCAAATACAATGTGTATTGTATACACATACTTAATAATGGTTTTGTCCCCATAAGAGTATAAAATGCCAGGAGAGGAGAGTTCATACTGAAAATGGAAGGAAACACTCGGAACAATTTCAGAGACATAGACTGATTAAGAACTTCATATAGATTTTGTACAACAGTTTAAACATTACAAATAGCTTACAGCTGCCTGAATACCTTTACAGGCAGACCAGTATTTTAATTAAATTTATTCCTATGCAGCTTTTACACTATATGGCATGTTACTAAATTAGTCCTCATTTCTTCCCTGAGTCCTCAGCTCCCAATCCCCTCAGTGACATTAAACACTCTATTCTGATCACATAATTGTAACAGCATGGGAAAAAAACTGTGTTCTAGAAGTCAGGGGTAAGTGAAATAAACAGCGAAGAATATGAACCAGCAAGACACTTTTGAATGTTGAGTTTTCTTGTACGAAGTATTAAGAAAAACATGTTTGGTTAGGAAATGCTTAAGCCCTCTGTTATTAACACAGACTAACAAACATCCAAACATTGGCAAACAGTTCTAGATATCAAGTTTTTAAAGCTTAAGTGAGTTCCAATAAAGCTTCATGAGCTGCAAAGCTCTGGGTCAAGCTTTTTCATAATGAAAGGACATTAGACATCTCATCCAATGATGACTGAAGCTACAGCCTTTTTAGTTAAAAAAGTTTCCATCCATCATAGGGCAGGACAAAACTTGTCAGAATTCCACAGGCATCTCTTATTATTACAGACAAGGCAGAATTAGAATGTAGCAGTGTATTTCTGAATGAGACTTTACAGTAAGGCAAACACTTATTTAAGTTACCTTATAAATAATGCTTTTGATTCTTTTTCTTGAACATAAGGAACAAGAAGATGCATCAAGTAGTGCTATACCACATTCCCACAAGACTGGAATTAATATGCTTCCTTCTCAAACAACATTATGGCAATGTATGCTGTCTGATAAACTGCAAAATTGTTGGCATATTTCTTCAAAGAAAGAGCAACCCTACTAGCCATGTCCAGGTAAATACATATGTACAGCATCTCCTTAAAAATTAAATACTTCTCATGCTTCAGTACATAAAAATACTGCATTTGGTGGAAAATAAATATGCATTTTCATGCCTGAGTGAGCAGCTTATGGATGAGGTCTGATGGAACTGCAAAATAGAATGTGAATCTAGAGGAAAGCTTAATTTTGCAATTAAAGAACCCTGAAGTAAAGGTTGTACAGCTACCTCTTCACTCAGTCTATCAAAAATATACAATCAAAGCTGCTCAAGTGTTTGTGGCAACATAGCTGTAGAAGACCAAATAAAAAAATACAGAAGAAACGATGTCTTATTGTTTACATCCGAACTGTACAATGTCTAGATGAATGGCTCCCTGATCGCAGCAATAACAAACCAAGAAACTAAAATAACCTTGTTCCCCAGCTTCCCAAGAAGGTGGAACTGAAATCAGTATCTTGGAGTTTGAGTGCTCTGAACTCTACTGTGGTCACATACTCTTACCGAGCACCGTGGTAACAGTACAACTTAAAAGTGGCAACGGTTTCTTGCCTCTTTAAGTTACCTCCTAAAAAAAATCAGTACTTGGCTTGTCATTTCCATAAATATATAGGAAAAAAAAGACTCCTGAAAACTTGGCACAGAAATTTTGTGGTGCAATGCATATTGCTTGAGATTAAAACAAAAAATTACCTGGCAAGGAAGTAAAGAGCATAACATCAAGTATTAGAAATAACAAACACAAAGCAAGATGACTAGAAGTTAAATATTAGAATTTGAGACTAACAGATTAGTAAACAGACCTAGATGTTAATTCCAAGAAGTTTGTTTTCTTTGTTTTGTTTATAAGCAGCCCCGATTATCAGATATTCTGAGTTTAGGTCACACATGCAGGTGTTAACTTGTACAAGATAGTTCAAAAAAATAATTGAAGTGCACTTCATCTTCACTGATCTCAGAATAAGCATTGTGGAAGTAATTACAGCAGCAAACTCAACTATGCTTGCATGGTAGAAATTTTTCTGCAACTCCACTGAAAATTTGATACATTTTTGTGGAAGTTCCAAAATGTAGTTGACTCCAAGCCAGCAAAATAATTAGCATGCCAGCAAAAACCTACTTCAAGTTTTATATATGGCCATAGACAAAAACTGCCTTAACATTTCAACTTTCCATAGCAAATGGAAATATTTTAGACTGGAAAAGGACTCTGACCCAGTCAACAAGAGTGCAAGTTGCAGATAAGTACTGGATGCGCTATACTGAAGAAGCCATTATTACATAAAGAACAGATAACTTAACAGCCAAGTCACAGCAGCATCAAGGTCATCTGGCTTAAAAATAGTAAATCTGTTTCTCTACTTCTAGGTGAACCCAAATTCATTACCACTTCAAGATGTATTTTGATTGTTCCCCTTAAACACAGGTACATCTTTATCAAAATTTAGGTTTTTTCATTAAACATCATCCTAATTTTTACATTACATTACTGGCAGATCTTAGTTGAATGACAAATCTTAACAAACATAAGCCCTACCTCATTGCAGTGCTATTAAAAAAAAGAAACAATCCAAACAAAAATCTCGGCCCATTCACAAAAGTAGAAAAAATCCCCAGTAATACGTGCAGTATTTTTTTTAAGTAAGAGCTCTAATATGGATGCATTTCCATTTAATGAAGTTTAATACTTTTTTATAGCCATGCTCACTAGACAGCTACTCTGCAGTCACAGTCAAATGGTCTCAGATGTTGTTTTAACGATGTACTTTATATTTTAATATGTAAAAGACATATTTATACACATTTAGAAAGCATTTTTATTTTTAATAATAACACATGTTTAAAACTATACTTTTAGTATATATATTTAAATGCTTGTTTTCCTGTTTTATGAATAAAATCACTGGACCAAAAATTAGTATCCTCATGGCTTAGAATCAACAATTAGAAATATACACACTTGATTGTGCATTACAGAGCACCCAATATTTTACACTATTTAACATTCAAAAAAAATTGCCACTACTAATATACCTTTCATACAAAAAAGTTACTGCACATATTCTCCTTCATTTTTTTTAGTTAACTTTTTAACTTATCAGCTTCGAAGGAGTTTCTTCATTAAAGCTGAAACCAGAAGACAAAACTAGACAGATGCTTATTTCACCAATATTCAGGATGCATATTTAATTTGTTTTAAAACTTATAAAGGCACCCCCCTCTGATCAGCATTTTATTAGGGCGGAATAAAATAAATTTCTGATCAGTATTTCTTTTAGAAATAATCCTGCACTGCAAGACAGCATGGGACCTTAGAACCCAAGTCTCAACAAATATAAAATAAATGTGGACAACTAACTAGACTGAAAAGCGAAGTAAAAATAAAAGAAAACCGAACCCAAGTTCCATAAACTGTGTTACGGCACCCCCTGCTGGACAGCCAAACACAAGACAGTAAAATATATCAAGATTAAGGGAACAAACTCAAAATTGCATACAGAGGACTATGGAAGTATAATTTTTTTCAACATACAACAAATAAGATGAACCCTGATACCCGTCATCTATATACCTTACTGCAATACAAAGTCATTTTTCAGTTCAACACAAGTTACTTCTCTCCTGTTTAAAACTTCAAATCAGAACGTGACCATCTTCATTTACTTTTAGGCATGTTGCCTCCAAACTTAACACCCCTTAGAAGTAAGTAGCTTGCCTTGAACAATCTGATACTTTGTCACAAAAAGTTTAGGATTTGGTAGCCTGAATTCACAGGATCTGTTAAGTCTCATCTTTTAAAAATGCTTGTTGTCCTGTTTTATGAATAAAACTGCAGGATTAAATATCAGTATCAAGGATCAGAGACAAGAAATTAGAAGCATATACACTTGATTGTGCACTACAGAGCACCCAATTCTTTACGCTATTTCATGTTCAGAAATATTTGCAAAAGGTTATTGCAATGTGGAATCACAGTATGTAATGTCAACTTTAATATTAATTTATATGAGCTTCAAAGGAATTTTTCCATAAACTAGACAACTATGCCTAGTGAAATCTGCTATGCACTGCATTGTAACTTCCGCATTTCTGATAATGTTACCTTGTTAGACAGCAAAGAAAATTCTTACCCTGTTAAAGCCGTGCTCATGTGAATCTTCCAGCTGTCCATTGCTAGTCACAGGAATTTCTGCTGCTGAATTTTTGGGAGACTCTTGAGCCATTGTACCTTCCTATATATGAGAAGAAACAGGTTAGCATTTGTCTTAAATTTCCAGTGAGTCATCTATATGAAAATGTTTGATGTATAGGTTTCATAACAGTTTATTTCAAACTCCCATTGGTAATATTCTGATATACCAGCTCTGTATACATTTATTTAAACACATACCCAAATCACATTAATATGCTAGCACAGCTCAGATATATATAGTTTAAAGCTTCAAGAGAAAAAAAAACACTAAAGTTTAACCCTTTGATATGGGTGGCGGAGAAGCATCAGACACAAATGAGACATGCGGGGCCAGACAAATATTTTCTATGCGCACTTGACCCTGAGAGTAGTTAATGTATCTCAAACTACAAAAAAAAGGTGAGCCTGGCTAAAAAAATAAAAATTGTACTAGCCAATTATAAGCAAGAACTATTAGAGAAGTGCAATGAGTTTAATCACGTGTTACAAAAAGAAAAGCAGTAATTCCAAACTTTAAAATAGTGTAACTTGCTTCTTGTTTTATCGTAACAGTGCCACCTTCTGGCTGACCTGTGGGTTGCAACTCTTCTTCAGACACCAGCAGTGAATCTGAAGTGAAATGCAGGAACAAAAATTTCAAAACGCCAATGCAATTCAAGCATTAAAGTTAGTTTCAAAATGCAGCTGCATTGCGAACAGTAGCAGCAGCTGTGAAACCACTGCTTTAAAGAATGTTCCAAGGCACAACCCTGAAGAAATGCACACTGTTCACAAGCACCAGAAGAGGGAATGGCACTCTAACACTCTCCGAAACTAAGAGAAACTGAGAATTTTGGCCCTCTCAAAAAGCTACTAACTCTGTGACATCTTCGCTAGTCAACTGAAGCATAAACAGTAGAAAAACCAACACACAACTGAAGCAGTGCTTGTTCAATTACTTACATAAAGTGGTATGCAGTCTTCAAACCAGCCCGTGCACCTGTGCAAGACTGGGAAGACTCGTTGATGGTATACCACCAACAGGTACTCCATAATAGGTGCTTCCTTCCCTTAAAGCTCCTAAACCAGCAAACTGAACCAGCTCTTTTCAGTCAAGGGGCAGGAAGAGGCCCAGTCTGAACTCACGCTGAAGTACCAGCAGCTTTGCCAACCACACACGAAGCTTTTACAGGACATCCATATCAGGTAAAGATTTTACTGGTACTTACTTAGGATCACCTGCATCATTCTTAATTGGCAACATCTTCTGCCATACCGCATGGCTAACATTTCCCCCACTTGGACCTATCACCATTTCATTTACATCAGTAACCTTGATTTCCGTAGCAAGCTTTGAGGCTTCCCAAGCTTTTTTCTAACTAGTCGCTGTCTGTGGGGTCCAATGAACATGCTCCTCTAACCCCAGATCGCTCCCAAAGCTATGTTACCGTAACTGCTTCCAAAGACTGTAAATTACTGAGACTTCACCTCTGCTGGTCTTTTGAAGCAGAACTCACTACTCAAACTATTTGGTATCTGCAAGATCTGATTTACATTTCTGAAAATGTAATCAGCTTCTTCAGTTAGCAGCATAAACCACCACCAGAAGTCCATCAGGTTCTGAGTAAATGATTTTACCCATACAGAGAAGAGAAAGAAAAAGGCCATGGACAAGCCACTCTTAAGAACCATACATATGAACTACAATCCATGGATGCACATGCATAAAATACTGTATGAGGTTAAACATTTTCCCCTCTTGAGGATTAACACTTTCTCTACAACGGACTTGGCAAAACTGAATTGAAAGCTACTGCTCCAAAAAATAGCGCTTTATGAAGCACATCCCTAAAATCAGAAGCTAAACATTTAGGCACAGCTTCAGAAAAAAATCTAAATATACAGAGAATAGATTTCAAATCATTAAAAAAAAAAGTCAGCGTGCTATAAATTCAAGAAAAAGTGAATTTAACACACTAGCTTACCCCATCAATCCCTCTCATTTAGGATCCAGTAAGTGCCTTCTTTCAGCACTGGAAAGGAACAGCTCACATACCAGATATTCACACTGGCCTAACATATCAAAATCTGTACAGCCCAGTCTTCACACCCAACTAAAACACAGAACAGCTTTTTTGGGGTTCATCCCTTATACAACAGAACCAACTCAAAACTCATAGCCTTTAAGTCGATGAAAATACTGAAGCACACCAAAAGTTCTATGTTTATTTTACGAGAACTTTTAATACAGTAATTAGTTTCATTTCATAGAATACAGAATATCTTCAATTGGAAGGGACCCATAAGGATCAAAGTCCAAGTCCCTGCTCCTCACAGGGAGCTGCTATACAGCACCATTAGATCAAATGTTCTAGTTACCTACCATATTAGATTTTCATTTAGGAAACCTCTTCAATAGCTCAAGCTTCTTCAGTTTCCTCTAAATCTCACATCTGCTTAAACACCAAAACTAGCAACTACACTTCTACTTAACATGGTAAAGTCAGGTATTTTTCAAGATGCTTGGTCTGTCACAGCTACCTGCTGGGACTGAACGTTGCAATACTGAAACGTCAGCATAAGCTAACACAACTATTTTTGTTCCTCTTTCTGAAAATTGTCAGAAAACACGGTGTCAAGGGGAAGTCACACACCATCGGGGGAAACACTTTGGCAGGGATCACAAACAAAACTGCATCTCCAAATTTAAGTAAAGGCAAAACAAGTATTTGGCTTAGGTGCTTCTCATCAAGAATCTCAAATTATGTTGCCAACATTGTACACTGATACATGTTTATGCATTTATTCAGAGATATACATGCTCATGCATATACATACATGTCTCTAGTAAATACATATATTAGAAAACAAAGATTCATCAGCTTGTCTGGACAACTTTGGAAATCTAAGACAACCTAGAAGCAATTCACGTTTTTTTAGGTATTCCTACTTGAGTCAAACCTACTTATCAAGTTCAGAGAAAGCAAAAAATGACTTGCTAACTTCAGTTTCATGCTACACCTGAATGGAAGCACCACTTCCCATTGATGAAAGAAGGCCATTTCACCACTCTGCTTTTCCAGTGTTCTGTTTCCCAACCACTCACCCGACCACAGAGTAAACGCAATCAGCTCACTAGCCTGGCAGTAGACCTTTTCACCACGTCAATTTTCCAGTTTCACTGAGCTGAATCAGTTTGCAGTGAGGTCAGACAAGCACCAAAGACATGAAACGAGCAGCTGAAAAATGAGCGGGATAAACTGCTATTTGGCTCAGCCATAACAAGAAGGCACGGACTGCATTTTAGTCAACAGTCTAAGCTAGCACTGCTGCCAAGAATGAGTTCTTGCCCTATTTTCTGCCCTTTACCCCTAACTCTTCCCCCCATCAACTTTCCACATTGCCCCACCTCTTCCCTGAGCCAGAACAATGCATTCGTACACCAAACAAGATCGCTGAAATGCTGCAGGTTAAAAGAAGGTGACCTATGCCCAGAAAGAGGATGGGTAATTTTTCCTCTCAAATTTTGGTTCTCCAAAGCAGTTCATTATACAGCTGCAACGGTTTCACCCGTGAAACACAAGGGGTAGTAACACAGTTAGAAACTACCGAAAATGAAGGACTGCTCTCAGCCATAGCATCAGCTTACTTCAGCAGTGCAGTATCTCAAAAAACTCACTCAAACTGTAGGCTATTGCCAAAACCAGCAGCCATTTCTCTTTACCTCTGGATGCATGTTCCTGCAACCTCACACAGTCACAGTAAGCTTACTGATCCGAGAGAAAACAAAACCATCAAACCACAACAGTATTTCTGTTGAAACCATGAGTATGATTGCCGAATCAAGTGTCCCTCTGGCAAGTGTAGCCCACAGCTGATTTAAACTAACTATATAAAGAAACTGAATCCTCAGAAGAAAATTTATCATATGTAGGAAGAGACTAAAGTAAATCTAAAGGGGTTCCTAAATTTGTATCAATGTATTAGGCATGAATGACATAAGCACTACAGAAAATCATGAAGTTTCAGCTGGACATTTTGAGTAAGTGTTCATCCTTTAGTAGCTTAATCACTGTCTTCCTCAGACACCTCCCTTTACAAATCTTAGTTTTGGAGATATGCTAAGTATCTGTGAAATTGCTATTCTGTTTTTATAAAAAGTTTAAAAAAATTTCACTGACACTGAAACTCTGATAGTGATAAAGTCAGCATCATCTTTTTTCATTCTTACTCACAATTGGGGAAACACTCTTCATGTTTCTGAAACAGCCTCCCAGACACATCCAATTGGCTAAATATTATTTTGAAACTTAAAAATTTCATCAAAACTTTTAAAAGTCACAGACTTTTCCACAAAGAATGTACAAGCTGTATCTGCTTCCAAGAAAAAAAAGAAAAAAAAAAAAAGATTCACCACTCCAGCAGCAGATAGAATGCCTTGTTATACTGAGGTTACACAAAGATTGCTGCCTTTTAAATATCAACCCTTTCTTCCTGCATTATTTAAACATTTGAACCTCTGCCACGCCTAAATCTATCCAATTCACAAAACAAGCACCACAGCACAGTGACAGACTACTGGCTGAACTAATCTTTTGTTACAAATTAATTGCATTGTTCTTAATAGGGTCTCAAAACCAACCCCACCCATTCAGATAATATCTGTAAACTCATATACCCATACTAACTTCACTGTGCTACACATATCAGAATTTTTGGCAGTCTGAAACTGTTGCTGGGATTGGTTGATTTTACACTAATATAACTATCACCCAATCACCTCAGAGTCAGACTGGACCTCTTCTGCAGCTGGATGAGATTCATCAAGTGTTGTGGATTCATTGCTGTGTTCTGACATACCTGAAAATAAAATAGGTTTGGCATGCATTAATTGATGTGAAAGAAGCTGGATGTTGCAGCTTACAGAAACAGAAGTAGGCTTTCAGAAAATGTTTATTTCGTGAGTTCTGCTAAAGCAAAGAGAAACTCCCCTCTTTTGACAGTGACCGTGTCTTTAGCTCTCCAAAACCTAACCAAGACTAGGAATACAGACCAGCACAAGCTTCCCCTGCCAAAACAACCTTCCCCACACAGACAGCTAAGCTTGCAACATAAAACCCAAGAAGTGAAACAAGCTTCTTCAGCTGATATTTACTTTCACCTGCAACAATACACTGACTGTATGCTACCATTGCAAAGATCACAATTCTGTTAAGACATGAGATTTGTCTGAACGTTGCAAGTTTATACGGATGCTAAGCCACTGGAACCTAGTAAGCTGTTCAATATGTTGTGCCTAACTAGAAACAGAATCCCTTTCATTTTATTCTCAAAAAAATTTCTCACCTACAGAGCCAAAGGAAATCAGTAACACTGAGCATGTGCACAAGAAATCAAGTCTGTGAATACAGCGATCATGAAAGAAAGTTACATACCCAATATAGCGTCAATAAGAAAACTATCTAAATTTGATTTCAAAGAGCTGGCAACTACAAGTGACACCAATTCACTCATTTGTTTGCAAGGAGGAGACAACTGATCATAAAAAATTAAACTGAGTGTGTCACTATTGAGTATAATCACACATGACTTCAGTTCATTAAGTCTTGCACCATTTTATACATGTTCAGTCACATACCAGATCAAGAAAAATCACAAAAAGATCATTTATATTGTATTTCAATTTCCTAAGCTATAAAACATTTTAACTAAAGCAAATAATTGATAAGGTAAGCAGCTCACATGACAAAGGAAATAAAATAAGGACACAAAGGCTGAGAAACTGAATCATCTAGATCACATTACACGGAATAACCTATGACTTGACTTTGGAAAGCCAAACACATAAAATAAAAGAGATTTTCCCCAGAAAAACAATTCATTCAGGGCTATCACTGAATGAAATTGGATTTTTCTCCAACCAATACAAAGTTCCTTTCAAAGTAATTAATAAATATAACTTCTTTATAAATCTTTCTTAATTTTCTATAATTCTTTTCAATATGAAAGACTGTACAGCAGAGGTGCCGTTTTCCCACACAGTACTGTCCAAACTCTGCTTGTGATTGAAAACTACCTCCGTGCTTAACAGCTTTCTGAATGGATAAAAAATTTCCACTATGGGCTAGAAGAACAAGCGCGATTTCTTTGCTCTGCTGGTCAAACAAGAAGCTGAATACATCTCGTAGTGCAGTCCTGATTAAGACAATGCGTACCTCAGTTTTACCACATTACTTGGTGATCCTAGAGTAGCATTCGTACCTTATGTACGAACTTACACACCATGGTAATGCTGCTTAAACCTATTAAATGCTGCAAACAGCAAAAATATTTTCTTGATAGCCTTAAGAACTATTAATGAACTTATCTAGAGGTATGAACCACCTCACAAACCTATGTAGAAGACACTGCATAAAGACAAATAATTATTTTTTAACATCCAGATTAAATTTACCATGTGTTACAACCTTCCCCCACCAATTTTTCGTACAGTATTCTTTTCCTGAGAGCAGTATCATCACTTTCAACATAGCTCTGCAGGATCACACTGACTAGCTTTAAAACATCAGAAGGGGAAAACTGGAGATTCAAAGTGGCTTTTGTAAAAAGTTTAACTGCACATTCTAGTTTAACTACAGAATTCCTTGATGACTGCTTCTGTATTGAAAAAAATGGGGATCAAATGCTGGCTGTAAGGATGAAAACTTTCTACATGTTTTGAGGATTCAGAAGTTAAGAAGTTCATGTGAAATTGTGACAAACATGGCATCTACATACATATTTTACTTGTATTTAGGGTTCCATTGCAGAAATGCATATAGATTTTTTTTATCTCAGTATTTCCCGATTTTCCCTTGCAAGTGTCAGAGAAAGGGTCATTATTTATAAGAGCTTGCTAATCTTCAGTACAGTATGAATTCTGCATACTTATTTTTTTGCTAAAGTAGCCATGACTTTAGAACATGCTAGGTGACTGACTGTTCAGTGTACCAAGGCATTCATTACCATCGGCTGCAATTACAATTCAGAGATGTTCTACTTGGAAAAAACATGCCTGATCCATATTCTGACATGAATTTATAAGCCTGCACCCCTGCCCTCATCACTCCTGCCCCTCCGGATTTACATTTTTTTCACCACTAGATCAATTCTGCAAATCCACTCAAACACTGCACCAGAGCAGGACAGAAACAGACTGAGAAGCTTCAACCCCCCCCACCCCTGTGACTAAACCACCTTAAAAGCATATCAGATTACAACCTCAGTCATATTAAGTTCTGCTCACCGTAGATAAAACCACACAATTTTTAAGCCCTAGGAATTTACATAGCACTTCTTTAACTGGCAAAGTACGAAGCAAAGCAAATCAAAACCTTAAAATCAATATACTAAAATTCCTCTAGGATGAAGACTTCAGAGACATTAAGCCAATCACAATCAGTGGTTATAAGAGCACGTTTATGGACTTCTCATAAAAAAGGCAAATTCATATTTGCTTTTTCATGCAAATATGAATTACATGTCATCGACAATAAATTCGGTTTGAATAAGGGGTTTATTCTTCACACAGTTATGTTACATAAGTAAATGACTTGTGGTCTCAGAAACGAGAACCATGGGATTTTCAACAATGACATCTCCTTTTCTAAGCAGGATGCACTGGCTCCTTCATTTAAGAGTTCCTCTGAAGTTAACTGCCAATAAGGTAAAAGCAAGATATCTTCTGTCCAAATAAAGTTTATTACACACTTTTATTGTTGTCTTACTACTCCACTGAATAGATCAGCAATAAAAGTTTTTGTAATACTGCAGGAAATGCAAGTGCTGGTGGAAAATAATGATTTAACACGTTTTCTTAATTTCAGTTTCTAAGAACACTATCACTAATTCTTGTCAAGATCAATTGCGTTTTGAAAAGAATTTAAAGAACTTCATTAAACACTTTCCGCTGCAATCACACCGTATTTTCCTCTTCATGCTCAAACTCCCTGGCTACTCCACTTGCATCAAGACATGATCGAGACAAGGACCGGAGAACAGGGCTGCTGTCACAAACTTCCATACTCCCGACTCCAGGTCAGCCTGCCCCTAAACGCTTTAACGCTCTGCTTGTCTCCAGCTTAGCTAAGGCATGGGCTCCCATTACAGTTTCAACTTCTACCAAAACAGAAAGAAGCAGTTGATCAAGATACTGCCTCTGCTTCCAATTTTGCCAATCTATGTTCTTCTGTATTACTTATTTCTTACGGTCTTAACTATCTCTCTGTGTGTACATATAGATATACATAAACATATATATGACTCAAACAGCCATTTAGTTTTGGAGTTGCACTGATCAAATGACATCCTTCTCCAGCCCTGCAAAAGAGCCCTTTTGTCATCTTTTTCTACAGAATCAACACCTAGATAACAAAGCCACTGACTGCAAGTGTGAACTCCTCGTTACCAGTTCCACCAAGCATAAAAAGCACGCACCCCTGAACTGCATGTAGGTTCAGTGTCTAATACAAGATTAAAGGCTATGAGGGGGTTTCAGTGAAAAATGATAGATCAGGGATGTCCTACGAGCACCACTAGAAGAATTGCTTCTAGTTTGTAAACAATACCAAGCACAACACCTGCTTGTCACACACCACCACAGTATTTCCATGTCTTTAAGAACAGCGAAGCCAGCTGCAAAAGACAAACTGGAGCACTTCAAACAGTAATTGTCAGGGTGTGGAACCAAGTCCCAGGGGCACGAAATTCATGCAGCACCTCGAGTTTTCTTCCTCCACCAAGCTTTCACTCCCGACCCTGGAGGCAAGGGCACCCGCTCAGGGCCTGTTGGCGGCGGGGGGGCAGCCCACAGCCCCTGGCGGGGCCTCGGGCCCCGCTAGGGGCTGTGGGCTGCCCCCCCGCCGCCAACAGGCCCTGCCGCCCACACCTCCGGCCTGACCGGGAGACCAAGGAAGCAGAGACCGCTCCCGCGGTGCAACACACAGGACAGGCCGGAGCGGGGCCGGTGAGGTGCGGCGCTCCCCGCCCCGCCGCTGCAACCCCCGCACCGGGCAGGGCCGGCCCCATCCCAGGCCCCGGGGCCCAACAGCCCGCCCCGGCCACGGCCCGGCCCTCACCTGCCGACGGCGCTGCTACGGCCACGGGGACGTCGTGCTGAGGGGGGACGGGACGGAGGGAGGGAGGGGGGGAAGGAGGAAGGCGGGCGGAGCGGCGCTGCCCCCTCTCCAGCTTTGATTTTCTTCCTTCTCCGGTACCCGCAGGAGCCGGAAGCGCCTGGCCGGAAAGGCGGCTGACGGTGGCCTCGCCGGGGAAGGCGCGGCGGGAAGCGGCCTCTCTAGCCTGCAGCGACCGTGTCTATGGTCGCTGGCCCGCCGAGCCGTTGCCATAGCAACCAGAGCCGGGGCCACCGATCCCCGCCCCTACCCGGCCCTGCCGCCGCTTGTGTGTTACCGCCGCCGCGCGGAAGCCTCGGGAGGGGCGCCCCGGGTCTAGGAGAGGGGGGGGGTGCCCAGAGGCGGGGAGGGGTTACAGCGGTCACTGCGGTGGCGGCCACCCTCAGCGGGCGGGGTGTCCCCTCCTCAGGGCCTGGGCTGGGCCTGGGGTCCCGCTGCTCGGTGCCGGCGGCGGGGCCTGCTCCCCGGCCGAGGCGGCGGCAGGGTTGAGCTCTGTGGCGCCGGCGGGTGTGTGCCCGCTGCGGTGGGAGGCCCTGCGGCTCCTGCCAGGTGCCGTGCCCTGCCGCACCGGGGGCGCCGGCAGCCGGCAGCGTTGGGGCGGGAGCCGCCTGGAGCCGGCGCTTGGTGCCATGGCAGAGGCTGCGGGGAGCCCGCTGCCCGCCCCCGCTGTGAGGAGGAAAAAAAGCATATCTATCGAGGAAAAAATCGACATCATAAGTGCTGTGGAGAGCGGCGAGAAAAAGGCAGACATCGCAGCCAAGTATGGCATCAAGAAGAATTCCTTGTCTTCAATTATGAAGAATAAAGAAAAAGTTTTGGAAGCCTTTGAATCCCTACGATTTGATCCTAAAAGAAAAAGGCTGAGGACTGCTTTTTATACCGACCTGGAGGAGGCGTTGATGAAGTGGTACAGAATTGCTCAGTGCTTGAATGTGCCGGTAAACGGTCCGATGTTGCGCCTCAAGGCTAACGATTTTGCCCAGAAGCTCGGACACAGTGATTTTAAATGCAGCAATGGCTGGCTCGACCGTTTCAAGTCGAGGTACGGTTTAGTGTTCAGAGGTCAGCCCGTAGAAGCGGCTGCTACTACTGCAGTGGATGCTCCAACTCCTTGGTACCAAAATGTTCTTCCTGGTTATTTAAATGATTTTCAGCCAAAAAACATGTTTTATATACAGGAGACTGGATTGTTGTATCAGATGTTACCACATAACACGTTTGCATTTAAAGGGGAAACTTGTTCTGTAGGTAAACTAAGTGAAGAGAGAATAACCGTAGCGGTGGGTACAAATATAGATGGCTCTGAGAAACTTCCTTTGCTTGTTATAGGAAAAAACAAATGTCCACAGCCTTTCAAAGATGTGAAGGCGTTACCTGTGGATTATGAAGCAAATGATAAGGCATGGATGACTTCAGAACTGTTTGAACAGTGGATGCATAAACTTGATCACAGATTTCAAGCACAGCAGAGACAAGTAGTTATTCTGGTTGATTCTCTCCCAGCTCACACAGAAGTAAAGAACCTGAAGTCTGTCAAATTAGTGTTCTCTCCTCCAGACTCATCTTCATGTGTAACTACAAAACGAGGGGTTATCAGAAGTCTGAAGGTTAAATACAGGCATTGTCTTATCAAGAGATTTGTTGACTGTGTAGAAGGAAATAAAGAGTTTATGCTGTCTCTTCTTGATGCAATAGAGATGTTGTACCTGTGCTGGAAGGAAGTAACACCAGAGACTATAGTAAAAAGTTACTCTGAAGCAGGATTCAAATTAGAAACCAAGGCAAATGGTAATGACACAGAGGTTAAAAGCCATTTTGATTTGATTGCACGTGCACAGGCAGCTGGAGTGGAGTTTCCAGAAGGTTTATCTTTGGAGGACTATGCGGCTCTAGATGACGGCTTGTTAACTTATGAAATGCCCACAAATAATGAAAGGATGTGTGCCAAAGAGAGCGCATCAGATGAGGCTGGGACATTTGCTGGTGATGAAGATGAGGATGAAGGTGATCGATGTCAGGGAGCTGAACAGCCTTTACCATCAAAAAATGAAGCTTTGAGTGCTTTAGATACCCTTCGAAAGTTTCTCAGAAGTCAAGACACAGATGATTCTCTTCACGATTCCCTAGCTGACCTGGAGAATTTTATTCAACATGTAGCATATAAATAAATACTTTAGCAATTTGTGAAAGTATGTAATTGAAAAAAACAGGATTTATATAAGTAAACAGAAGTAGGCAGTTTAATAACAAGTATTGCTGCAATATTCTCTAGTGTGTCTTGCTCAGGTGCTTAATGAAAGAAATTGGAAATTGTGAAAAAGGCTATGGACTGAAGTTTCCACAAAATCACAAGGAAAGAACATGAAATTTGGGTTGGAGAGTGGAAATGAGCTGAAACTTTAAAATTATAACTGTAGTAAGTACAGTGGAGGGAAAAGCCATGCTTCAAGCAGTTTGGTGCACTCTGGATGAACTAGTGCCCACTTTGAATCCTTTCTTCAGGAAGAGATTAGCACTTCTTCACATTGGTAATTTCACTGGTGTATTAGGTGTTGTTGACAGTGGAACAGTAAGTATTAGCTTGGTGCTTTTGATACTTAAAAAATTGAATAACACAGAAAATACATGCTTAACTTCTGAGAGCTAAGGGTTTTTTAAAATAAGGGGGGTTTGTCCTGGTTCAAGAATTCTGGCCATAGTTTATTCTTGCAGCAGAAAGTTAGCAGATTTGGATGCGTTTTGTTTTCTTTAAGCTGCTCCTGTGTGAATATACACAAATGGCATAATCATTTATCTGAGAGTCAAAAGGCAAACAAACCTTTACATAGCCTTTGAAGAGGTCAAAAAGGAAGGTCATTCTCTCCCTTTCAGCCTTTTTGGTATTTGGATTTCAGGTAGGTCCTTCTGTGCAACTCCATGTATTGCTACAGTAAATACAGGAAAAAATCAGCCTGTGTAGTATCTGCACTCAAAACCTTACTGACTCTTACAATTTACTACAGTTGTAGGCTTTGTTGTAGGATTCAACACACCAACGTGGTTTATTATTATAAGTACCCTTAACAAGGATGCTGTTTGCATGAATGCAGTGTGAAGTTGAGCAAATCACAGTACATTTACATGTCTTCAAGTATGCATTTCAAGTAATTGTAATCATACCAGAGCCAAAAATCTCCATTTATATGAGACATAGTGCTTGTGACTTTTTTTCAAAACCTGTTTTAAATATGTTCCGTATCTATCAATTTATTTTTTTTCAGAAGTTAGAGATAATAATTTTTCTGAATTAGAGGAAGAAGAAAATATTTTATGGAAGGCCTTTAGGAAATCTATATAATAAAGAATCTATTATGGTGCTTATAATTAAACCATGAGAAACAATCTCTTGCTTGTTTGAATCTTCAGTTCAATAAATAGTTTGGCTAAAGCTTTACTTTTCTTACTGCTTTCTTGCTGTTCTTGCTAGTGGAAGACAGCTTATCCATTTATAAAAGCATTTCAGAAAATATATGAAATTGTTGGAAGACAGTGAAAATATTGGAGGGGGTTAGAAAATTCCTATGGCATACATAAACTTTACGAATATTTTATTAGAACCTCTACAAAAAAAAAAGTCTTGTTATGAAGTATCTGATGTGAATTCCATCCAAAGGATATTCTGATTAAATAAGATATTTCTGTTGAAATTCCAGTACATGAAGTCACACACAGAGATACATTGATTCTGTGAAAACAGTACCCCTCTGCATTATCTCTTTTAACTATTATTATGTTAAAATCCAAATCCAAAGTCTTTAAAATTCTGAAGCTGTGTCAAATAAATCAACACATTTTGCTTGTTTAAATACTTTGGAACAAGCTTAAGAAAAGTACTTTTTATTTTGGCTAAACTTGTTTGAAGTTCATATAAATCCCACAGAGCCCTATGGATAATTTTACTGTAGTAATTTTTTGATTTAAAATGTATGGTTTTCTTTGCAACAGCTTCTCCTGCTAAAGGCAAGTTGAGGGAAAAGTTTCTATTAGCCATACAGTAAATGTGCATACTTTTTAAGATTTGACTCCATGTGGACCTCATTAGCCTGGGATCCAGACGAGGAAACTCTCTGTTTCCTTCTAAGAGAATTTTGAGTGTGAAAGTGTTGGACCCGAGTGAGAAAGACCTGCATAAGTAAGCAGCAAATCTTGGTTAAACAAGGGTTCAATCTACAAGAAGTGTAATCTTTGCAAGATGAAGCTCAGATAATCAGGAAATGGGAAATAATGTTAGCTGGTAACAAGGGAAGTGTATTACTGAGGGCTGTGAGGTTTCCTCATGAGAACAACAGGAAGGATTTACTAATTTGGCCTGGACTTTGAAGGTGAGTTGTGGAACTTGCTTTAAAAAACATACAACCCATCGAAATCATGTATCTTTAGAGAATATATGACTTTTTCCTAGATTACTAGTTCATTCTGGGAAATCAAGCTAAAATGCGCTCACTGAAACTGTTTGGTTTTTTTTTTAGGTCAGACACTTCATATTCTAATGCTATAGCTTTCAAAATTGTTTGGGAGCCCAAATAGTTCTTTTCACTTGGATTTTGGTCACGTTTGTAGTCAGAGAATGTGAAATCCATTTTGAAGCTTGTTGCTGTTTCAGGTGTTTGTTGACAGGGAAGTGCAGACTCCTCAGATCCGAAATGCTAGCAGTGAAAAAGGAAGTGGTGTGCTATGTAAATGTTAGTTTGTGTACACAGTTTGAGCTAGAGATTTTTTTTACATTATCTAGGTAAAGCACCAGGACACTGGTTTTTCACGTCTGGGGCGGTATCTTGGAGGGAGAGGGAGCATATTGCTTTAGACAGCACCATATTTAAAAAGAAGAACCTTCTCTACAAAAGGCAGGTTACTAAGGCTGTCATTTGCTTAATACTTCAGGTATTAGTTTGGACAACTGTGTGCTCTTTCCTATATGCTCTTCTACTTTACGCTATGGTTAGATAATAATTCCGTGTTTTGGCATAGTCAGTGAGGTCACTTTCAGTAACCCAAAGTGACTTCTAGAAGTGTGAACTGAAAATACAAAGTTTTAAAAATATAACTTGACTTCCAAAAAAGGCCAAAATAGAAAAAAATATTTGGAAAGTATGTTTCGTATAATCAAAAGCATCCTCAGAGTCATTCGTGAGACAAGTAACCTGTAAAATCAAATATGCTTTTCAAAATACATCTGCATTTGAAAATTTTAATAAATATTACAGTGTTTCTGATTTTTTTTTTTTTTTTTTGAGTGTTACTGTTGTGTGCAGTTCTGGTTATTTACCTTTCAGATCTATAAAACTACATCTTCTTTTACAACTGTTACTCAAAGGTTACTCACCTTCTCTCTGGTAAAAGGAAATTAACAAGTTTTTGCATCCTTAGGCAAAAATAGAAGAGAGGGGATGGTCAGGGGTTTATAGGACAGCAATCTATACGTGCCTGTATACCCAATATTTGTGATAAATAGGTAATTGAGGGAGTAATTAAGTCGATGGTTTCTCATTATTATGTAAGTCTTCAGAATTACAGTCTCAAACACACAGAATCTTCAGTGGTTTTAAATTTTAACTGCAATATTTTCATACATCTACATTAAATTATAACCTTAAAATATTGGTAAAATACCTTCAAGATTTTTTTTGGTGGTTGTGTGCATTGAAATGGCAGAGTGAATATTGGCCTGCTCAACACCTAACTAAAACACGGGGTGACCGGGCAACCGTGGCACGCAATGACAGCGTTTCACCGTATTTTCTTCCTTTAATATCAATAAAAAGCTGGTGCTTCCTATTTTGGGGACACCATTGTTAAAGGAAGACTTTGCAAAGTTCTTACCAGGAACTGAATGGTGTTGTCTCCAGAGAAGAGGTTTTATATTTAAGCGAGGAAGTCATGTGTATCTAGATGTTTTAATATGCCTATTTTGGGTGTTTCTTCCTTGAAAATCAGAACAAAACACAGTCAATTCAGGAGCAAACAAATCTAATTGAAATTTTGGTGATGTGATGAGTGATAGCGCACTTCTACCAATACCTTCATTAACAATAGAAAGATCTTGGCAACAGATGAAAAGATAACAATTTTATGTCCAACAGCCTATGTTTTTACATGTAGCTTTTATATTGCTAAAGCAGTGTCGTGTAGACATGTGATTCCCTTTTGCTGCTGTAATGCACTGTGGTATAACCACATCATTGTTCTGTAAGTTTACTAATTCGGGTGTAGCTCATTGCCGTTATTGCTAGTACAGTTGCTCCCTTTGAGATGTATTTTCTCTGTCACAACTGTAGCTGTGTAATGGTATTGGTCTGTTTAGAACCGTACAACTTCTGGGTTAGGGCAGAGTGGGAAAACCAGTAGCGTATGCCAAATTTTTCATAGCTGTGTCACCTCTGCTCCTTGAGCGGAATGGAGAAGTGTAAATTACAAATTACTGCGATCAGTAAAGTGAACAAATACCATGCTGAATTACCACATCTGCTGAGTGAGAAGGTGCCATATTTACAATTTTTTAAATGCCTTACTGTGTTTTAAAACGTTTCAGTTGAAAGGCACGCTCTTCCTAAGCTTTTGTGCCGTCCTACCTCTGGCACAGCTTTCCAGCCTTGTTGTGTGAGTAGCACCGAGGGGAACAGGTCAATCTGCACACGTAGCTACAACCCATGCGAATTGTCACCCTGCGCGCAGGCGGTCGGCCGCATCGCTGGGGAGGTGAGCTCCAGGGCTGGCGGCTGTCCTCCACCTCTGCGTTTGCATTGCTTTCTGTGCCTGTGCGAGCACTTGGTTACAATTACGGGGGTAGTGACTCATCTGTCTGGGAAAGTTGTGGTCTGGTGGGGTGGTGCAACCTCACCCCAAACGTGGGATGAAACACCATTCGTAATATATCGATCGGCTCTTTGGAAACTCTGCAGGACCCGGGATTACTGATAGAGACATCCCAGGAGGGGAGGAGGAGGGCTCGGCGCTCCTGGGCCCTGCACAGCAGCAAAGCTGAAGAGCCCTACTATCTGGAGAAGTTCTTGCAAAACACTCGCTATGCAGGAAGGATTACTTTGACGTGTGATAACTAGTTGCTGGATTTCTCACCTGAAGTCAGCCACTTCTCTTGAGACATGTGTGGTGGGGCTGCCACCGTGTCACGCATACAAGGAGACAACGTACTGAAACCCCTGCTTTGCTTCTGGCAGTGCTGGTGCCTCATACTTCTAGGCTGTATAAATGATGCAACATGGTATTTTGCTATTCAAAGTTGTATTTCTTTTCCACCTTTTTTCATCCATTGTCTTCTATCATTTTATAGTCATTGATACCCTGCTAATTCTAGTGTTAATGTTAGGATCATTGGCACAACCTTCTGGCCAGCTGCTTTTCTCCTTAGTCTCCCTATTTCTAATATTATCTTATGCAGGTGGTATTTTTGAATCATCTTCTGTATCAGCTAGTATCACCCTCAATACACACACTCGTGATCTTGGGCCCTAATTTCTCCATTGCTGTATTTAGTGGCCTTCCCAAATCCGTGCTTCATTTAGCCAAGGTCATTTAGTATGTCTATTTTTTTTGGTCTTGTCTTTTCGTGGAGGAGTGCGAGCAGTGCTTTTTCCAGCAGTCGCCTGGGATGTCTGAGAGAACTGGTAATAAAACACATAATCTTTCTCTCCTTTCAGGTGTCTCCATTTTTTCCGTCTGTCTGTGGTCCCTTCTGATCTGTACTTTTGAGATTCTCAATTTGACATTTAGGATCTTCGTTGGAACCATTCCCTTTTCTCTTTCGTCTCTTATCCTTATCTGCCTGTATCACAGCCTTGCTACAGTTCACTGTTACATTACCATTTTTAAATATCATACCCCTAACCTCAGCTCTTTGGATCTTTCTTCCCTCCTCTTTTACTGGCCCCATCTAATGTTTAAACTACATTTTAAACTCCCTTTTCCTCCTTTCCGTGCTTTGATGTCTATTTCTTTTCGCCAGAAACAAATATTTAACTCTTTCTGGAGACAACCAGGTTTTTACTTTCTATTTTACTTCACGTGTCTTCAGGATACCCTTAGATCAAAGGTTATGTAATGACTAAATGTATGTTATTTTCTCTAAATTTACCTCTGTGTTTAATTTTCTCCCATTCTTTATTCTTAGCACTGTCAAGTTTTTCCTTTGTTTGAGACTTTCTCTTGCACTCCTGATCACCAGCATGAATGTGATTCATTTTTTTAAGCTTGTAAAAAAATAAAAACACAAACAAAACCTGCACAAAGAGAGAGTTTGGGGCTCTTTGTTTACATAGCTAACTGTGTTACAATGCCGCATGAAATAAATCAGATTCAAAGCCAGCTCACACATTAGCTAGTTTCTATCAAGGTTTTTTATTTGATTTTTGCTTGTTTGTTTGTTTATTTTCACTCTGATTTTTCCTGTTCCAGTAGTTGTTTGTGAGATTTCAGATATTTATGCCCTGTTTGGCTTTGTAGTCAGCCCATGTGGCCAGAGATCATGAAGAAAAGCAGGTGGATCATAAAAAAGAAGGAGTTAAAAGGCGAGGTCCTGGTCCATTGAGGTTCCCCTGCAGGAACTCGAGGAGAACTTGCAAGTCAGGTTAAGCAGAACTTTTTTATTCAAAATCAATATTCAGAGTCCTCTGAAAGTCCACATCTATACACAAATGAGCCACAGAAATTGGTGTGAGAGAGAACACCACAGGTTGTCTGAATTTAGGCTGGCAAGAAATGGCCACCCATAATTCAGCTCTGCTTCAGAATTAATTGACATGAAGTGGGTTGTTTTTTTTTTCCCCAGAGCTAACGAGACATGATCTATGCAAACTGTGTGTGATGCACTGCCCAGGGCCCGTCTATGTTAGCCGTAGATATTTTGCCTAGGCAGAGATAGAGATTTGCCTACAGACAAGGCAAGGCTGAAACAGCAGTGGTGGGTAGGAGCAGTACTTCTGTAAAGTCTAGAAGCTGCAGGAAGTGTCAGACAAGCTTGAAAATGGGCATGGCACTCCAGAAGTTACCGAGAGACACTTTGTAGTATGGACTCGGGATTTGAATCAGAGAGATCCTTATTACGTGCAGTTCCCAACAACTACTGAACTATTTTTGAAAAGCTGGCTTGATGGATAGCAATTTTACTGCTCCGAGAAAAAAGTGGGAAAGAGCATTACAGGTGCATTCAACAGACAGCACAGGTAAATATTACAATTCAAATCCTAGCAGAGACAAACCCTCAGTTCCCTGTGGGAGCTGAGGGTGACCAGACTCAGTGCATTATATGCTGAGCATCTGCAGAGAAGCAAGAGACGACGTGGCACACGATGTAGACGTGCAACAGTGAAACAGAAAAGGCAAGTACAGGCAGACACAGCTACAGGCTTTCAGCTCCACTCATTGAATGACTATAAATGACCATCCTGTGCCCCATCAGAATGGTTTTCCCTACACATCCCATTAGCAAACCAGTTTTTTTCAAAAAGCAAAAGAAATTCTCCTATGAACTGAAAGAGATTTAAGATTTGATAATTTCTTGCCAATTTGGCAATGTTGCTGCATACCCTTGTAGCATGTAGAAGTTGGCAGCAGAAACCAGAACTATGAAAGATAAAGCTGAAGTAAAAGCGTAATGAAACTTGTCGGGTTTTATGTCCCCTTCTCACCTGGCCTTCACTCAGCCCATGTAGAGTTAGGTGCCCTAAATCACACAGCACCTTCAGAGATTCGTCAAAATCTAATTTAATACCACCCACTTGCCCACTTCAGCTAACAGGAGAGCATTTGGCAAATTTGCTACCTGGAGGGTTAGAAACCATCTTGCAGTTTCATCTTAAACATTCCTGGTTAAATAGCTTTAGGAAAAGAAAAGAACTTGACTGTTCCCCAGCGCTACCTACACCATTATCTGTACCCAGCCTCAACGCACGCATGCAACTCCAAACCTGTGCTCCGCTTTTCACGCCTGCATTCGCAGTGTTGCTCTATTGAGGACTAGTACTGGGAGGGCAGATAGCATCCTGGGCAATGAGATTATATGAAATTTACATTCATGTAAGCTTCCTAAGGGATTATTTAGAATGGGGATTAGGGAGCTTTATGAATTTAAAACTTCTTTTGGATTTCTTCATCCTCTCACCTCATCTCATGGAGGGGAGAACCCAGTGGCTTGCACTGGTGTAGTCTCACAGTGGGTAGCGTGATCATTTTGCACAGCCTTCTTTGTGGAGAGCTCTGCTGGTGTTCCCCAGTGTATTAGTCTGCAAGAATTAGGAGGAAATTTTGCAACGTATGGAAAAAAGCCCTTACGTTCCTGCCAGCGGGAGGTGTAACTGCTGCTCTGCCTCCCAGGTGGGTTGACCCAGCCTCTTACTGGGATGCTGACTCCTCAGGCAAGGCACATATTTGTGAAATTACATGTTCCAAAAGCAGAAATGCAGGTACTCGTTTGCTTTTCATCATTCATCCTGTTCTCTCCTTCCTATCTGCCATTCCAGCTCCTCAGAGATTAAAAATTCCCCATCAGCCGCCTGCCTGATCTGATCAGTCCCCCAGCTTGGAAACCTGGGGTAGTTCTGTGCCATCCACCCGCCTGATTTACAGGCTTTAAATATAGCTCCTGTATTTGGAAGGCATCTCTTTCCTTTTTTTGAGTAGCAGACATTTGCATTCTCTAAAAGCATTTCCAGCTCTAATGGGAAAAAAATGAGTCGTGGACCTCAAATGAACTGCACGTTTCTCTCTCTGTGTGGAGATACAATTATAAGAATTTATACCAGGCAGAGATCTGCCCTTGCTGACTTTCAAGGTGGTCGTAGACTCAGGCTATGTGTGGATTGACCTTTGCAGACATGGTAGAAGTCATAAAACTTCACAATTAAGTACCCAGAACCAAAACAGATTAACGGAGAAATTATACATTCACTTCCAGGAAGCCTCTATTTCCTATAGGATCTTATCTACAATCTTTCCATCATGGGTTTCATTATCAGCCATTAGCATTGACCTCTTTTACTCCTGATGCATCTGCCTGCAACTGGGCGAATGCCAATTCTCACAGAATATTAGTATTGTTTACCTGTGTGCACAGTACACCTAAGTAGAACAATACAAAAATACCTTCTGTCAGGAGATCAGTCTTCAGAAAGCAGTATATAGGCACCGTGGCAGCCTGTCAGACCCTGGAACTTCTCACTTTACACCACGCTGGGTGCACCTACGCTTTGGCACGGCGGTGCGACCGTGACACGGGTAGGTACATCGAATAGGAGCCATAGATGTCGAGGGGGATCGGTTCCTATACTGTATGAGGATACGTAATTGGGCTGCTAGCCCACACTGAAGTATGTTTTCTCTGTCACAGCTCTCTAGAGCAACCAAAAAGATACCTAATGAAGGTATGCCAACTTGCACTGCCATCAGAGATACCAGTAAAAACATGGATCTGCCTGAAAATGAGCTGCAGCACATCTCACCCAGCTGTTTGTTAAGGATTTCTCCCCATACCAGACTCAAGAGGACATAGGCAGCTGCTTGTATTTTGGAAAACTCAACGTTTCTACCGAATTTATGAGACAAATTCTACCAAATTCAAAGACAAATTCATGCGCTTTCACATGCTCAGCACTGGCGCAGCTTAATAAAATTCTGAAGGTTTCATTAAGTGACAGCTATATTGCAACTTAAATAGGAAACCATTCTGTATATCCAGACAAAATGAAATGAATAAATGCATAAACTTAATTTAACCATGTAATAAACCAGCATAGTTTCTCATGGGGAATGAAGAAAGGCACGTCTCGGAGAAAAAGAAACAAAAATAAAATAGCAGAAAAGACAAGGCAAAATTTCTCAATGTTTTTTTGCAGGCAGTGTTGCAGCACTACTGTCAGCTATAGGGGACTGAAAGTTAGATTTAAACACAGGGTGCTGAGCAGTGGTAACTCCTGCCATAACTCCACTCAGCATATCCCTCCCTGGGCTGTGACCCAAGGCGTTTTGAATGAGTAACATAGCACACAAAAAAATGTTATCACCTGCATGAAGACATGGTCAGTGATTAAATACACCACGTGTTGGGACAGGGCACTGTTTTCACAGAAATAGGGATTGTAGGCAAGATGCACTCGCATTGCCTACTGAAAATGAAGGTGCAGGTATGTGATTTTCCAGGTTTCAGCATGGCATCGGAACGATTTCAGATACTAGGCAGAAGTTTACATATTCCTGCAATAGTGACCATGGCATTGCAAAAACTGTGGAAAACTCATAGCGTTAGCAATCTGTGTGCTTAATACAATCACACTGACAAAGGGACGTATCACAGTACTAACATCTGCGATGGTCAAACTAGTGTTAACAATATAGTGCCACAGAAAAGACTTTAACTGCTCTTTAAAAAAAAAAAAAATAATGTCTCAAAAATATACTTAGGTCCATTTTAAAATAACCACCTATGCTTCGTTGCTTTAGTCTTGGTTTCCACTGGTGTAGAAGAGCGGGCAAAGTGCCTTCAGGAGTACCGATGCTTCCGTACAGGGGGCTGAAGTTAAAAAGGCACATGCTGGAAGCACAGGCTGAAAGCCATCCAGACAGCCTTCATTTAGCCTCTTGCTTGTACACACATTATAAATACAACCTCTGTACACACTGTCACACTTTTTTCCTTTAATATCTGTCTGGCTTTCAGCCGGACATCACCTCTTTGATTCTGCTGCCTCCTTGATTACATGCTTAAATATGGGCACAACAGCTTCTGCAGAGCTGGACTAAGGCAGGACTTGAAGGCTGCCTCCATGATTTCTAAGGGTGGCTTATAACACTAGACTAGAACTGGGCTTTCGGGTCAGATCCTTTAAAGATATTTAAATGACCGAGTAGGAAAATAAACTTTTTCAAAGTATCTAGGAACCAAACTTGCCCCAGATCAGATATCCATACCTTTGGAAGTAGTCAGTGCTTATTTGCATCTTTAGGTATCTGAGTAGCTTTGAAAAAAGGTCATCTTTAATGTTGCTTTAGAGTCTAGACTTTATATTAACTATTTGTGAAATAAGGTTCAGTAATTACAGTGAAAATATGCAAAGGAACAAGAAGAGAACATTTTAATCCAAGAACAGAGAAAGGGACTTAGATGGGAGGATCAAATGAGAGCTGCCACAGCCTAAAAAAGTATCGAGCACTATTTTAGGACATCAAAGTTTATCTTCAGATATTTAAGGTGTGACTGGAAAAATCTCAGTACTCACATTACAGTTTGGATGTGCTGGTGTGTGGTTTTTTATGGCCAAGGTTACTGAAGGAATGTGCTCCTCAGATCTTACTCTCTTCTTACAAATTGTTCACAGTTGAGAAAATACCTTCAAACAGTCGGCTGAAGCACCCTAGAAATAAAAATAAGGAGGGTGTAAAAAAATCTGGTTTGCTTTCCCTCAAGTACCTTGTTTCTCTTCTCTTTGTTTTAGTGAATTCACCAATGATTACAACTAAGGCAGATTTACGTTTGTTTTTCAATCCTTTACTTCATCCATCTCACTTTTTATTATCTCTTGAAGAAAAGCGTTTCAATTTCTGTAAAGCATTGTCAGTTTTTTCCAGCCAGATCTCAAGCTACCGTTGACTTGGAAGTGACAACTCGTGAGAAGGCACCTCAGTGTAAGACACGCAGTGCTGAGGTTTCACGTAACGGTCATTCTCCGGGCAGTGGCTCTTTCCCCCATTTCAGTTGCTGATGGAGCATCTATGAACTGAGCACGAAAGCCCGTGGCCAGCTGGGGCTCTGATCCTTGTGCCGCACACCCGGGCAGCATTTCTTCTCTTGCTCCCAGGAGCAGTCACAGAAAATTTCCATTCTCCACAGTTTTTTTTCGAAATTGCGCAGATGCTCAGTTTAGCATTATGGTTGTACTGTCCATCCTGTATCTGCATTGCGAGGTCTGCTCCCCTCTGCAGTCATTTCCGTACAAAAAAGGCTTTATACCCGATACTGGAGACCGCCAGCAGCTCCTGCTCTGAACAGGCAGTGAACAGCTTGAGCACACTCACGTCCTGCTGCATCTCAAGCAATTTCTTCCTCCTAGCTTATTAGACAACTCCACTTTTGGGATCCACTTCTGGTCAGACTTCTTCCCAAAACTCTGACAGGGAGTGGAAGGGGGCTCTCTCCTGCCAACAGAATTGCAGTGCCCCGATAAACCACTTGTTCCTTAAATCAGTTTATCTTGCACTGTTTATACCAAATGTGCATTTACAGTACAAGTTTGGGATATATTGCAACATGGTGGGAAAATTGTATTTAAATCATTTCAGTCTCTAAATTCCAGCTTAGTCCCTAAGCATTGTAATACCACATTTACATAATTATTTTCAAAGAATGAGACAAACCTTTGTCTAAAAATTCCCTGTGCTGCTCCGCAAAGAAGTGAAAACCTGATCTATTCATTCGTGAAAGATCAGGAGAGTGACCCAAGCCCTTTTAAAAACTGATGCCTTTTATTTCAGTTTCATTCCATCACTGGCCTCAAAGGATCCCAACAGAAAAGATTAACAAATTGAAATTTTTTTTTTGTCACAATAGGGATGTTGTTAGAATCAGTACAAGTGCCTGAAAACTCGAGTCTCGGAACTGCATCATGCAGGCCTCAGCTGTTTGCCTGGGTGCTCGTGTCTTCATGTCTCCTGAGGGTGCTCTGCACAGTTGTGAAATAAAGCGGGGCTCAGCCTGCTGGCCCAGCCACCTGGGTTTGCCACGTTAAACTGGAGAGTTTTGAGGGCACAAAGGGCACAGTCGCTGCTGGAGCTTGGGAGCGCTCTGAAGTTGCCAAGTTAGGACCGAGCACTTATTATTTGGCTGCCGAAGGGAACACGAAGCTGGTAGTGCTAAGTGCGGGTTTTCCTGAAAAACAAACCCTGAGGCTCTACTTCGGGATGTTCATCCCACTTCTACCCAGCCTGAGACAAAGACAGACCTCATGGAGTCTCCTCTAGATTTCAAGGGTAGGAGTCTTGGAAGATGGCTGGTGAAGGCTTCCACAGGCAACCCCCCCGCTAGGCTAGATGGAGGAGCTGCTTGGGACCACCTACCTCGCACAATAACGCCGTGTTTCTCCAGCAACTGAATAACGAGATGCCTTCGCTGACCAGACACCGTCCTTCTGGAAGGGCAGTCCTCGGCTGCGGATCTGGCCCAAAGTAAAGCTGATCCCCCAGGAGGAAGGGTATTTCAAAACAGGCGGTACTACAAAAGAATACAAGCATCATCTGGTTTAGGATTTTACACAAGTTGCAAATAGTTAGGAAGCTTCTGGCTTGTGCAAAATTTGTAATCCACGTACCGCTTTCCAAAAACACAGGTAGAAATTATGTGTCCAGCTACACTTCAGCGTAAGTCTGCCAGTGCCCTAGCTGTACCCTGCGGCCTTTTTGATTTCAGCGGAGTTTTATGATATTGGAAGTCTCTCTTTGAATCCATTTTTTGTTTTGTTAAAGGAAACTTAGATACAAACACCTGGTTATTTTCAAGTATAGTTTTGTATTTACTTTCTGTTCCTGTTGAAGTCTCCAAAATATTATAGGCATGCTGCAACAGCCTGCGTTGTGTGTACAGCAGAAAATAAAGAAAAATACAATAAAAGAAAGCAGAAACACAGAAGCTCAGTTAAAAAAAGAGGTACTTAAAACTGGCAGGTACTTGGGTTTATGCTTTTATTGTCACTTTCATTTAACTACGTTATTTTAGGATACCCAGTTAGGGACAATAACTCACTGTTGAAGCATTGTTCCACTTTGTACTGGTGGCATTGGTTTCAGAAAGGTATAAATCTTTCTCTTGAGCACCTCTGGCTGAAATAAAGTGTAACTTGCCCTTTCATACAATCCAGAGTTCAGAGAGTTCGCTGGAGAGAGCGTTCTGTCTTCTGCAGCTCACCCAGGCAAAGCTTGCTCTGAAACGAGTGCAACCGTGGATGGGGTTCCAGACCCATCTGAGGTTTCTACACAAGGGTGCAATGGATTTTAGCCTTGATTCTGCAACTCTTCCTTATATTGGTGGCCTGCAGAAGCATCATTGCAGCTGGCACTTGGGCTGGCTTGAGAAGAACCCTGTGGGTTTGTACAGGCTCCTTTGCTTTGGGGACTATTTTTTTTTTAATGTTGCAGTGAATTGCAGTTCAGTGCAATTTCCTGTTCTTTCACCGTGACTTGTGGGAAAATTTAATCTGTCCTTTCCCAACGTATATCAGAGGCAGAAATAAGTCATTAAGGGACTAGCAGAACTTGACTGGCGCTAGCCCCTGCCTGCACTTCAGAGCAGGCAGATTAGCTGCTGACATCTGCAGCAGACAAGCTGCACTAGCAGGAGTTTATAATATAAGCCCTATAACTAAACAGTAACTTGCTCCATCACTCTCAAAAGTTTTAGCTGTTGTTGTTGTTGTAGTTTTCATAGGAAAAAGGAACAGGAAGAGTGTGAGTCAAGTGACTGCAGCGTTACAAAACATTCTGGTTTTCTGAAAATGTCGCGCTGATGACATGCTGTAATCTCAGTGATGCAAACCCTTCTCTAATTAGGGAAGAACATGAGCAAACAGCCTAGCTACGGGATCAGAAATGCCCTTTATAACATAAAAATTGGTGAAACGGTACTGAAAGCACACACAGATGTTTGCAGCTGGGTAACATACCCTGAAAACACCCAGGAAACTTAGTTGTCTCACCTGTGAAAAGACATTTCTTTTTGCTAAGGTGCATTGTGGAACCCAGTAAACACACTAAGGCCTATGAAATTATCAGATACAATCTACTCTTGTTACAAAACGCATCTGTGCCTGAAGCCTCCTGGGTTTCCAAATGCACAAGTTCGTTTCTGCTGTGAAGAGAGAAGCATGCAGCTGAAGGCGATGACAGAGGTGAACGTACTAACCTCCCTGCGCAGGCAGGCAAAAGGGAGCCTGCTGGGAGTGCTGCAGGGGAGCACCATCACGGCGCTGGTGGGGCTGGACCGAAATAACTGCCCTTCCCTGACAGTCTGATTCTTCAGCATCCACATATCTCATTACTCTTTCCTTGTGATTTTTTTTTTAATTAAATTAGTCAAATGCATTCTAAGCTGTCTTTGTATCACTCTAAAGTCTAAATGTAATGTGGCACAAGATCATATTTCCACTTCAATTTGCCATAGAAATCTTTAAGAATCTGAGTGGGAAATGCTACAACCTATGTAGAAAGACTGGAAGGGAAAAAAGGAAAAGATACAGTCTTGTACATTAGAAACAAGGGATAAAAATCCAGCAAAGATACTAAACAAAACCAAGTCCCTTCCTCTTTACCCTTCCAGTCTTTTTGTCTAGGTTGACATTTCAGTAAGAGATGAGTGAGCTGGGCTGAGGCTACAGAATGGGGCAAAATGGAAAATATGCAGGGCAGGATTGATTGGGAGAGCACATTTGCAGCCTGTGTGGTATTAGAAAGGCTGAGAGCAGCAAGCTCAGGAAGGAGATGGGGAAGAAATGGAAAGGAGGATAGCACATCACATCCTTTATACATCAAAGCAATAAAAATACTGTTAAAAAGCATGACATTGCCTATGGTTGACTAAAGTTAAAGAAAAGCTGTGGCTGAACAATACTAACAGCCTTAGCACCTGAGTCTACGCTCCTGAAAACATGACGGTCTTTGCCCGTGCTGGCCTGATGGCTCAATATCGGTTTCCCTATCACCAGAATAGACAAAGCCAAGGCACCTGTGAGCACATGGGAGATGCCTGGGTAACCTCAGTTTCTGGAATTCCATAATCGAAAGTGTCTATGTCAACTAGACGCTATTACTAATACTTGGAACTTCTGTCTTTTTTAATGGGAAAATCTTAACAGTATTCGCCAGTTTCACCTCTGACACTTCTGTCTGTAAGCATTATCACGTATGGCTATGACATCATATTAAAGAATATCTCCTAGAAATATTTAATTATTTCTTATTATTAATTCAGTCAGCAGTTTCGTAACACAGAGCTCCTCTTCATCTGCTCGTAGCTGCAATGTTGTAACTTTGCTTTGCTTTCCCCCCCAGCACTGTTTTATGAAGTGCATATCCGTACATTGCCAATGCTAAGCAAGCACTCCAGATTTTCAGTTAACTAAATCATTCGAGTGTTTTAAATCTATTAGCAAGGTGGTCATTAAATGAATCACTGACCTGTTTCTCAGCTACTCAAGCTAAGAAACTATAACTGATGACCTATAAATGCATCAGTGTGTTAAGAAAAATTATTAGCTGGAGAAGCCGAGCAACAATTTGTCACTTCAGGAGCACCCACCAATCTGAACAGAAAGATTCCCCAGTGCCAGCTTCAACTAATTCACCAGAAATCGCATTTTGACACAGACTAATGTCTGGGGGAAGTACCATGAAGCTGCTACACAGGCGGCATGCATCTCTTCTTTTTTAGTTTATTACTGGAAAATTTTATACAAAAATGGCTCAAACTTGGGATGCTTGGAAGTAAAACCTGGTGTGCCGACTCTCCTGGACCCAGAGAGATTAATTTTAGACCTAGCACTTACTCGTGCGTGGAACAAACCACACCTATGGTCCGACCACCCTCCCTGCTTGGGGACAGGGAGGGTTTAGATCCAGGTCCAAATTCCGAGCCCTGGTAGGTGTACCCCATACAGCAAGAAGGCTGAAAATGCCGTGTTTAATGTTGAGCTCCTCTGTTGTGCTTATCCACCAACAAACGACACGTGGAAGCCCCTGCTCAACCCTCACGTGTTTCTGAGTGGGTGGGCAGTGGTGGGGTGGTGGGGACACAGGATGGGACAGCGGAGGGGACACACAGCCATGCCCCACAGTCTGCATGCCCAGCCAGAGACCGTGGGGGGGGGAGCGAAAATTTAGGAGAGAGGAAGGGAGACAGGAGTTACCCACCCCCTCGCCATCTCCATCAACCATGGCACCGTGGACCCCCACGCCAGGCATTGCATCCTGGTGCGGCTTGAGACCTTCTGTCCCTTGTCATCTACAGCCATCTCTAAGTGCTTTCCAGCTAAGCCACCTGCTCCTAACAAAAAAATGATGTGGTTTTCTGCTTTTTCCTCTTCCCCAGCTCAAAGCAGCCCAAAACACTCAATTGCAGGCTGCCAAGAGAACCAGTCATTTCCCCATGTGCTGAGGCAGCCCTGCTTGTGGGTTGCCTTCTGGGTGGTGAATGCATGCGGCGTCCCACCGCGCTGCCGGGAGAGTTACGGCTTGAAAACCAAGGCAGGAGGGAGGGACTATTGAAATTTGCTCGTTCAACCGCTCTGAAAAGCAGCCTAAAACCTTCCCGCTAATGCACATTAATGAAATTTTGTGCCTGACTTGTATTTGTACGATGTTTGTCCCCTTGACACTGTATGTAGATGAAGACAGGTGGTAGGAAAGTTGGGAGCCAAAAAAGCAGAGAGCAGGACCTCACCCGCCTACAGCATAAAGGTGCTTCAGCCCAGTTAGCACTTGAAGAGCAACATCTTTTTTTTTCTTTCTTTCTTTCTTTTGCAATCATTGCTGACTTGACAGGCCCAGACGGAATTACATCACTTCCTAAAACCCATCAAAGAGAGTCCATCTCCTGAAGAAATGCAGCTCAGATGCACCCTGGCAGGAAGCAGGAAATGTAAATGTTCGGGTGCAGCTGGGAGCCGGCGGAGCACCCTCGGGTGGGAGCCGCCGAGGGAACATGCGAAAGCAAAACCTCATCGCGCTGCTTTCTGCCCTGTCGCTGGCCGGAGGATCTGCCGGGCACGGTGAGTAAGAAAAGCGCCTTTTGCCTTCGGAGCTGGGGCCGTGTTTCGTGCCTGCAGCGACGGGACCGAGTCGGAGGGCAACACCCTCCAAAGCGAGCGCTAGGAGATCTGTGGGGACTTGCTCTCCGCTTCTTTTAGCTGTGTTTACCCTCTCTGTTTTCATCTGCCTGACTTTTTCAAAGCTTTCACTTTTTTTCCTTAGACTAACCCCCAACAGCAGCAACCGAATCCTACAGTTCCTACATTGCCTAAATTGCAGGTGTGTAGGGAACCACAGTTTCCATGCTGGCCTGCCAGGCATTTTGGTTCTAATTTCAATTATTTGTTGTACATTTTAACCCTACACCCATACTATCAGCCTTTAATAGTAAAGTTAAAGACAGAGCACCGCTTCCATTCAAAAACCAACTACCAATTTCTGCAGTCCCAGTGCACCGAACCTGCTTTAACAGAACAGCCAGCTGGTTCTGGAGACAAATATTTCCAGTTCTCAGCTACAGAACAACGTGATTGGCACCGTGGATTTACGTTGTGACCTTCTGAAGAGAAGAACCACCAGTGGAAAAGCCACTTGCGACAAGATGCTGAAGCGCTGGGGTGTCGTTGCAGGGGCTCTCGCCAGCTCGCAGGGGGGAGTTTGTACGACCGGCATTTTGGCAGCCAGCCACCGTGCAAGACAGGCAACTCTTTTAGCACAACCTTGCCAGGCGGTGCTAATATGCCTTTCGGTGTCAAACCAACCCCTGCCGCAGTGCCCCAGTATGGACTAGTAGTGTCTGCTGCCCCTCTGCTGTCCTAGGGAGTGGGAGCTCTCCAGAAAGCAGGGAGGGAGGATGGTCACTCCCAGCTATCACCCAAATTCTGGTATTAAGGCTTTAAAATGCATTGGTGAAATAAGCGGTTTGATATGGGTATTTTTTCCCTGAAAACCAGTACTATAAGCAGGGAGTGAAACGGGGCTGCGGGCTCCCGGCACACTGCAGAGCTGCCTGCGGTTAGGAGTCTTAGCTGTAAAAGTGAGCGTGAAATGCTTCAGTCTCATCTGCATTACTACAGCCCTGCTGCACCACAGACACGTGAGGAAGACGCGCGGCAAGCATGGAACGTAGCTCTGAATCAAAGTGGTCAGAGGGAAGAGTCCTGCCACGGACAGAGTGAAATGGAGGTGCCAGGGAAACGAGGGGCATGATGCAACAGCGCAGAGTGATCAGGCTCCGGCTTCCTTAGCTCATTTGCTGTGTACTGGTCGCTAGTATTTCATCACCATCTCTGCAGGACGGAGGGACGCCTTAGTCCCTGTCACCCTCAGCCCACGGCTGGGCCCCCCCTGCCCGTGTTTGCAACGGGCATTGAAGACTGCACAAAGCACTGGGCAGATGTCGCACACCAGGTGCCCCAACCCACTCCCCACTGCCTTTAGAGACTTCGTATCGGTCGGTCCACCTTTAAATACTGGTTGATCTTGGCATGGTTCCTTTGTGGGCACGAGTCAGTCCTGCCACAGCTCTCCCCGAGCCCCGTCAGCCCCGGCTCTCCCGATCCAGCCCCCAGCTGCTGGCGAAGGGGAGGAGAGCACCTGCCCCGAGAAGAGCGGGGACCCTTGCTCCCCCTACAAAGGTGGCCTGTGCGTGTGCAGCCAGCCCCAAAATGTACCTGGGACCTTACTCTGACTGCAGGGGTGGGAGGGGGAAAGTTGTGAACTTGGTCCTTGTGGAAAAAACTGAACTAAAGGAGGAAGAATTTATCTAGGGGCTTAGGTACCCCACAGGCACTGGTGGGTCAGGAGCCCCTCCGCTGAGGGCAGCCCCCTGGGGGGGATCCTTACCTTGCAGTCCTCCTTGCTCCCAGATCAACAAGGCAGGACTTTTAAAGGAGCTTTTTTTTTTTTTTTTTTCTCCGGTCCCAGACACAGTCCTCACCTTTAAAGTGCTTTGCTGGAGAAGAGGGGCAGAAGCCCTTGGGGATCTCCCAGGTCTCACCTCTACCGTCTAGAAACCATTTACAGAATAGGTAATAGGAGTATGATTAAATCTTGCAGCATAGATGGATTGAAGCCTTCCTAAGTCTTGTTCCCATACCATGCTGGAGCCTTGTAAAACCCCAGCCTTGCCAGCTGGATTATGATTAACAGGCGGTTTTCTCCTGGCTGCGCCGCAGTTACCTGAGCTGGTGGCTCTAAGAGCGTGCCTGCGGTCTCAGCTCTGGGTGCTGGC
The DNA here is from genome assembly GCF_017639655.2 of Falco naumanni. Classification (NCBI taxonomy): domain Eukaryota; kingdom Metazoa; phylum Chordata; class Aves; order Falconiformes; family Falconidae; genus Falco; species Falco naumanni. The sequence goes on along the minus strand of NC_054054.1, from coordinate 77,058,140 downwards.
CCTCTTCTGGCTCCACGCCGGGGGGACATCAGGCTTTGCAACAGTCCCCTTCCCCGTCCCCTTGGCATCTGCAGGCAGAAAGCCCTGCTTGGTGACCTGCCGAGGGCCAGCGGTGGCCCTCCCAGCTCTGGGTGCTGGTGCTGGCTGCTCAGCCTCGCAGCAGCCCTGAAGACCTACCGAGGTGCGTGCTGACCCCAGGACCAAACATTAAGGCCCTTACTATAGCTTAGAGAAAAAGTCTGTGACCCTACGGGCATTTCGCAGGCTATGCCGTCTCCCTCCATGTTCGGTGAAACGCGGGGAATTGCACTGTGAGTGGTGTGAGGTGGGGAGCGAGGAAACACAGGAGGGAGAGGAGCAGTAAAGTGTGCAGGATCGTTAAGTGGAAGAGTGGCGGTGGCTGCACACAGAGCTTTATTTTGGCTGTGTCTCTGCGCTAGTGTTTTGAGCTGTCATTCAAAGAAACATTGCTATCCAAGACCCAGGTATGCAGCAGCCACTCTCTGGCAGAGAACTGCCCTTTAGGTGAAGTCTCCTACAAGCCTGGGCCCCTAAGGAAGTGCTATTTTTGGCCTGTTCCCCCCTAGAGTAATGAACTTGAGAATGAGTTTGAAGCCATTGGTTGCCTGTTACAATTTTCTAGCAAAACAACAATGTGAGAAATGAGGATTTGCTACATGCTCCCTTTCCAAAGTGCAGCCTCCTAAGAAGCAGATGAAAAACGCTTTCTCCTGAACACATGAATTCCTTATACATATTTACTCCTATTCCTCCCTTTTATCAACACACACAAACTTCCACCGTGTTTTATTCAAGTGCTTCAGGGACTTCTCAGAAAATCTCTGCTTTACATCAGCAAGTTTGTATATTAAATCTCAGTCAGTGACACCAGTCTATTTTCCCTCAGGAGATTTTGTGATAGCTGGAGAGCCGGTGGAGCTTTTGAATCTTAAATTCCAGGGTCCTCCTGAGAGCAAGGAGCACCAAGGGGTTTGCATCACGGTGAGGTCGCACGGGTATCACTGATGCAGAGCTAGAAGGCCATGATATTAAGTAGCTGCAACTAAATGCATAAATTGGTCTGGAAGACCTTTAGTAACAGGGGCGAGAAATGAGGCTACAGGTTCACAGTCTGACTCTAAGACGTGTGACTGAATTTGCAGCATCAGCAGTTAACGCAGCACTTCATCTGGACGGCAGCGCAGTCAGAACGCAGCTTCCATTCCCCGCAAATGAACTTACAGCAGTTTCCTGTTTCAGGCGATACCTAAACAACACTTTCCGAGCACCCCGTTTTAACAGGATCTTGTCTGCAGATTAGCCACCCTGCCTGGAACGCTTGCAGCCCCTCATCGGAAGAGCGCAGGCACCCCACAGCTAGCCTGCAGGCTTTCAAAGATTCCTCCTCCAGCCAGACTGACAGGCGAGACCTGCCGCGACAGGCAGCTGGGCAAGCCCTGGCCGTGGCAAGGAACGTCCCGCAGCAGCGTGCAACGCAGGAGAAACAGGACGGGGATGAGTCAAGGAGTAGGAGAGGATCATACGGACCACGTGGAGGGGTATGCCTATACCACCAGAAGGAATGTGTGTATGGAGCAGAGTGGTACAGGACGTGGTAACGTTACGCCAGCATACGCGGTTTTATAGCTTTTTCTTCTTCATCACCCCCCCCGTGAGCCTTCGCTTCACTGTGTTTTTCTAGCTCATAGGAAAGTTTGGAGAAACGAAGGATTTCCATTCAAACTAATCAGCTTGACTATGCTACGGACTTAGCTCTTGCTTTTTCTCTATCCCATCCCTTTTTCTTCTGTAAGTAGGCACTATAGTGTAATTTGAAAAATTCCCTTCCGAGACCCCAGTCGTCGAGGCTGATGAGAAGGCAGCAGGGAGACTGATGATTTTACAGCAGAACCAAATGTGCTGACTGCCGGCTATTTTCCTTTGCCTCGCATCCAACTAGAATCATAAACCTGTTTGCCCGCTTACTTCATCAAGAAGCTCATATCACCACCCCTGAGTGCTGCAGTGCAGACCTCAGAGGAAGGAATGCTGCAACAACAGAAACGTTGTTTGTTTGTTTCAGATGCAGTTGTTTGGACTCCAGCCTGTAAAGCTGCTCGGTATATTTAACTCCCTCGGTCTCCCTTGAAAAGCAGGTTTGGGAGCACCACCGGAACTCATGCAAAGTCCATCAGTTATCCAAGCACATTTTTAAAGCTGAAAATATTGAATAATATTATCTTATATCATGGTATCTGCATACAGGGACATAGCTTTTTTGTAATTCATAAGAACTGTAATGGAACCTTGTTTGAGCAGCTGCTAGTGCTTGCTCAGGCGTTTTGGTCCCCTGAGGACTAGATCCTCTAATCTTCGGTGGTGGGAACCCTGGGCATCCCCTGGGTCTGAGCTCTGCTCCTCAGAAGCGATGGGCTGGAGGTGGATGTACCGATGCAGCAGGTGAAACACAGGAAATAAGAGCAATACCCTTGCAAGAACATTGTGCAATTGGCTGCCCTTCTGCTGAAAGACTTATTTAATTCACTCGGAGGAAAAGATCTTTGTGAGAGGAAACAGTTCACAGAAGTGATGCTGTTTTGTCCCTGGAATTATGCAAAGTGAACAAAAATACATGGCAGCAAGGTCACTCCCTGTGATTTGCCATTTTCTTTGCCTGGGGACTAGAAAAGGCAATTCTATTTCACACAGAGACAAATGATTTGAAATGTGCTTCACAGCTCAAAATCAGGCAAATAAAACGTACCAGAGACGCCGGGAAAGTCTCTCTTGGAAATCAAGCGCAGCGTATGCTGCAACTGAAAGTTTAGCGTTGCTGTTAATGAGGTGTGACTGTTTGTTTTTGCTTTAAAGTCACACCATGCTTTAGACATTTGAAAAATCCATTTTCACTCTAAGAGCAAATGAAAAATAAGGTATTTTCTCCACACCCTTTCCCATTTGTGTTATTTTAAGCAACAGGCTTGTCCTTCTCAATATGTCAGCTGTGGCAGACAATGGGTTTCAAGGGCGGTGGCTGGAGGAGGCAATGAAGCCAGGTTGTGGAAGCGGCTCTGTGAGGGGGTGGTGGGCTGGTGGAGCCGCACCAGCGGTGCGGAGCATCGTGCTGTGGGTGCCTCTAGCCCTGCCTCGCTGTCCTGTGCGACCCCCACCGCCACAGAGCGGCTGCAGGCACCGGGGACTGTGCACCACCTTGGGAAGGAAAAGGCAAGTGGCCCAACCAACAAGGGAGAAGAGCGATAGGATTAAGGACAGCCAGTGGATCCCAGGGAGGGCTGGGGGAGCACAGCCAGGGGTCACTACCCGCGCGGGAGGCAGGGATCAGGTTTTGCTCTTGGCTGAAATACTGAATACAGGAGAAAGCAACAGAGTGACTACCGACAAAGTGCTTTGCCACTGAAGAGCTAACATTTTCATCGTCATATTGTGGTGAAAGACTCTGGTGACCTTTGCAGTATTAAATACTATATTCAAGTATTAGGTATTATTACCACGTATTGAAATTCTTTCCTAGTTTTTAGGAAAGGATGAAACAATTGGATGTCTGAGTGATCAGCGTGGCATAGAAATCTAGATAGATCACTGCTGTCACGCTCAAATAATTTTATTCCTTTGAAATTGGGTTTCCTGGAATACGGTCTCAAGACATACTCATCTCCTCTTTGAGACAAATCTGACAGGAGAGGAGATGTGGCAGAGTGGATTAAGCAAGAGATAGCACTCTATTCCCAGTTTTCCTCTCTCACTCGGCATCCCTGGGAAGGACAGCATCCCTGTCCTACTGATTTCTCATTTGTAAAATGGAGATGATAACTGCCCATCTCTCAGGGCCATTATGAAGATTAATGTGTTTACAAAGGCATTTAAAATGCTAAGCACTTTTGGTTCCAGTCCTGTGAGATTGGAAATGCCAGCTCTGAGGTGCTGAAAACCTTAGACTTTTGCTAACTCTAGTGGAAACTGTGGCTGCCTAGCACTTTAGAAGAACAGAGAGAAACATGTCATTGCAAAAGTCGTGGAATACCATCCCGCTTTGCTGCACAAAATGAGAGCTGCACCAAGCCGGCATTGTATCTGAAAGGGCAGATAACATAAAAAAAATATCATCATTTAATTTCATTCTAAGAGAATTATTGAAAGCTTTGCATTTGGAAACATGTTGGTGCAATTTATCTAAGGACCTTTGGCTACAGCAGGATTTTTGGCATCAGGACGGCATACAGTACCAGCCCAGAATCTGCTGTACTTCTGTTCAGCTTTAAACTCCATGACAGTCAACACAGACCCTTACTTAGCCTTAAAAAAAACCCCAACTTATTTTGCTATTACCAATATAGCCAACTTTAGCCACTTTTCTTGCAAAATGCATGATAAATGAAACAAAAAGCCGAATCAAGGTTCAAAACCCCTAGTCTTGGCATCTGTGAAGAATAACCAGCACTGACTCTCTACCATGTGCCCCTTCAGCCAGGCCAGAGGATCCAGCAGAGGCATAGTTAATGACACCTGTGTCCAGCACAGTCCCCTTGTTACTGCTACCGCTTCCAGTCCGTGCAGAAGTGAAAGTCAGCAGCTTCTGCAGGCTTCAGACTTCCTTTCACCAGTTCTGTTTTTCCAGAGAAAGAAATTTGAGAAAGACGCAGAAACAGGGAGACGAGTGAGCTGGAGGAATTAGTGAACCAGGGGCAATGGCCTTCCCGAAGGGACTACTAACTCCCTGAGGAAGGAGAGGGATGGAAGAGGTTGCAGCTGTATGCGCCGAGGCTGAGGAGCAAAGCAGGACGCTGTGGTTTACCCGGAAGCAGACAGCTTTTGTGGGGGAGTGAGACCTGCCAACCCGCAGGAAAAAAAGTATTTGTGCAAGACAGCTGCGTGCAGACACACCATGCATGCAGACATGCCCCAGTAAAAACCAGCTGAGGAACATGGTCAGGACTGGTAAGGTTTTGTGGTGAATTTGCAACCTAATTCTACATCTGATGCTCAAGATTTCAAATCTGTGTGTATGGGGCATGTACTGATTTTTTTTTTTAAGATGTCAAATGAAAAGTACATACTAAACTGTATGCTTTGACTCACTGATAATACCAATAAAACCCATAAAATGTTAAGTTGTCCTCATATATTTGGCAGGCTCTGAAAATGATGGTTCAGGAGATGGATCACCGATATTACCCACTGTTACAGCAACAACTTCTCCTGCTGCACATTCTCCAACCACAGATGACCACACACCGGTACTTGTCACTGCGAGCACTACTGAAAGCGGCTTTGAAACAAAAATTACTCCAAATACTGAATCCAATGCTGCGAACGATCAGGACAGCCTAGAAGCAGCAGAACAGTCTATCTTGATATACATTGTCCCCGCCGTGCTACTGGTCCTGCTGATTTTGCTGATCATATTTTTTGTGATACATCATAAAAGGAAAAAGTCTAAGCAAGGTAAATTTCTCTTCTCGTGCATCAGAAGTGTGTTTTTAGGACATGCTCGTCATGAACAAAATGTTATTTGGAGGCCTGGGGTGCCACATTTAGGATGTACTTCTCCAGCTGGAGTTGCATGGTTGAGGGATAGGAAAGGGATCCACCCCAGCCAGCGGTGTCTGAGCAAGCACTTCTCCTTGCAGGGAGCTAGTTCTGCCTCTTGGCACCTCCTGCTCATGCTGCACACCCACAGGAGCCGCGGCACCAAGCTCCGGTTCCTGGCAATGCTGGGAACAGCGTATGGCTGTAAGTGTGGGACAAAAAACGCTTGTTCTGTCTTTATGCTTAATAACTTCATGCAAAGTGAATTGAATGCTTCTATGGCCTATACTGCCCACAAAGTAAAACTGCTCAGAGCTTCGATAAAATAAAAACAAGCAAAAACATTTTAAGGAGTCCTGCAAGGGTGGTGGCAGCTATGAAGATATCACAGTAAATGAGCTAGGAAGCCCATGATCAGACCACCTGGGTGCTGCAACAGAGTGAGCAGCGCTTCAGGAAGGTACCTTGATCTCTAAGCAAAGAAATTAGTAACTTGGAGTTTCAGAGCCACAGTAAACAAACTGAAGTGTCACATGAAACCCACACAGTTCATAAGTGAACTCCTGAAATGGTCATACCAGGGTCTATACAGAACAAGAGTGCAGCTGTGAGCTCCTCAGCCTGCAGACAGTGACATATGTTCAACATAGATATTAAGTTCATTTTTCAGCTGCACCTGCCTTGTCACGAGGTCACCATCATAGCAAACTGAATTCACAACCAGACACTTAGTTGCCTGCCTGTTTCTGAATGACCTGAAATGCAGGTACACTGTTCAGAGGGATGGGAAACATGGTACCTTGCAGGAGGATAATCCTGGGATCTCTTGCCCTGTGCCTGTTGCTTGGAGCTGGGATTTCAAGCATCCTCAAGGTGAGGGCAGACAGCTCTGTGGCTCTGGGGTGGCTCTGTGGTCAGGGCATGTGCTGGAACAAGTAGGTGTCAGCACCCATCGGCAACAATGAATTAAAAATAAGAAGATTTGAGACAGAATACAATGTGAATCCTATATGTAGTTCTTCATTCTTTGTTGAGGGCTGAGGCTTTCCAGTCACTTGATTCCTGGAGGGGAAGTTATTTATGTGAACAATGGCTGTTACACTGTGCTCCCCCCTGCAACTTTACTTTGTCTTGGGGTCATAACTAGCTTTGGATCCCTTTTGACATCTGGCTAGTTCAGCTTCATTTGCCTAACTGAGATTTAATCTGCCATGCAAGTCTATCCCGCCCCTCTTCTCTCCAGGAACGGCTCCCAGAGTCTCCAGGCAAAGCTGGATTGCCTGTGTGTAGTCTGCAGCAAAGTGTCCTGATGCTTCCAGTAAACGATTTTTTGCAGCAGTGGTTCCTTTCCAGGATACCATTTCTCTCAGGACATATCTTTTGCTCAAGGAAGCATGCATCTATCATGTCCTGCCCACCACAGCGCTAACAGCCAGGTTTCTCCAGTGCCGCTGAGCTAATAACGCGCTGCTTTTAGTGTGTTCGAGATGAAAAATAATGGGTTCCTCTGAAAGTTACAAACAGGATGAGATGTTCTGCCTTTCATCTACAAGCTTTGAAAATGCGACCTGTTTTACATGACCCTATTCAAGGCTTGCTTGCAGTCCAGACCCTGTATGTACAAAGAACAAAACTGTGAACACCAATTTTTTCTTTTCCAGATGAGCTGGGAAGTGAAAATGTGAAAAGGTAAAATTTATGAACATCACCTTTTTTTTAACTATTATTAATCTTTTACTGTAACAGGATATTATAATTCTTGGCTCCTGCACTGCCTGCCTTCATTTAAATGTACACCGAACACCGTTACCTTTTTGCCATCAATTGCTCCAGTTAACTGTCTCAAGAGGTGGCTAAAGTGTGACTGCAGCATCTAGCTGAAGGTGTAGGACCAGAGCAGGAGAACAGGAGCTGTGGTGGCAGAGGCCAGCGCTGCCCACAGGCACCCACCGCCCGCTTGAGGCACCCCTGGCTCCACCAGCCGCATGATGCCACGAGACACACAAGGTGCCCCGTGAGCAACAAGGATCGGTTCCCAGGCTCAACACAGGCTTTTACTATTCCAAATAAGCTCTGGGTCTCGTTCCCTTGTTTTTCAAGTTTGTCTTCTCCCTCTGAGGTGAGGCAGAAAGGCTCTCCCAGCTGCCGCAGAAGCAATACTTCTGCTGCTGGGAAAATAAGCCAAAAGCTGCGTGGCTCTTATCAGAGTGATAATTTTTATCATTACCTTTTATCGAGCTCCATCTTTCTAATCAATGCTGAGAGTTATCAGATTGGCTTCATAGGGGGAACAAAAGGGGGTTTTGTTTGCTAAAGATATTTTTTCTACTGTGTGACTCCAGGAACAATCAGCAAAGGGAAGCTAAACAGAGGCACTTAAATAAATGCAGAGTTACTCTGCTCATGACCTTTCCTTCTGAAGTTGCTGCCCATGTCAGTCACATCACAGCTAGGATGAAGCTTCAGGCCCTCTGCTTTATCGTTGGAGCAACAGGACTTTTGCCATGTGTTCCAGCAGGGCAGAGACAAACTTATTTTTCGGTTTTCTATTTACAGTAGGGACAGTTCGGGAATAGCTGCAGCAGTCTGTGCTCTGGCACAGCCCAGACTGCACCGTCCGAGCCCCTCTGCGTGTGACACCCCTACCCCCGCCCCTGCCCAGCACCGGCATCTCGCCGCTCCTTTGCATCCCTTGGGTTCACACCCACTGGGCTGGCATCTCCTCAGATTACTGGGCTAGGGTGGCTTTCCGCAGCTTGTACATGTGTCTGGAATTATGAAAGACTCATACAAAATTACCACATTGTAAGTTGTTTGAATGAAGCATTGTGTGTAATGCCTTTTTTCCCCCTCCCTCCTCTCAAGTCCTATTTTTGAAGAAGACACACCCTCTGTTATGGAGATAGAAATGGAAGAACTTGATAAATGGATGAACAGCATGAACAAAAATGGTACACGGTAACCCCTCTACTCCATCATCCCTCTCTTCCAATTTGACATAGATTCCATGTGTAGAAAATCACTGTAAGGCATTTTGTACGTGTGTCACTACTTTTCCTGCAACATTTTTAGTTGTGTTGACTGCCTGCTACTAAAATAGCAGTACAAATGTCAGGAGTAGAACTGTTCAGAGGAGTATTTTAGTTCACATGGGAGCTTATTTTTAACATATGATGGTATATCGTAAGTGTTTTGAGTTTCCAGTAGACACTTTATTAAATACATATATAGCTGTGAATGGTATTTATATTCTTAAATACACATTTTTAATGCTAAATACTAGTTTCTTTAAAGTATCTAGTCCTTTCAGGCTTCAGAGTTTCTACAGTTTTGTGCTCCATATTGTGCTACTGTAGAGGAAACATGCATTTACTTGTAGTTCAGAGCACTGCTTAATTAAAATTGCTGCCAGGATTCTACGAATACATCCCTCCCCTCACTTGCCACCTCTACCACATGAAGCACAAGCTGCTCTTTGCTGCCAGCACTGCTCACCACCTACATCCTCTCTGGCAGGTCTAGCAGCCCATGGAGCAATTAGTACCTGTGGTAGCTACCACCACCAGCATCTTCAGCTCCTTCTTAGCGTCTTTTAACTATCTTCTATTTTCCCCTCAATGGAAATCTCCCATTTAAAAGCTCCAGGGGCCACGCATCCTCCTTCAAGGCTCTCCTCAAAAAATGCTGGTCTTCAGTGAGGCATGAATTAACTGAGGCTTGATTTTGAATGGCTAACAGCTTCTCACTGGCTAGAAAATGCTGAAAGCATGGTATTTTTTTCTTTCCTGGTCCCTTGCCTTATATCCAAATGGCTCATTTGCCTGACCTCCTGGGGATGCTTTGTTTTTCAGGACATAAAACTCTTTGGAGCATTTCTTTGCATTAGCACAGTGCTCCACGTGATGGGGTTTTGACCTTCGCGGTCTGTAAGCTTGAGCAGAGAACATGTGCTAAGCGGCAGTAGTGAAATAGAGGCATTAAGTATAGTATGTGGGGAAACAGTGCTGCAAAATATTTTTCAAAATTTTGTGGACAGAAGGGAGAAAAATAGTTTACATATTGATTTTTTTTTTCATATTTTTTTTTGGTGAGTGTTCCCTAAACCCCAGCTCCAAATTTCCAGCTGGACTATAAAGCAAAGGTGCAACTGTAAGCATCGGACAAATAGTCCTCCCTGTGGTTGTTTATAGGAAACAGTCCTCAGAATTTGTTTGTTTGTATAGATGTATAGAAACAATTGAAATATATATAATAAAGAAATTATGGCAACATCTATCAAAGGGAAGGAGGATTTAAAGCATGTAACATTTATGCTATAGGGACCATGCAGATTTTACAGATAAAAGGGTACAGAAGAGCATCTGCAGTTTTACATTCTAGAGATTGCACAATAAAAGTTGATGCAATTTTGAAATAGAGAACTGCCAAGAGTAACAGTAGTTTTGTTTCTTACCCTTTTTTCAGCTGACTGTGAATGTTTGCCTACTGTAAGGGAAGAAGAAAAAGAATCAATTGCCAACCCAAGGTACTTTTCATTCATTATATTACCTGAAGAAACGTGGTCAGTGTCATCGAAAATAATCTATTTTTTCTATATGTAATTAGAAACAGAGCAATTCTTTAGTCTAATTAAGTTTTAAGGTTTTATATATAGGGACTTTGATTTCAACTTAAAACATTTGCCACTCATTTCTAAACCAGTCTCTGCCTGTAAATTGCACTGCTAAGTAATCTGGTGGTTGTAAACCTGCGTGAGACAGACAACCAGATGGCACAGATGGAGTTTCACTCGCTGATCAGACTTTAATCACAGTTTCCCAAGGTGTTAATACAAACATTTGCCATAGCTTGCATGGCATTCCTCTCCAGTGCAGGCACCCAGTTCCCCTCTGCTACCAGGTGCCTATAGATCCCCAAGAACCACCACCAGATGTTTTGGCTGGTGCTGTGACCTTGTCCAACTCCAAAAGAAAACCAAAGGATCTTCTCAGTGCCCCTGTGCAGCACTCTCCCGGAGGTGGCACTAGCTCATGGTCCAAGCAGGTATCCCAGAGGCATGCAAAACTGCAATCCCAACAGCTTGTAAACTTCAAAACTTTCTGACTGGTTTCCTCAGGGGTTTGGCCAGAACCCCTAAAATCCCTCTCAAACTCCTGTTTTCCCCAATTAAAAATTCCTGTTCCAGCTGGAAGCAAGGGGCTGTACATCACCCTTGCCTGCACACTTGTGTTGCAGCCGCAAAGCAAAGCAGCTTGTCTGTGCCAGGTTATGATAAACAATTAAACCATCCTGTGTGCCAAGATAATCCCTGGTGTAGCAGAACCAGCAGATGCGAGCAGGCAAGGCCAGGAACAGGGAGGGGCATCAGGATGAGGACCTGGGTCTTCCCCTTCCCATGGCACCAGATAACCAAGCTCAACATGCCTCTATGATGGAGCTGCACCTCCCGCTGCAGACTGTCATGATATTCCAGTCCCCCTCTTTTCTGAGTTTCTTTGCTCAGGAGTGAGATAGTGGTGATGATAAAGCACCACTTCTGCAGAGTTTGCAACTCGGTTGCTTAAGAGCTGCAGTTTCAGGGTACTTTTGTATGGGGCTGCTGCACCACAGCTATTCACTTGAAAAGGTTTCTGCTTATGCCTAATGCAAGATAAATTGTTGTGTTGTGGTTGTTTTTTTGTTTTGTTGGGTTTTTTGTTTGTTCTGGGTGTTTTTTTTTTTTGGTTTTGTTTTTTTTTAAATGACTTAGATCCTAGGTTCCAGATGCAAGCAAGCACAGTAATTTTACCCTGAGCAGCAGGAGAAGATGTTGGATTTGCTAGCCATCTGGGTCTACCCTTCCAGCCTGTAAATGATAACTCAGAGGGGGAAAATTGTACAGAGAGGCAGCTGCACAGTGGTTCTCTAAGAACAGATTTGCTGAGCATATCACCAACTATGGTAGGGAATCTAAGACTAAAAGTACTTAAGCCATATGCTAACACCAACCGAAATACATACTATAAAAGGTGTTTTAGGCACAACACCCTGAGCATTAAGTTTACTTTCCACAACATGAACAGTTCATTTTCAGAAAAAAAAAGTTATCATGACCTACCAGCATGTGCTGACTTTTTAAATACCGTCCTTGCTAAAGTGCTTTTGTACTGGGATTTGCATTAACCCCATCAGAAGGTGGGAGTTTTGCTCCTGACTGGCTAAAAGTATCTTTGGGCTATACCCTACCTCAGGCTCCCCACCTGTAAAACAGATATTGTCATGTCAAAGCACAAAGGGAGGCTTAAGCCTTGATGCAAAAAAAGCAGCCCTGTTCAGCTAAGCGTGCTTCTGTCAGGGTGAAGGTACACATGGTATTTAAGCATAAGTTCTTATGACTGGTATCTTAGGATCAGACTGTAGAGAAGTTTATGCCTCTAAATTGTAAGAAGGCAAAGAAATGCAAATAAAAAGGAGATTTATCTCTAAAACATTCAGAGCTGCTCAGACAAAGGATATTAGATATTAGTTGAATACAAATTGCAAGATTATGAGGTTCAGTTTCAGATTCTGAAAGAGTGCTTCGTTTGGGCAAATTTCTTCTCAAATTATGGCAATTCCTTTTTTAGATTTTATTAATGTTATT